>NC_133537.1:241319020-241921066 GCF_048544455.1 Silene latifolia
AAGTGGTACCTAAGAAAGGAGGTACCACGGTAGTGACAAATGAAAAGAATGAATTAATACCCACAAGAATGATCACCGGTTGGCGTATGTGCATTGACTACCGGAAATTAAACTCTGCAACAATAAAAGATCACTTCCCCTTGCCATTCATTGACCAAATGCTTGAGAGGTTAGCCTCTAACAAATTCTTTTGTTACCTTGACGGGTATTCAGGATTCTTCCAAATCCCTATACACCCGGATGACCAACATAAGACCACCTTCACATGACCTTATGGCACTTTTGCATATAGGAGGATGCCTTTTGGATTATGTAATGCCCCCGCCACTTTCCAAAGATGCATGATGAGTGTCTTCTCCGATTACTTAGAGACCATAATGGAAGTTTTTATGGATAATTTTAGTGTTTATGGAAAGGACTTTGACTCATGCTTGCATAATCTTTCTCTTGTATTGCAAAAATGTGAAGATGTTAGCCTTGTTTTAAATTGGGAAAAGTGTCATTTCATGGTCAATGAAGGAATTGTTTTGGGTCACTTGATTTCGGAAAAGGGCATCGAGGTCGATAAAGCTAAAGTTGAGGTGATAGAGAAACTCCCACCTCCCGTGAATGTTAGAGGGGTGAGAAGTTTTCTCGGTCACGCGGGTTTTTATCGTCGTTTCATAAAAGATTTTTCGAAAATAGCAAAACCCCTCACTCAACTTTTGCTTAAAGATGCCCAATTCCAATTTACTGACGAGTGTGTTGAAGCTTTTAATAGGATCAAAGAAGCATTAATCTCGGCACCAATCATTCAACCCCCGAATTGGGAGTTACCCTTCGAGATTATGTGTGATGCTAGCAACTACGCCGTTGGAGCGGTTCTTGGCCAACGGGTAGGGAGAGCTCTTCATGCCATCTATTACATAAGCAAAACCCTTGACCCTTCTCAAGTGAATTATGATACAACCGAAAAGGAGCTTCTTGCCATTGTATATGCTTTGGATAAATTCCGTTCCTACTTGCTTGGATCCAAGGTGATTGTATTTTCGGATCACCGTGCTCTTCGACATCTCTTGATAAAGAAGGAGGCAAAACCATGATTGTTGAGATGGATTTTGCTTCTTTAAGAATTTGACTTGGAAATAAGAGACAAGAAAGGAGCCGAGAATGTAGTGGCGGATCACTTGTCAAGGATCCGGTTTCATGATGAGAATGGAGAAACCCCGATCAATGACTCATTTTCCGACGATATTTTGATGGCTATTCAAACACAACTTGAAAGACACATCACCCCATGGTTTGCCGATTATGCCAATTATATTGTTGGAAAAGTACTCCCTCCAAACTTGAACCACAACCAAAGGAAGAGATTCCTATTCGAAGTGAAGAGGTACTTTTGGGATGACCCAAACCTCTACAAGGAGTGTAGTGATGGGCTTTACCGGAGATGCATCCCTCAATGGGAAATCCAAGGAATCTTGGAAGGATGTCATTCATCACCCTACGGTGGGCACCATGGAGCAAGAAGAACCGTTGCAAAAATCCTCCAATCGGGCTTCTATTGGCCTACAATGTTTCAAGATACAAGAGAATTCATCATTCATTGCGATGCTTGTCAAAGAACGGGGAATATATCTTGGAGGAACGAAATGCCACAAAGAGGCATCCTAGAGGTAGAAATCTTCGATGTTTGGGGAATTGACTACCAAGGGCCCTTTGTGACATCCAATGGGAATAAGTACATCCTTGTGGCCGTCGATTATGTTTCAAAGTGGGTGGAGGCAATTGCCACCCCAAATGATGATGCGAAAACGGTCACCAAGCTTTTCAAGAAGATAATTTTCCCAAGATTTGGAGTTCCTAGAGCAATCATTAGTGATGGAGGAACACATTTCCATGAGAAGAAGCTTGCATCCCTTTTGACCAAATATGGTGTTCAACATCGAACCGGCTTGGGATACCATCCTCAAACAAGCGGTCAAGTGGAAATTTCAAATAGAGAGATCAAGCAAATCCTTGAAAAAGTTGTGAACAAGACTCGGAAAGATTGGAGCACAAAGCTTGATGATGCTCTTTGGGCTTATAGGACGGCCTACAAGACTCCCATAGGAGCCTCCCCCTACAAGCTTGTATATGGAAAAGCATGTCATTTGCCAATTGAATTGGAGTACAAAGCTTATTGGGCAATCCGAGCACTCAATCTTGATCTCAAATTGAGCGGTCAAAGGAGGATGATTCAAATCCAAGAGTTGGAATAATTCCGACTACAATCCTATGAGAATGCAAAAATTTACAAAGAAAGAACAAAATTGCTTCATGACAAAAGAATTCGACAAAAGTCCTTGCACAAGGGAGACAAAGTCCTTCTATTCAATTCCCGCTACCGACTCTTTCCGGGAAAGTTGAACTCTAGATGGATGGGTCCCTATGTGATAACCGAAGTTGGAAAATATGGAGATTTCGAACTCAAGGCGGACGATGGAAGCAAATTCAAGGTAAATGGTCAAAGGTTGAAGCCCTACTATGAAGGAGCGTTTGTTGGAGAGGTCGAGGCTACCTACCTCGGGCCTCCTCCCCCTTGAAAGGACCATCTAAGGGAGAGTTTGGTGGAGTCCTCCCTAAACCACCATTTGTAAATATACTAACCCTCTAACTTGTATTTATTTATTGCCTTTGTTTTAATAAGTAGCATAGACTCTTTTTATGAGCGTAAGTGAGGGAGGGTCACTAATGAGTTTTTGAATGAAGGAAGGAGCAAATGCCCAAGTGTGGGGATGCATCTAAGAAAGGAGAAGAAGTCAAAACTCGCAGCTTGAATCCGTGCGGATTCCCTGGAATCCGGCCGTCCTGCAGGAATCCGGGCGTATAGGGGAGAAACCGTACGTCCAGCTACGCTGAGAAATTGAAGATTTTTGGACTGAGGTCGAATCCGAGCGTCCTGTGAAGAATCCGTACGTCTCGAGGAATCCGGCCGGACCTGAAGAAAGACGCCCGTCTTTTCACCTATGCATTTCAAGAAAAATCTCTGTACTGGAATCCGCCCGTCTTCTGGAAAAGACGCCCGTCCCACCATGAAAGAATTCGAGCGTCTTATGCGCGGGACGCCCGTCTTGTGGCGTCAAAATTTTGAGATTTTCCTCTGTGGCAAAATCCGAGCGGATTGTGAAGAATCCGCCCGTCCCGTGAAGCAAGAATCCGAGCGTCTTCACCTTGAATCCGCTCGTCTTCTCACAGCGTCTTGACCCAACTTTTCTTAATTAAAATACCCCCCCACCACACATACTTTGACACATCACTAATCCTTCCACTTACCCTATAAAACCCACCTCCTTATGACTCCCATACATATCCAAATCACTCTCTTTACCCTCAAAATTAAAAATCCCCAATTTTCTAGGGTTTCCAATACTCAATCAACAAGGAACATCCTTAGCAATTTTCAAATCAAAAGAACCCAACAAAAGAAGCAAGAATGGCACCAAGGAGATCCTCCTTTAGAAGTACAAGAAGACCAAGGATGGTGGGAAGTTCCTCTACCTCACATCTCAACACCAATAGAAGGGAACATGTGGAGATTGTAGATCTCACAAGGCTCGATGATTTCTCGAATGTAGAATTCCTTGATGATGTGCAGCGATTGGTCTTCCACCGACTCTTAAGTAAGAATATTCTTCCCACTAAATTTCTTTGTCATGCTACCTTAAGAAAGCTTGGGATTTTTCACCAAGTAGAAGCACTTTTTGAGGTTTTTGGTCTTTCAACTCTCTTTCGCATGTATGAACCAACCTATCGGTCCCTTGTGCTAGAATTCTTAAGCTTTTTGAAGATTACAACCGTAAACAAAGTGATATGCATAGAGTTTAGGTTGGAAAACGTCTCTAGGATGATGACCCTTGTCGAGTTTGCCAATGTGTTCGGACTTGATGTTTCGCCTACCCGAACATCAAAGCCCAAAAAGTATAATGTTGCACCATTGTGGAGGGCCATGACGGGCCCATATTTCATTCTTACCAAAGAGTGTCTTGCTTTTCACATCCAAAACCTGATCTTAAGGCTTACATATCGATTTCTTTCGGGTACTCTTTTCGCCCGCCGAGATCCGGCCATTGTCAACCAATTGGACCTTGTATTTATGGAATCATACCTTAACATTCAAGGGAGAGATAGGTATCACTTCAATGCACCTCTAGTTTTGCTAGAGAAGTGAGCAAGGTTTAGAAATGGGGATGATGATGGAATAAAGCACATAGTGAATGGTGGACTCATAACTAGACTTGCAAAACACTTTAACCCAAGGTTCAATGAGAACAATGAGTACACTCCACTTACGGGGGGAACGAGAATTAATGAAGATCTACTTGTCGTCCAACACCATTGGATAACCCTTGAGGGGGTTGATAAGCGGATAAAGTGGTTGACAAAAGGGAGCGATCCACTCTATCTCCCAATAACCGATCTACCACGGGTCTCCCCAAGAAGAGGAAGCTTGTCCCCAATGCCCTCCTACCTCATCCCAACAAACAAGGCAAACTCCACCACCACAAAATCCACCACCACAACAACAAGAACAACAAACTCAAAATGAGAAGATAAAAGTGCCTCCTTACCCCTTTCCCTACCAACCATGTAACCATCCAAATCCCTTCATCCTCCCCCGTGACGACTTTGTCACGGGAATTTTGCAAGATTTACACTACCGTCAATATGAGACCTCCGTGGACACTTATTATGCTCTTTACCCCCAATACTATGAGATGGCTCAAAAAGGACGGATTAGTGAGGAAGGAGCTTTCCCCTCATGGGCTCAAATGGAATTACTCTTTCCCAACTCGGAGAAGGCCAATGAAGGGGCGAACGGTCGCAAAGGGGAGGAGAGTGGCGATTCTTGTGGAGGTGATACGGTGAAGCTTGAGAGTGAGGAAGATGAATTCATGGATCCAAGTTTAAGTGATGCTTCAAAGGATATTTGGGATAGCGATATAGAGGGAGATGATGCGGATGCCTAGGAGACTACTTCATCACTGGTGGAGCAAGCATGAGCGGCCACCTAAGTTCAAGTGAAGTTCTCTCATCTCTCCTCTTTATCTTTATTTTTCATGAAAAGAAGTTTGTGTCTTGTACTCTTTGTATTCTATTTCATTTTGATCATTGTTGGTTTAGTCCTAGCAACATCAAAGGACTCACACCTCGGTACCATTGAGGTGTTCTTATCTTATTGTTCCCATTTGTAAAATCCAAAATGACAAACTAGTTTCATGCATAGCATAGTGTGTGCATGAACTATACCCATCCTTGGACATTAGCAATAGTGTCTTACTCGGTTTGGGGAAGTTAATGCATACGCAACGGGAGGTAATCTAAATTACCCTCTCCGTCATAACAAAAACCATGCATCATGTAGTGTAGCTTAGTGTAGATTGCATTTAGTATAGAAATCATGCATCATCTTTGCATAATTTCCATCATTTTGGCCATTTAGGACAATGCCCATATTAGTGTGGGGATGGGAATTCTAACATTTAACTCTTATTCAAAAAACCCATAAAAATTGAAAAAATTGAAAACCCAAAAACAAGTTCATTTCCTTTGTATATATTGTCTTGTATATATTGTGTTTGTTTTATCCTTGTTCACATTGATTGACTATGCCACATCCGAGACATGAGGATATTGAAGACCGCATGGTATGATCTTTCCAATCTCCTTTTTCCTCTTTATGTTAATGACTATGTGGCTTTATTTTGATTGATGCGGTAAAAACAATGTGAATCTAGGAATTTCATTTAGTTTATTTGTCATATTAGTTGGTAGAATCGTATGCATTAGGATGTTTATATGTTAGTTGCATCATGGCATGTAGTTGCATGTTAGAAAATTTTTGCGAAACCGTCTACTTGGGAAGCTAGACAAGTGTATATAGGCCCTAGTAGATGCTTTTTCTTCTTAAGACTTTGCTTGTTAGAATGCTTGTAAAACACCCTAGGATGTGTCATGCTAGTATCCTTTGACCCATGGATTAAGGCCTAGTCAAGAGTACCTTGTGGTGTGATAACTCCTTGGCTACCGTTTATTCCAAGGTGACCCTTGAAACCATGCAAACATCCATCATCCATGTTCTACCATACATTTTGTCAACAAAAGGGAATGGGCACAAAAAGAAATCAATTTGAGTTCAATGAAATGAAAAGTGAAAGAAAGTTTGCAAAAATGCATCAAATGAAAAGAGGAGCAAAAATAGAACTCCTAAGGTTCAAATACAAGGCACCCTCGTTACTAATTGGGGTGACTTTGAAAATGTTCAAAAAGAAATGCAAAAAAGTTGTCAAGTATTGAAATGCCAAAAATCAAAAAGAAATGGCAAAGAAAGTGTTCTCAAATGTCAAATGTGACACCCCTCGTTGAGGTAACTAAAAGTGACTAGTAAATCGTGGCGGAAACACGAGATTTTTAAAACTTTTAAGGCTTCCATTGAAGTCCAACGCGAGGTATCACTAACACGATAAATAAGTTTAGACAGTTAAGTTTAAGTTTACAAAACAAGTCTATTTATTGGGGAAAAGATATCCCACGAATTAACATAGATTCGAAAAGTAGGTGAGTCTATTATGTGATAACTAAATAAGGTCCGAGGTAAGAACTCGCTAGCTCACACGGTCTTCCCCACTTAAGCTTCATCACCAACCTGTCATTCATAATAGATATGAAAGCCACAGTTAGTGGGGAGTAACTCAGGGTTCTCCCAGCCACAATATGTCAAAATACAAGTAATTAAGAATTTAATCAAATAAACAAGCATGAGAGTAAGATACTTACGGTGACGAGAGGATCATGATTAGTATACAAAATGCAATAAGAGTAGTTACGCATAAATGAGAGAAGAATTATCAGGTCAAACGGTCAAATATTGACTCGACTCAAATGTAAGACAAATTACAAAGTATAGACTCAAACAAGACAACCCTCTAGACTCCAACCTCTTGGTAGGACGACGATCATAATACGGTCCTAGTCTTAACCTGGCCAGACTCTCGGGATGGACGACACCCGATTCGACAAACGATACCAAATCGTATCCAAGACTCGAAATATGGTACACCTAACCGTGCCCGAAAATCGAGTAACCTCAAGCGGAACCTTGTCACCTAACCGTGACCCCCGGTCCGAAGAGGCGGAAGGAAAAATAGCCCAACTCGGAGACAATGGCACCTAACCGTGACCCAATGTCCGAGGGCAAATAAATAGGGAAAGTCGAGTAGTCTCACAATGTAAAACGTCACATTCGGGTCCGAATAAGAACCATAACCATTTTGCATGTTCATAACATTAATGAGTCTTAAAGTAACCAATTATCGATAGGAAAGAAGATACATGCATAACTCAATCGTTATCAGAAGTCACAAGTGAAATAGAGCAAACAGGGGACTCCCAGTAGGGTGGTGTACGGCCGGCCAAGCCACCATTTGGGACAACATGCCAAAATCGAAATTTAATAAAACTTACGGTGCACTCCCAGTCAAGGTCGGTGAGACCGGCCGCCGTCACCGGTGGGACTACTGACCAAATTTCAAAAACTCATAAAACCTTCAGTGCACTCCCAGCCGGTCAGTAGACCGGCCGCCGGTCACCCGGCTGGGAATACGCCCAAACTCAAAATCACCTAAAATCCTCAGTGTACTCCCAGCCGGTCAGTAGACCGGCCGCCGGTCACCCGGCTGGGACTACAGGGCTTTCTAAAATGTGTCCAAAACTTACAGGATCTCCCAGCCGGTCAGTAGACCGGCCGCCGGTCACCCGGCTGGGACTACAAACACGCAAATTCCATGCAAAACACTTCCAAATCATTTGAAACCAACAAAAATCGTTTCTCATCAATTGTTTACGTATCCTAGCATGATTCTAACTTGGAAAAACAACATATTTGAGCATGTGAATGGGTAATTTCGGATTCAAGAGATGTAGCATGAGATTTTCATCCCAACATGTGAGAATTGCAAACAAGCATGACATTCAACAACCAAATTAGCACCAATCATGAAAGATACAACTTTTAACATTCATATGAGATTATAACTACATAAAACCACACAATTTTAACATAAAAGTCGAGTAACCCATCACCGTTACCTTTTTGCACTTCAATCTTCTAAAGACTCGTCAATGATGTAGCTATCCTCCTCCGGGTTGTCCAAGTTCTCCCCTAAACACAAAAATAAAGGTATTAAGTCAAGAATCCACATCCTTGTAAGATGAGAATTTCGAAATAGAGGAAAAGATGGTGACTTTCTTACTTAGAAAGAAGGGAAATGAGAAAAGGAAGAGAATGGCGCGAAAAGGAACGAGATTGGTGAAGAATTGAGTGAGATATGGTGGTTTTAGGGTTAGTAAGGGAAGGTTCAACAATGGTGGGGTGGTTGTTGGGAAATTTCAGAAATTACAAGTGAGGGAGATGAAGTTGTGAGGGTTTAGTTGAGGTTTTGTGTAGAGAAAAGGGGGGAAAAAGGCCCATGAGTCAAGTTAAGCCCAATAACTCAAAATGAGTCGGTATCCACTAGAATTTTCGTCCCAAGTCTACTATAACTCGAGACGGAGAATAATATTATTAAAATCTACACTATTATTACCGTTACACGGCTATGACGATATTTTATGAAAATAAGCTTTAAATAATAATTATTTAATAAAAATTACTTAAAAATTTATTTAAAATATAAGGAAAGCGCGGGGTGTTACAATCATCCCACCTTTTAAAAAGTTTCGCCCTCGAAACTTGAAACGAAAAGGTATTACCTTAAGAAAACAAACTAGGGTACTTGACACGCATGGAAGCTTCCGGCTCCCAAGTCTCTTCTTCTACATCACCACACTTCCACAAAACCTTCACCAAGGGCACCACTTTGCTCCTTAGCTTCTTCTCCTTCTTATCCAAGATACGAATCGGTCTCTCCTCGAAAGAAAGACTAGGCTCAAGCTCGGGAATCTCATTTTGCAACACATGACTAGGGTCGCTAATGTATTTCCTAAGTTGAGAAACATGAAAGACATCATGAACTTTACCCAAACTCGGGGCAAATCCAACTTATAAGCCACGACACCAATCCTCTTTACCACTTCATAAGGTCCAATGTACTTTGGACTCAACTTCCCTTTGACTCCAAATCTCTTTACTCCTTTCATCGGGGACACTTTCAAGAACACTTTATCTCCAACTTCAAATTCCAAGGGTCGACGGCGAACATCGGCATAGGATTTTTGACGATCTTGGGCGGCTTTCATTCTTTCACGGATGAGCTTCACTTGATCAATCGTCTCGGCTAACTTGTCGGGTCCTAGATCACGAACATCACTTGCTTGATCCCAACAAATCGGACTACGACATTTCCTTCCATAAAGGGCTTCATAAGGGGCCATCTTGATAGAAGCATGATAACTATTGTTGTAAGAAAATTCCACCAAAGGTAAGCTCTTCTCCCAACTAGAATGAAAATCAAGGGCACAAGCACGCAACAAGTCTTCTAGAGTTTGAATCGTCCTCTCGGATTGTCCATCGGTAGCGGCATGAAAAGCGGTACTCATCAACAACTTACTACCCATAGCATCTTGCAAAGCTTTCCAAAATCTTGAACAAAACCTCGGGTCACGATCCGAAACGATCTCCTTAGGAACACCGTGGTAACGAACGATCTCTTCAACATAAGCACTAGCAAGACGGTCTAAACTCCAAGTCTCTTTGATAGGAATGAACCTAGCACACTTGGTCAACCTATCCACAACAACCCATACGGCATCCTTTCCACCAACGGTCTTAGGCAAAGCCATCACAAAATCCATGGAAATGGACTCCCACTTCCATAAAGGAACATCCAAAGGTTGTAGCAAACCACCGGGTCTCTTATGCTCGATCTTTACTTGTTGACAAGTAAGACATCTTCCCACATATGACACAATGTCATTCTTCATGTTAGGCCACCAAAACTGAAGCTTCAAATCCTTATACATCTTGTCTCCTCCGGGGTGAATCGAATAAGGTGATAGATGAGCTTCATCTAGAACTCTCTTCCTCAAGTCAACGGCATCGGGCACATACATGCGTCCTCGGTAACGGAGGTAACCTCTAGCATCAATCTCACAATCCTTTGCTTTCCCTTCAAGAAGCTTGGCTTGAAAACTTTTAAATGTAGCGTCGTCCACAAGGCTATCTAGAATCTCACGGTGAAGAACGGGCTCGGCAACCATAGCACCAAGATAATCAAAACCACTCTCTACAAGTTGCAAACCTAACTTACGAAACTCGGCACAAAGGTCATCGGGGAGCACACGAATGGCACTCAAGGAATGAGTAGACTTCCTACTAAGGGCATCGGCAACCACATTTGCCTTTCCTTCATGATACAACAACTCCATGTCGTAATCATTCACCAATTCCAACCATCGTCGTTGTCTCATATTCAAATCCTTTTGGGTGAAGATATACTTCAAACTCTTATGATCGGTGTAGATACGGCAATGGACTCCAATGAGGTAGTGTCTCCACATCTTCAAGGCATGAACAATGGCGGCTAACTCCAAATCATGAGTGGGATAGTTCACCTCATGAACTCTCAATTGTCGCGAAGCATAGGCAACAACTCTTCTATTTTGCATGAGAACACAACCCAAACCCATCTTAGAAGCATCACAAAACACATCAAAGTCAACTCCATCCTCGGGCAAGGTCAACACGGGGGCGGTAGTCAACCTCTTCTTCAACTCTTGGAATGCACTTTCACAAGCTTCGGTCCACACAAACTTGGTCTCTTTCTTCAAAAGTTGAGTCATTGGTCTAGCAAGCTTGGAAAAATCTTTCACAAAGCGACGGTAGTAACCCGCCAAACCCAAGAAACTACGGATCTCACCAACATCGGTTGGACTCTTCCACTCGATCACGGCTTCAATCTTCGAAGGATCTACCATGACACCATCTTTAGATATCACATGGCCTAGGAAAGACACCTTAGACAACCAAAATTCGCATTTGGAGAATTTGGCAAACCACTTTTGACGACGGAGGATCTCCAAAATGATACGAAGGTGATCGGCATGCTCTTCTTCGGACTTGGAATAGATGAGGATATCGTCGATGAAAACCACAACACACTTGTCTAAGAACTCACTAAAGGTCCGGTTCATTTGGTCCATGAAGATAGAAGGGGCATTGGTTAAACCAAAGGGCATCACCTTAAACTCGAAATGTCCATATCTCGTGCTAAAGGCGGTCTTAGGGATGTCGGACTCACGAACGGGAATTTGGTGATAACCGGATCTCAAATCAATCTTGGAGAAAGTAGAAGCACCTTTGAGTTGATCAAACAAATCTTCAATCCTTGGTAGAGGATACTTGTTCTTGATGGTAACACGGTTAAGCTCACGGTAGTCAATGCAAAGTCTCATAGATCCATCTTTCTTCTTCACAAAGAGAACGGGAGCACCCCAAGGCGAGGCACTAGGTCTAATGAATCCTTTCTCAATCATCTCATCAAGTTGCTTTCTCAACTCCTTCAACTCGGTTGGCGCCATACGGTACGGGGCTTTAGCAATCGGACCGGTTCCGGGTACAAGGTCGATAGAGAACTCAACATCACGCTCGGGAGGAATTCGGGCAATTCTTGGGAAAGACATCGCGAACTCACAAACCACGGGCACTTCTTCGATCTTTGGTAAGGAAGGGGAGGTAGAAGTCACCACGCATAGAAAGATTTGGTAACCTTTCCTCCTCATAATCATCAACTTCAAAGCGGAAATCAATTTCACACCTTCTTGGGAACGGACTCCTCTATAGGACACACGAGTGCCTAGCGGACTCTTGAGGCGAATCTTTTGGTCTCTACACTCGAATCTTGCATCATACTTTGACAACCAATCCATACCCAAAATCACATCGAATTCCTCAAGGGGAAAACGAAGTAGGTTAGCGGGGAACAAGGTTCCCGAAATAGAGATAGGAATGTCGGAGAAAGAAAGGGAACAAGAGAACATTTCTCCGGAAGGTAAAGATATAGAAGTTTCCTCACTAGGAATTGGTTCAAGGGCTAATTTTTCCGAAAACTTGGAAGATATAAAGGATAAAGATGCGCCGGTATCGAATAGAATAAGGCAAGGTTGATCAAAAATTGAGAACATACCCGTAATGATATCGGGATGAGCGGCGGCTTCGGCTCGACTCATGACAAAGATAGTTCCTCTTGGCCTAGCATTTGGAGTAGGGGCATTCTTCTTCTTGGGGCAATCGGCAACACGATGTCCGGGCTTCTTACAATGAAAGCAAGTCAAGGGCTTGCCATAACATCCAACTCCGGGGTGTAGAGCTTGTCTACAATGGTAGCACTTACGGTCCTTCTCAAGTTCATTAGTTGGTGTGGGAACTTGTCCTCTAGGTTCTTGAACTCTCGGTCCTTGTCCTCCATGATCTTGCATCCTTGGCACAAACCTTCTCTTGTTGGCATAGTTGGAAGTAGAAGGCACAAATGGTCTCTTGCCATGAAAGTTAGAACGATAAGAATGAGAAGAGGAGTGGATTTTGGAATCTTCTTCAATGGCCTTCAAAGAGCTTTCGGCCCAAATAGCATCATCATAAACTTCCACAAAGGTAGTTGAGCTTCTTCTCACCATGCTTTCCACCTTAGGGTTCAACTTGTTCTTGTAGAAGTAGACACGATCTTCTTCATCTTTCACGAACTTGGAGGCATAATGAGCAAGTTCATTAAACTTGTCGGTGTAGGCTTGAATTGATAGCTTTCCTTGCTTGAAATCCATGAATTCCTTCAATCTTTGTTGCTTGAGCTCCTTAGGGTAGAAGCGAGTCTCCACGAGTGACTTGAAGCGGTTCCAATCAAAGTTGGGGTCTTGAGTAGCGGTAGGACCGGTCAAAGTCCACCACCTATCGGCTTCCTTCACAAGAAAGTGAGAGGCTAATCTCACCTTGTCCTCCTCTCGGGCATCAAAAAGAGAGAAGTTCTTCTCCATATCACGAAACCATTCCGAGAGAGCAACGGGATCCACTTCACCACCATAGGTCCTAGCCTTGTTCCTTGCTAGTTGACTTGCAATCCAAGCATAGCTTCCTTGACGATTGGCTTCATGTAGAGGGGGAGCGGGTTGAACATTTTGTTGATTAGCAAGCACTTGAGTGAGGGCTTGCATGATAGCATTCTCCACATTGGTCGCTCGTACCATCTTCTTTGCACAAGGGTAAACAAGTTAGAACCTATCACAAAGCATACACAAAAAGGCTACCAACTTAGGTCCTTAATTTTACCCATCTCTCATTCATTATTCAAGGTCAAGTAAGAATTTTAAGTTGGGGTACACGTGTGTCCGTCGGGAGCAATACATGCTCGATACCAATGTGACACCCTCGTTGAGGTAACTAAAAGTGACTAGTAAATCGTGGCGGAAACACGAGATTTTTAAAACTTTTAAGGCTTCCATTGAAGTCCAACGCGAGGTATCACTAACACGATAAATAAGTTTAGACAGTTAAGTTTAAGTTTACAAAACAAGTCTATTTATTGGGGAAAAGATATCCCACGAATTAACATAGATTCGAAAAGTAGGTGAGTCTATTATGTGATAACTAAATAAGGTCCGAGGTAAGAACTCGCTAGCTCACACGGTCTTCCCCACTTAAGCTTCATCACCAACTTGTCATTCATAATAAATATGAAAGCCACGGTCGGTGGGGAGTAACTCAGGGTTCTCCTACCCACAATATGTCAAAATACAAGTAATTAAGAATTTAATCAAATAAACAAGCATGAGAGTAAGATACTTACGGTGACGAGAGGATCATGATTAGTATACAAAATGCAATAAGAGTAGTTACGCATAAATGAGAGAAGAATTATCAGGTCAAACGGTCAAATATTGACTCGACTCAAATGTAAGACAAATTACAAATTATAGACTCAAACAAGACAACCCTCTAGACTCCAACCTCTTGGTAGGACGACGATCATAATACGGTCCTAGTCTAAACCTGGCCAGACTCTCGGGATGGACGACACCCGATTCGACAAACGATACCAAATCGTATCCAAGACTCGAAATATGGTACACCTAACCGTGCCCGAAAATCGAGTAACCTCAAGCGGAACCTTGTCACCTAACCGTGACCCCCGGTCCGAAGAGGCGGAAGGAAAAATAGCCCAACTCGGAGACAATGGCACCTAACCGTGACCCAATGTCCGAGGGCAAATAAATAGGGAAAGTCGAGTAGTCTCACAATGTAAAACGTCACATTCGGGTCCGAATAAGAACCATAACCATTTTGCATGTTCATAACATTAATGAGTCTTAAAGTAACCAATTATCGATAGGAAAGAAGATACATGCATAACTCAATCGTTATCAGAAGTCACAAGTGAAATAGAGCAAACAGGGGACTCCCAGCCGGGTGGTGTACCGGCCGCCAGCCACCTACTGGGACAACATGCCAAAATCGAAATTTAATAAAACTTACAAAGCAGTGCACTCCCGGTCAATGGTCAAGAGACAAGCCGCGGTCACCCTACTGGGACTACACCAAATTTCAAAACTCATAAAACCTTCACAGCACTCCCAGTAGGTCGGTCAAGAGATCTGGTCACCGGTCACCCTACTGGGAATACGCCCAAACTCAAAATCACCTAAAATCCTCAGTGTACTCCCAGTGGTCAAGAGGCCGCCGATCACCCTACTGGGACTACAAAGCTTTCTAAAATGTGTCCAAAACTTACAGGGATCTCCCAATAGGTCAAGAAGACCGCCGCCGGTCACACCCTACTGGGACTACAAACACGCAAATTCCATGCAAAACACTTCCAAATCATTTGAAACCAACAAAAATCGTTTCTCATCAATTGTTTACGTATCCTAGCATGATTCTAACTCGGAAAAACAACATATTTGAGCATGTGAATGGGTAATTTCGGATTCAAGAGATGTAGCATGAGATTTTCATCCCAACATGTGAGAATTGCAAACAAGCATGACATTCAACAACCAAATTAGCACCAATCATGAAAGATACAACTTTTAACATTCATATGAGATTATAACTACATAAAACCACACAATTTTAACATAAAAGTCGAGTAACCCATCACCGTTACCTTTTTGCACTTCAATCTTCTAAAGACTCGTCAATGATGTAGCTATCCTCCTCCGGGTTGTCCAAGTTCTCCCTAAACACAAAAATAAAGGTATTAAGTCAAGAATCCACATCCTTGTAAGATGAGAATTTGGAAATAGAGGAAAAGATGGTGACTTTCTTACTTAGAAAGAAGGGAATGAGAAAAGGAAGAGAATGGCGCGAAAAGGAACGAGATTGGTGAAGAATTGAGTGAGATATGGTGGTTTTAGGGTTAGTAAGGGAAGGTTCAACAATGGTGGGGTGGTTGTTGGGAAATTTCAGAAATTACAAGTGAGGGAGATGAAGTTGTGAGGGTTTAGTTGAGGTTTTGTGTAGAGAAAAGGGGGGGGAAAAGGCCCATGAGTCAAGTTAAGCCCAATAACTCAAAATGAGTCGGTATCCACTAGAATTTTCGTCCCAAGTCTACTATAACTCGAGACGGAGAATAATATTATTAAAATCTACACTATTATTACCGTTACACGGCTATGACGATATTTTATGAAAATAAGCTTTAAATAATAATTATTTAATAAAAATTACTTAAAAATTTATTTAAAATATAAGGAAAGCGCGGGGTGTTACATCAAATGCCACAAGAAATTGGGGGGAAAAACAAAAACAAAAGCAAACTCCCAAAAGTGAAACTCAAATATCTATTGATTCCTTTATCCATCATATCCATTTTTGTGCATGGTAGAGAGGGAACGACCCTTCTTCTTGTCTAGGCAAGAGGGGGAATTCCGCGATCCTCCAGTGTTTCTAACACCATAGGGAGTCTACTCTTGACAAAAGCATTTAACGATTGAGGACAAAGGTACCCTAGCTTGACACAACTTGGAGGTGATTTATTGGTATCCTTCTAGGCTTAGTAGTTTGAACAAATTGCATCTATGAAGGATTGTGTACCCTTGAATTGCTTCCCTTGTAGATAATTTTCGCCACTTAGATGAGGAAAGTGGCTATTCTTTTTGTAGATGCATCCATTATGTGTTTTTGTGTGCTTAATGTTTGGATGTGTCGCCATTTTGGCAAGACCCACCTTGCCTTGCAAGAAGGCATCCTACCTCATGGTTGTCTTGTTGTGAGTTGAAGGGGCGGAGTGAGACCCGCTAATTGTCTCATATCGGCTATATTATTAGGATAGGTTAGTATTGGTCCTAGTCTTTGTCACCTCTTTACTCGGGACGAGCAAAGGTTCGGTTTGGAGATATTTGATGTGACCATAATTGGCGCATATTTAGCCCCCGAATTAGCCTTGTTTCCATGCTTTTTAGTGCTTATTTGGGTCATTTCTTATCTTTAGTTCTTTATTTTGCTTATTCTTTGAGATTTTGATCCCTTGGTAGGAAAGGAGTAAGAATCTTGCATTTTCATGGCAAAACGAGACTAAATTGATCGAATTCAATGACCAAGCATCAAGGAGAGACAAGATTAGAAGGCCTTTGTACATATCATAGTAGAAGAGCAATGTTGAGGAAAGATCCTTGAGTCCCCAAGGAAATCCCCAAGGAATTTATGAAGAAAAGGGAAGAAAAGAAGAAGTTACTATGCTGACTGACAATCCGAGCGGATTGTCAACAATCCGCCCGTCCAGCCCGTGCACAATCCGAGCGTCCCGTGCTGAATCCGCTCGGATTCCCCCTCAACAATCCGTCCGGATTCCCCAGAATTCGCTCAGATTCCACCGCCCAAATCCGTCCGTCCCGACCTTATTCCGCCCGGATTTCTTCACAGCACGGATTGTCTTCTTCAAGCTACGAAAAGAGAAGCCCTTCTCTCAGAAAATATCGGGTCCTCCTTGCTCAACTTAAAAAGTGTAATCACTAGTTTAGCCCTTAGTTAACCCTAATGCATCGTCCCTAATTTTCACTATAAATACCCCATTAGGCTAATTAGAGGAGCATGTTCTTCTTATCAATAATTAGTGTAGTTAATATCAATCAAACCTCTCTTCAATATTGTAATCAAGTATTAATCCAGTTTTAATCCAAGTTTTAGTTCTTTAATCTCTCTTTTGTTCATCCTTTATTTTGGGTAATTGAAGATTATTTGGGTTATTATTGGGAGATTGACAACCTCTCAATCTAGCATTCAAGTACTTCTATTATTCTTGCTTTATTATTGGAATCATTAGTAGGTATAATCTCTTAATCCCTTTTTAATTATTGTTAATTACTTTCATTTATTCATCATGTTTCATATTGTTAGTATGATTGACAACCTTGCTAGCATGATCAACATGATAATGAGTGAGTAGTCTCTTAGCTAGGGTTAATGGGTGATTAGGGGAAACCAACATGGGGAATGATTCATGCTTAAATTAATATGCTTTCATGTTTTATTTGCTTGCTTGTTTTGATCTCAACTCATGCACATGTTATATTTGATGAAATGCTAAGCCTATGAATCCTTGCATTTACTATCATCTCCTATCTTTTCAATGAGACTTGTAAGACATAACCCAATTCGAGTCTCATTAGACCATGCATGTTGTTGAGTAGGGAAGATTAAGTCGACTTGTAGGTGTTGTACAATCTAATCGATTCGGCTCCGGGACCCAAACTTTCCTAGGATTGTAAGATATAACCCAACTCAATCCATCACAACAATAATTGCTTGCTTATAATTTGAGAACATGTTTGTATGATCATATCCCATGATTCCCCTATGACCCCATGACACCCTAGTGCCTTTAATCAATTGTTTACACCCCCTTTAATTCATCTTGCTTGTTTATTTTCATTGTTATTCTAGTTTAGTAACCTTCTACATCAACCCAATTTGTGACACCCCTTAGACACCACTAGTTACAATAGAAATCTCATTTCAACTCCCGTCCCTTGGGATCCGACCTTTACTTGCCTCTTTACTAATTGTAGAGTTGCTTGTTAAGCTATAAATTTTGTTTTGATTCGACCGTGACCAACGACCACATCTTAATTTGTGAACACTTAGCGGGATCGCATCACCGAGTAAGCCTTACTCGGTCGAGTGTTCCCACTACTCGGCCATGTAACCTCTACTAGGGCGAGCAAACCCTTACGTAGGTCTCCTATCCTTTCCCATATCCCATGCTACGGGTCTCCCTTGGTCAAATGGTCAGTCAACATGTCCTTAAACAAGGCGGGTATTACAATATGAATAATCGAAAACCAATTTAATAGAAACCAAAGAAAACTATTTTTCTTGTAAACTAGGGATCTCAAAACACGATCTAACAATTTGGCTCGTCCTATTATCGCTATCTTCATGTAACTTTTAAGGGGATCCTTCGTTTGATTGAGATAAAATTTACCTCTGATTGGTTCCAAAGATCGTTCACAAATCAATTGCACCCTTTGGAAAAACACGCTACGAACCATTCACGAACTATTCTTGACTATATTACTGATGAGACTAAACCCACGAATAAATGAAAGAACCCCGAAATAAGGGACGGAAAAACGGATCGCCCCAAAAGGCCAAAAGGGAGACTATTATTGAATAGAAGATAGATCTGCATACTATTGGTTGAAAAATAAAGCAATTTTGGGGCTTACCATCGATTGATGATCGATGGGAGCCCCCGTATAATTGATGGAGGCTAGGGTTTTTAAAGAGAGTTTTGTTGAGAGAGAAGTAAGTTACGATTTGTTTTAGTTACGATTAAAATCTTTTTTTTTAAATAAAATAAGAGATAAAACACTTTGTTAATGAAAAAAAGGTTGTAAAGCTTAATATATTTGTATATTATTATTGCAACTGACGCGTGCCGTTAATACAAACTTTTATAAGAGCTCTTTAAGACAATACTTGAGAGACTCAATAGATTTTGGATTGATACATAAGTTCAATGATACGCTTATTTATTGTCATGGAATCACCCACCTTATGATAATATTTTGATGTTGGACAATTCAACTATTTATACATAGTATATTCATCACACCTACATTATTTTTCTATGTGGGACAAATAATATACTGAGAAATACACCATATTTTTCGCACCTAATTCGAGAAACCCGGTTTAATAATGAGCAAATACTATACTATCTATCAATATTCGTATGTTTTTTTCTATTGTTTTTTACCATAATTAAAATATGTGCAGATGATATGAAATCTATATTCTAATGATTACATTTTTTTTACCACGAATCTAATTATATGATTTTCATAATCTTTTTTACGATAAATTTTTGCCAATTATAAATATCACTTGAATCTAACATAGAAAATATATACTCCCTCCAGTTTCATATGTTGTTCCCATTTCCCTTTCCGTCCAATTTCATCGTTGTTCCCTCTTTCCTTTTTTGGAGAAGTTTGTGTGGTAAAAAAATCAACAACATGTGGGGTCATGTATATTTGTGTGGTCGAAATCGATTCCCTTAGTTCTTGGGCCAAAAAGAAAAGGGAACAACATACTAAAAAGACTCAAAAGATTTTGGATTGATACCTAAGTTCCAATGATGCCTCATATTTATAATCATGTAATCACCCTCATCTTATGCTAATCTTTCAGTGTGGACAATTCTATTATTTATACGTAATATATTCACCATACCTACATTATTTTTAATGTGAGATATAACATACTCCCTCTATTTTTCTATATATGAATTTCTCACATTTCGAGACACACACTTCTCTCTTCAATATCTCTCAAATTATATGCTTAAATATAGTCATATGTATACTCATATGAAAGAGTTTTTCATAAGGAATTTAATAGTTTAATTTTTTTAATTTTTTACCAAATATATTTTTGTAAATATTAAAATCAAAGTCTTGCCTCGAAAACGCAAAACGTCATATATTAAAAAATGGAGGGAGTACTAAGAAGTACACAATTTTTAATATGTGCAAATTATATGAAATCTATACTCTAATGATAGCATTTTTTTACCACGAATCTAATTATATTTTTTTCATAATTTTTTTAAATAAACATATTATAATATCACTAATATATAATCGCCTTTATATATATTTACATGCTTAATATTTGTATGTTATTCTTTGTATTATGACAACTGACAATACTTGTGGGACTCAAAAGTTTTTGTGTTGGTACCTAAGTTCCAATGATGACTCTTCTTTATAATCATATATAGGATCACCCCCACCTTATGATAATCTTTTGATGTGGGACAATTGAACTATTTATTCGTACTATATTCATCACACCTACATTATTTTTCAACGTGGGACAAATAATATATTTAGAAGTATACCATATTTTTCGCATCTAATTCGACATCTAACCCTATTTGATAATGAACAAATACTATACTATCTATTAATATCAATATATTTTTTTAATCATAATTAAAATATGCACAAATGATATAAAAGATATACTTTAATGATAGCACTTTTATTACCACGAATCTAATTATATAGTTTTCATAAAAATTATAAACATCGTCACTTGAATATAATATAGAAAATTATATTATATTGTGGAGAGAATGATACAAACTCTTAAGAGCTCTCTAAGACGATACTTAAGAGACTCACAAGATTTTAGGTTGATATATAAGTTCCAATAATGTCTCCTATTTATAATAATAGAGTCACCTATCTTATGCTAATCTTTCGATGTGGGACAATTCTACCCGAGTTATTTTTAAATGTGAGACAAATAACATACTAAGAAATACACCATCTTTTTCGCACCTAGTTCGATATCCAGCCCAAATACCGAATACGGGCAATTGCTACTTCAGTATATGTAACAGTTATATACCATCTATTAATATTCGTACATTTTTTTTTTCCTATTTTTTTATCATAATTAAAATATGTGCAAATAATATGAAATTTATACTCTAATCATAGCATTTTTTACTACCAATCTAATAATGACTCTTATAAGAGTTTGTATTAATGGCACGCGTCAGTTAAAACAATAACATACAAATATTAAGCCTTATAACTTCTTTTTTTCATTAAAAAAGTGTTTTATCTATTTTTTTTATCATAACTAAAATATGTGCAAATAATATGAAATTTATACTTTAATGATAGCATTTTTACCCCCAATCTAATTATATTATTTTCGTAATTTTTCTTACGATACTTTTTTGTCAAATGAAATGTAAAATTTTTTATATAAATATTATAAATATTAAATATAATATAGGAAATATATATTATATTCTAATTATAATAATTAAAATATTTTCCACTATATTTTATACATCAAAAATATTCTTGAGGATAGTTTCCTAAATTAATTAATTAATTAATTTTTAATAATACAAATTCTTAAGAGTCCTCTAAGACAATACTTAAGAGATTCAAAAGATTTTTACTTTATACCTAAGTTTCAAAGATGACTCCAATTTATAATTATAAGATCAATCACCTAATGGTAATCTTCCAATGTGGGACAATTCTACTATTTATATGTAATATATTCACCACACCTACATAATTCTTCAATATGGGACAAATAACATATTAAGAAGTACACCATATTTTATCATAATTAAAATATGAGAAAATAATAATAATACTTCGTTCATACCATTGAATTATTTACGTATTCTATTTTACCCCGTTCCTCATGATTGTCTACGTTTCTATATATGGATATTTTTTTATCAACTAATTTGTTGAACGGCGGGCGATGCGCGTCGTCCCCCATGTTATTTTAATTGATTACGTTACAAATTCATAATAGCGAATCTTGATTTGGTTTGGTTTTCTATAAATTTTGATTGGCGATCACAATGAAATTCTTGTCGGTATAATTGGAAGTTTGAATCGAATGCAAACAAGATCACATTCGTAAATATTTCGTATCTAACTTTGTTGGGGATATGAATATACGTTATGGTTCGGTTGTCTGTACATGTTGAGTGTCGATCACAATGAAACTCTTGTTGTTATATTATTTTGATGGTTAAATCGATTGCAAACAAATTTATAACCATTCGTAAATAATTTGTATTTTACTTTGTTGAGAGTATGAATATCCGAATATAACTACACTTTTCTCTTAGATGATTAACTGTTAAAGACCATAATTACATGGAATACATAAGACATTAGTATTATATTGTACTTTGCGAAGTAACGTAAACATCACACCTCCTCTTCCCCTTCCTCCTAATACTAATCGCTCTTCTCCCCTTAGCCCTCCTTACTCCTCCTCTTCCTTCTCCTTTTCCCCAACCTTCGTCACCCCTCTACTTTGTCATCCTATTTATCTCCCTCTTTTCTCTTCAACGCCTTCGCATACTAAACCACCTTCTCTGCTTCAACCTCGTAGTCCTCCTTCCCTTTCCCCTTTCTCCTTCCTTATACCTTCTATGTTTCCGCGACTTTTGGTTAGATGGCTAATTCTTTTTACGCTTGCAATTTGGTTGGTGGTTTTATCGTGTTTTCGGCTAGCTATATTCATTAGGAGTGTGTTTAGTCTTATTTGGACAAAATGTGCGAGTATTATATAGAATTAGGATCATTCAAGTAGCGTAGTATACCCATCAACTTAGTCCTACTCCCCTTCCTCCTTCACTCCCTTATTCCTCTCCCACTTCCCACTTTCCCATTTCCTTCTCTCTTTTCTCTTTAATGTTACCGCCTCCTCATCCTCCACCTCTTGTCATTCAGATCCTTCTATTTCTATCTTTCTAACTCATCTTCTTTCCCCATACTCTCTTTCTCGACCTCCATCCCTCTCCCTTAGCTTCCTCCTCCCTTATACCTAACATGTCCCTTATCCTCCTCTTATATATATATATATATATATATATATATATATATATATATATATATATATATATATATATATATATATATATATATATATATATATATATATCCTCCATTTCCCCTCCTCCTCCACTTGCTTTCATAATATTAATCCTCCCATTTTTCTTCGTACTATTCCTCCATATATTCCCTTTTCTCATCCCTCTCCCTCTCTCTTTTTGTTTCCTCTTATCGTTCACATCCTTCCATTTCCCTCTTCCTACCTCTTATTCTTTCCCCTTGTTCTCTTTCTCGACCTCCATTCCTTTCCCCTTCCCCAATCCGTAGTCTCCTCCTTCCTCTTCTCCTCCTACAATTTGTCCGACTCCCCCCCGCTCTTCTTCTTTCTCTTCATGGCCCCCATTCCATACCCCCTTCTCCTCGTTCTATTCTTTCCCCCTTTTTTCTCTTAAACATTGTCATTTTATAATTCTATCCAACTCCTTTTCACATCCCCCTTATCCTCTTTCTTATTCCTCCTTCCCCTATATTTTTTCAAGTTAACCAAGCTATCACTTAATGTCTTGTGAGTATTAGCAACATAACGACCGTTTACAATGTGGCCACGTCAATTTTTGGTCACCTTAGAATGCAAGTAGTTAATCTTTTCTTTTTGTTGGGTGCGGGTTTGTGCTACATTTAGAAGACAATTAAGGTGGTTATAGTCAAAGATGTGCTGAACTTTATTTGATGCTACTTGTATTTTTTTTTCCTACTTATGTCCTTGGAAGATTTAATTTTAATAAAGTAGATATTACAAGGATTCTTTCCTTAGATTTAACCAAACAAAGCGTAGAAGAATCAAATATTTGATGTCGGGTAAATTTATTTGTACCAGTGAATATAGCGGGCGTAGTGCCCAGTTTGGCTAAATGGTAACCTCCCCCTTTCATCCTCGTGGTCCTCCTCTTTAACTTTCCCGTTCCTCCTCCCTTATACCTTCCATGTGCCTCATCATACTCTTATATATCATCTGTTTCCCCTCGTCTTCCACATATTCTTATAGTACGCCTCCTCCCATTTTTTTTTCTCGTACTACTCCATATCTTCCCATTCTTTCTCATCCCCACCTTCCTCGTTTCCCTTCCTCTTATCGTCCATAACCTTCTATTTCCCTTTCTCAACCTCATCTTCTTTCTCCTTACTCTGTTTCTCACCCTTTATCCCTTTCCCCTTCCTCCTCCCTTATACCTTTCATGTAAGTGAGTAAGTCCCTTTGGTAACTCTTTTCCTCTACATTGCGTAAGAATTTTTATCCCTCTTAATATTGTTCATGTAAAGATTGTGACGGGAGGCTTATAAATCATATATATTGTTTTATGTCGTTTCCTAATTAACATGGATTGTTGTTAAGGCGTACGCCATTTTTATATACATAAAGCACTTAAAGACTTCTTGAAGGTTGACGTAACCTTACTAAAGCTCATTATTGTATATAAGGATTGCATACGTATATTCCATGTTATTTATGTTCCTTTAGTGTGTGTTTGGATAGCAAAAGTGGAGGGAAAGGGAGGGGAAGGGGAAGAAGGGAAGAGAAAGGGCGGTAAGGGAAGAGAAAGGGCGGTAAGGGAAGGGGAGGGCAAATAGGGTGTGAGTGTTTGGATATAATTTTCTTCCTAATCTTACCTATTGTGGAGAGAATTTGATTTGCTTCGGAGGAGGGAAAATGGATCCCTCCAAATCTCTTTCCCTTCATTTCCCTCCACCTTTATTTGTTATCCAAACAAGAGATTTTATATCCCCTACTCTCCCTCCCTTTCTTTTCCCTCCAAATCCCTGAATCCAAACATATCCTGAGTTCCTGATTGTCATAATTATTAATGGTATTAAGCATTTTGAAGACCTAGATACTATTCTTTCTCATGTTTTTTTTTCCAAAGTGTAGGCTCTATATAGGCAGCGGTGTGTGATGCGCGGTGCCAAATATGCAAACCGATAAACGTTAGATGAAATTCAACTAAATTTAACTGAAGGCCAATAGAAGAAGGTAAAAAAACGTTAGACCAAAACCAATTTCACGTTTTTTATAGTGAACTTTTGTCAAACTCTTTAACTTTTGCAGAATTAAATAATATTACATAATGTAAGACCATAAACATAAAGTTTAAGTGTATGACTAATAAACAAGCGATGTTGCCCAAGTCAACTAAGAAGCAATGCAGGTCTTAGCTGCTATAACATTAAACTTTCTTACAAAGCGCATCTTGTCTTGGCACTATCATCTGAATCATCCCAACATCTTGTTAGAGTATCAATTTCTATTATGTCCGTAAACATAGCTTCATTTCAAAGAATCCAATACACAATAGATCGATCAAAAGCAACCACTATGATTTTGCATTTCTAAACCAATGGGGAAATAAAACATGCAGACGTGGACTTGTGGGTGGAGGAGAAAGCTACTTATAACATGAAGCTGCAACTAAAAAAACCAATGTCAGTGAGGGAAAACAAAGGATGCACTGAAATCAAATATACTCCCACTAATATAAATTGACAATCCTTTCCTAACATGATGCTTAAGCCCCTCCAAAAGAACTTACAAATAAATGTGTGTGCCATGACAATCCTTTCTTAACATGATGCTTAAGTCTCGTTTGAATTTCACTCAGAGGAATGTGATGAAGCTAAACTGTGTTTATTATAATCTTTATAAATATACTCTCGTATATCACAACTTATTACTAAGATTTTCAATTACATTCCTTACTTATAATTTGCACATTTTAAGTATTGTGTATATTTGAGTTGAAAGGGGCACTAAAAGCTTCACGAATGTGGAAAGTGAAATTATAATTAGGAGAAAAACCTGTATGACCCACACGCTCATCAACGACTTAAGGCAGAATAGACCAAAAACAATGAAGTATAAAATCTGAACAAAAAAATCGATTAGAACCAAGTAAGATTTTAATCTTACCCCAACTAAAGCATTACCGCATAGTTAGATCGATAGCTGGAAGGATACCACTGTTACAAAGGGGAAATACTATAATCAAAGTCTCAAACGAAATCTTGGTTTAAAGAATCTCATTAACATAATCAAGGCAATGCCCCATCTTCAAAAATCATAAAAAGTGTAACTCACATTCTAAAATAGGAAGGTCTTGCATAAGTTTACTCTAAAACTGCTCCATTTACGATTTTTCGTAAATATGAGTCAACTGATCTGTGTCCAATGCTAAATATGACAGGCTCTTTTTCAGTTTTCCAACAATCAACAACAATTTACAAAGGCTCCAACATAACAGATAAGTGAAATGAGAAGCATGAAATCACTTACACTAGAGATTTCCCTTTAAAGAAGATAGGAGGAAGGACATCAGCAAAGATAACAAAGCCAATGTGAATCTGCATCAAAAAGGATAAAATCGCAAGACAAAGTAACTTGTCTCTACAGAGTTAGAAAGCAATAAGCCTGAGAAAAGTAAAAATTTAACTAAGTAGAACAGAAAAAACCATCCAAAGTTCATAGCATTATCGACCCTGCAGAGAAAGGGTTCCGAGATATTACCAGCTGATAGTTGTAATGAAATATATAACCTTTTCATACTAAGCACCCAGTAATTTCTCAATACCTAAAAGCTCGGTAAAGTGGGCGATACCACAATACATACGCACAAGGGACACCAGATATGAAGTAGATAATAGCAAGGAACCAAATTGCCCCATATGTTTGAACACAAAAAATATTTCATCAATTAAAATGCCCACCTCCAAAGTCGAATATGAGCATGCGATTCAGCGAAAGAGAGGACAAGTAGCAAAACAATAAGCTTACCTCCACCCTTTATCCAAGCTGTAGTAACTGCTACAAAATTCTAAGGTGATGCGTTAACCCTCCACATAACCATATCCTAATTTATTTTGAACCACCAACAGCCTTACATCTTGTGTTATCTACACATAGGGTTGTTACATTAGCAGAATTCCACGGATCTTAAAGTAGCTGCTAAAATTTAAAAAATAGTTTCAAAAGTTAAACACTTGAAGATAGAGCAATTATGAGAACAACTTATGCACAAGCTTCCTAAACCCCACATTCCAACTCAAATTATCACCATGAGTTACATCATTATTATCTCGAAATATAAGTGAAATTCACACCCCATGGACTATCCTAAGCTAAATAATGACGATCTTTGAAACATAGTTTGCATAAAATACTTTTATAAGACATATTACAGTAAATCATAACTGAAAACATTCAAATAAGGAGAAAC
Source organism: Silene latifolia (assembly GCF_048544455.1). Lineage (NCBI taxonomy): Eukaryota > Viridiplantae > Streptophyta > Magnoliopsida > Caryophyllales > Caryophyllaceae > Silene > Silene latifolia. The sequence continues at coordinate 241,346,122 of NC_133537.1, forward strand.
CCACATCCTAGTAACCTTAGGGTAAGCAATTAAGCTTATTTATTAACTTTCTACAAATTAATAATAGTCAACTCATCTGAATACCTAAAAGCTTATACACCATTTGTCTCAAGCATTATTTATACAACTAAAAACGTAAACAAATGATTGGGAAGGAGGGAGTAAACCATTTCACTACCATACTGCACTCCCCCATCACCCACCTTCATTCCGTTTCAGTGTCATCACCTACCTCGACATCCGCAGCCGAACCACCATTTCATCACAAATCAAACACCAGTAGTTCCATCAGCACTGCACCACACTCCTCCGCCACGCACATGCTGCTCCGCCTTTATTCAAGCATCGACAACTTTAACAATCAGCAACCTCGACATCCATGGCAGCACCACATCAACACCAATTCGATTGATTGCCTCGGTTCCGAACTTGCATCAAATCTGACATTAATTACCACGCACAAGCAACCTATCAGTCAAGTCACCATGGCTATGGAAGGAAGCATGATACTATTACCATCATCATTGCAAAGATGTGAAAACTTATGAGACTATTAATACGAGAAAAAATATATACCTCCTTCCAGAAACGTCCATAAGCCTCATAACGACAACTATGGAAGGAAGCATGAGAAGATCTGTGAATGCACATAAGAGCAATGAAGCAGATGCAGGCTCAAGGCCTAAGTTTGAAAGCAGATAACTAACCTCGGCCTGCTGTAGAATTTGAGGCGTGTATGAGAGAACCCCGCTTATTCCTGAGACCTGCACCATGCACATATATATTTATGTCAGATTCACAGGACAGTATCATATGTGACAAAATAAAAATATATGCAAAATCATTATCGATGGGTAAGTTCTAGACACTGCACGCCCTTAAAACAGACTTCAATTTAATGTGCAGCACCATCCAAACAAGGCATGTTCGCACTCAGATGCACTGAAATGTAATGCAGAAAAGGGTTATATAGGATGAAATGACTCACGAGGTTTTTAACAACCAAAGAATGACATGTGTCTTCCGAGTCCAGCATTTGATAAGGGCATATCGATAGTAGTTGATGATTTGAAAGAAATAAATAGGTTTATGAAAGCATCTAGTGACTCAGGCATGTGTATATTGGGCTGAAACGCCGATTTGCTATTGCCTAATATCATGCCTTGAGTATCAAATTTCCCCCTGAAGTGATGCTTCTGATAGAACACCTCCATTACTTATATTACTTAAATCAGACCACAGACCTGATGACTACCCAATGTCACCATAATTCGATTCTTCCTGGAAGAAAGATAAAAATACGCAAGTTCAGAGTACTACGAAGAATTAAAGAATAGTTTGATATCAAAGTTATGCCAAAACCGTAGTTAAAGGGTCAATTAAGTCACAACACCACTGTAAAGAAGGTTCGAAAATATCTTCATCTTTTTGACACCATCGTACAGTTTTTAAAAAAAAAAACAATTAACATGTCAACAATTTTTTGAGAAGTTGTAACACCCGTATTTTATAATAATATTTTATTATAAAAGTTCTTTATTGAATTAATTATTTTGGAGTTTAATACTCCCTCCTATTCATTTATTTTGTCTCCCTTCTATTTTGCACAAAAATTAAGAAAATGATTTTGGACCACACAAAACACTCTATTCCACTCTACCCCACATGTAATTAAATTTGGACCACACAAAAGTTACCAAAAAAGGAAAGAGGGACAAAAATCCGACTAGTTTCAATAAGGAAAGAGGGACAAAATGAATGAATAGGAGGGAGTAATATATTTTGGAAATATTTATATTTATCGTCTTCATTCTCAATTTTATTATTTCTCGTTTTAATCCACTTTTGATCAGCTTAAAATGTTCGTGCATGATTTTAACATTTTAATTTAATAATTACTTTTCATATATAAGCTCTCTAAGCGTTTTAATATGGCTCAATCCAATTTATAATCAGATAATCCATTGTATGAGCTAATTGTCCCAAAGCCCACTTGCTAACCGTCTCTTATAAATAGAATAAATCCTAGGGTTTTTTTGTTAAAAACAACCTTTAAAAAAAAATTCTTCCAAACACCACCTTTAAAAAATAAGTTTGTAAAACACAACCTTTAATAAATTTTTTGTTGTCAAACACGAGTTTTTGCCCGAAGGACTTAACATTTTGCAATAGGGTAACTTTCAGTCGATATTTGAGATAGCAAACGATGTCGGTTTGAGGAGTTTTTGGACTCGTTGAAAAGGTGTAAATACAAGCTTTCCAGGGGTTATAAATACGATGGTCAAAGGTGGCCTTATGTGGGGTCTATTGATGTGTAAAGTAAGGCTGGTCGGAGAGATTAGCGGGTGGTCGGGGATTTTTAGTGGGTCTTTTAAAGAGGTTATGATGCTTTGTTTGGTCTGAAATTTGGTATGTAGGTAGCGGGGAGTGTAAGGGAGGCAGTAGTTGTGTTGTTTTTTGTGGTTGTTTGTTGTAAGTGGTGGTTTGAGGTGAGTGAATTGACCCACAAAAAAAATCCTAATTTGACATTCTTTTGAATGTTTTTTACCTTCAAATTAACTCCCCTCGAACCACCATTTGTAACCAACAACCACCACAAACAACACAACTAAGACCTACCTTGCACTCCCCGCTACCTACATACCAAATTTCAGACCAAACAAAGCAACATAACCTCTTTAAAAGACCCACTAAAAATCCACGACCACTCGCTAATCTCTCCGACCAGCCTTACTTTACACAACAATAGACCCCACATAAGACCACATTTGACCATCGTGTTGATAACCCATGGAAATGTTGTATTTCCATCTTTCCAAAGAGTCCAAGAACACCTCAAACTGACATCGTTTGCTATCCCAAACATCGATTGAAAGTTACCCCATTGTAAAATGTTAAGTCCTTCAGCCAAAAAGTCGTGTTTGACAACAAAACATTTATTAAAGGTTGTGTTTTACAAACTTTTTTTTAAAGGTGGTGTTTGGAAGAAATTTTTTTTAAAGGTTGTGTTTGACAAAAAAACCCAAAATCCTAAGCAAGCAACTAGGTTGCTCTCTTTTCTTTCTCGCGTGAAACCAGCGACTCCCTTCTCTTTTCCTCTCTTTTGTTCTCTTTTCTCTCTTTGACTCCATTGTTGTATATCTTTCTCTCTTCCAAACTCATACACAAAATATATTTTCATAATCCTTGCTCTTACCTATACATCATATTATTCTCCAAATATTTTTATGGGAACTATTTGTATGGACCTTTAGACCTACCTTTAAGGTCTCTTATTTTAATGGGTGAAGATGAAGAATAGCCTTTCATGTCGTTTTCAAGGGTTTCGGTCTGCGCTTTTATTTTGTGTCGCTTTTCGGGATGTTGACACGTGTTGGAGACAAGGCTTAGTTGGTCGTATTCTTTATGGAGGTTTTCATTAATTGCTAATAAGGTAACTAGGTGTTTTCCTTTAATTGTGTTTATGCCAATTGATGTAATTTACATGATTTAATAATTGATTTGTGAAATTGGTACGTGTTTGATTGTTTATTATCGTGTTTAATTGTGTTTGTGTGTTTACGCATGTGTTTTATTGTTTAAATTGCATAACGTATCTTGCCTATGCTCCGTTTTGGGTGTTTGGGCGTGCGGCTAGGGTTCCCCATGGAAACCCTAGTGGCGGCTTGGTGGTGGCTTATGAGAAGGCCTAGAGTTATAGCTAAACTAGTATAACCTTGAGATTATGGCTCAATGTTATAGTTGGGTTGGTACAACTCTGAGGTTGTGATAAAGTTATGGGTGAAGCCGTATAACTTTGAGATTATAGCTCAATGTTATAGCTGGGCTACTATAACTTAAGTCACATGTTGATGTTATAGCTAATGCTAATGTAACATTTGGCTGATGAAGTCAATGTTATAGCTGAGCTATATAACGTTGAGTTATGAGGTCAGGGTATTGTTAAAGTTATAGCTGGAGTACTATAACATTGAATGGTTAATGTTAAAAGTTATAGCTGGAGTACTTTAACATTAAATAGTTGATACTTGTTTCACATGTTATATGGCGTTCAGTTTCATTATATAACGCTATGTTTGCATATATCGTTTATTACTCTTGTTCATATAATTGTAGGATGGTCAGCTATATTATCCTATGATTTGATAGTGATGTTATTCACATAATGTATGGTCAGTTATACTGTGCATCGTTTATGAGCTATTTGTATAGATGACGTGAGGTATCAGTTACATACCGATCGGAATGAGCAAACGCTACCCTTGTGGGATTTGCCGTAGGTCTATGTATGGGATTGGCTAAAGGCCGTTGTTATACGCTCTGGTCCCCGTGTTTTGTTCGGTGTACAGTTATTGCACCGAGAGTCTGGCCAGGTCTTAGGCATATAGGCAGTTGATATACGCTATACATAGTACCGTGGATGTAGTTGTTATACGATCCACACCGATGGAGGTAGTTGTTATACGCTCCGTCCATTCAGAGGCAGTTGTTATACGCTCTAACAGTTAGAGGCAGTGTGTATACGCTCTAACGGCGTTCGTTCTATACACTATGCTTGGGTAAGTGGAGTCAGTGGTTATATGCTCCGTGGTTGGTTATTTGGTTCTTTCGTTATTGATTTTATATGGTTAGCAATGTTGTTACGTTGTGTTTATATCTTCGTATATCGTTGATTAATGATAAATTGGTGTCGAGTTTTCATGAGTATTGATGGTCTCACATGTTTACTAGTTTTGCATTTCAATTGTTAATAATTGTTGGTTATATTCAATTGTTGTAAACATGACTGGGAGAGCATCTAGTTACTCCCGACTGATTGTCGACCCCCATTCTCAAGTTGTTCAGATGTTGATGACTGGTTGATGCTTGCTTGGGGAATGTGCGAAGCGAGCTTAATAATAAAATAGGAGTTTGCTTGTTGTTTAAGAACCTTCGAATAATGTATTAGTTGTTTTGATTTTAGTAGCGAACCGGATTGGTCATGTGTTTCCGCCACCTTGACCCTTTTATCAGTATCGTACTCTGGTATTTACTCTATATTACGTTTTTCCTTTGTTTTATAATCCGGGTTGTTACAGTTGGTATCAGAGCCAACACGCTCCCAACTCTCGTGTAGTTTATGATTAATAAATTGACTAGGTAAATGAGTGAGAGTTAATGGAGTAGAAACAATTAAGGACTTCTTTGTTTATGCCTTAATGTTTCGCATCGTTATTAATTGTCTTACATGTGTTGTTCATGTACTTGCTTGTTTGTGCTTTAATATTTCGTATTATTATTAATTGTATTAAATGTTTTGTTCATGTATTTGTTTGTTAATATCTTGATGTTTATTGTTATTAATTGTAGTAAATGTATCGTTTATATATTGTGTTGTTTATGACTTGATATTTTGTTTCGTCATTAATTGTATAAAATGTGTTGTTCATGTATGACTTTTTCGAGCATGCTTTGTCGATTTTAAAGACGGCCAATTTTGAAAATGTCCTTTGCATGTTACGTGTCATGCATTTTGGTTATATGTCGGTCAAAACTTTTATTCCCTGGTAACCCGAGCTTTACTCGTATTGTACTTTCATCCTTTGGGATCTTTTTGGTGGTGTTGTCCTTGTTTGAGGGAATTTCGAAGTTGATTCCCTTGCTGTTTCTTAAGGCAACAAGTTAGGATTGATTGGCAGATTGGGATGTTCAAGTATGAAAGAAAAGAGCGTTTATTATTATTATTATTATTATAAGTTTGGTAACGAAGAGTTTACTTTGGGATCAGATGTTGTTGAGATGAAGTTTACTTTGGGATTAGTGGTTGTTAAAATGAAGTTCCTTTGAGATTAGATATCTTTATGTCTTTTATGTGCTTGAGAAAATCCTTATTGATGATAAAGAGTGATGATATGTGGCATGAGATATATGATTGTAGTTTCACAGTTTCACAAGAAATGAGAGATATGATGAGTAGATTTATCTTATGATATTATTTGGGAATATCGTGGCTTATGCTCTTAATGGTTAGAATTATTGGATTTTTATCTTGTGTTAAAGAAAAAATTATGCGAGTTATTTAAGGATCGAGAGTATTAATGGGAATGAATTGAATGTTATTGTGGAATTTAGATTGAGCACGTTGGGAATTTTGGAGGACTAAGCTTGTCATTAATTGGAATATCATATTTGAGGAGTAAGAATCTCTATAACTATTAGTGAGTTATGAAAGATTTTATGATTTATCCGTCGAAGAGTTATTTACTGATCGTACCTTTTAAAGGATTGATTGAAAGAGACGAACTGTAATTTATGGACTTCTGAGATGTTAATGGTAAAGTGTTCTAGCGTTGACTTAGTGAATGACCTTGTTGACGATGATTATAATGAATCGTGGTGTTCATCTTTTGAGGGTATAAAGATTGCTATGTGTTGAACCATATAGATATATATGTTTATGTTTTGATGATGTTAAGAGTGCTTTACATTTTATATACTCGTTGCGCGTAATTGGTTGTTTAGTCTCTTCAGATTAGACTTATTATTTGCAAAGCCTAAAGAATTGTGATGAAAGTATACAAGACTATATTATGATCAAGTCCTCAATCACGGATCAATATATTTCAAGATATTGAAGAATTATTCAAGCATACATGAAGAGATGAAGCTCATTTAAAGATTGATCATGCTTGAATGACGAAGTAGCCTACACTCGAAGATCTCCTAAGAAGATTAGAATAGAGTAGGTGATTATCTCGTAATGGTAACATAAGAGTGGATTCTTATGTTAGTAAAGTTATAGCTTCACAGCTATAACATTACTTATGAAAGAGCTCAATGTTATAGCTCTTCTACTATAACATTGAAATGCTAAGCTTATATAACGCACGACTTAACAAGTTTTCAAATTGTTTTTGAAAAATGATTTTGTCTCTTTTAAATGTTTTAGCAAAAAGTATTTATTTAATGAGGAAGCCCATATTTTTATTGAGTGTGATTTTATTTTAAATCTTATAATTAGTAATTTTGTTGAATCAACTTATGAGTTGAGTCATATTACTAATTAGGGTTTCTAATGACATCCACTCTAAAACCCTAAATCTAACCTAGTACCATGCTAGGGTTTTCACGAAAAAAACAGGGCTTATGAGCCGTGTGGTTCTCGTGTAAGCTTAATAATATAAGTTGGTTACTGTTAAGATTTTATTCTCCAGGATTATCTTAACATATCTTTTATATTAAGCATGATATGGTTATATATGATAAGGATCTTTTTTGTTATGGAAAAATCTTATCATATCTTAAGATTTAAGGAAAAGATAATAGGAGAATAATTGATAAAATTATCCTTTGAATATTCTCTATTATCTCCTAAGATTTTAAGGAAAGAAATAACAAAGATATGATTTGTTTACATATCCAATATTTCGGCTTCTAGGGTTTCTTGAAACCGTGTGGCATACTTCCTCCTTTGCTATAAATACTCTACTCTTTGCTACATTTGAAAGTAAGGCCTTTGAGCATAATTTTGATTTTATTTTAAAAAGCAAAAACCGTGTTTTACAAGCAAAACCGTTTTGTTATTTTGAAAAGGTTGTGTGTCATATATATTTGTGCATTCATTCTTTCGTTATCGTTATAAGATAATAGTGCTTAACTGATTTCTTACTCATTCATTGACATGAACTTTTAGAAAAATCATTAATACTTTCTTATTAGCGTAAGTTAGTCACTCGAGTATTTAGTGATACTCACTTGAGTTACAACTAGGGTTAGTTGTACGAGTTGGGTTAGTAAATTTGTAATCCGTAAAAAGGTACTAAATTTATTAATCGAGAATAGTGGACGTAGGTTTCGATTTGTGAAACTGAACCACTTCAAAAATCTGTGCGTCTCTCTTTCTCTTTCGTTTCTTTGCATTGTTTTAATTCGGTAATTGGTAATTAGTTGAAGTTTAAATCAATAAACTTTAAATAATTAATTATTCACTTATAATCGAAAAGTAGGTCAAAGTTTTTTAATCCTCAATTCACCCCCCCCCCCCCCCTCTTGAGTATTTCGGATCGATAGACTCTTCAATTGGTATCAGAGCCTCGTTCTCTTGATTGCGTAACCGCAAAGAGGTTGATCTGTCTATCTTTATTTATCTTATCGTTTTATATTCCGCTGCCTATCACGTGATAAATGGATTCCAAATACCTCAAGTGTCCCGTCTTTTATGGGAAGAGTTATGGTTTATGGAAGAACATGATGACTCATTATGTGAAGGGTCATGATTGGGAGTGGTGGAGGATTATCCAAAATGGACCGCATAAAATTTTGGTTGCATCCACTGAAGGCACTACCTATGAGAAAAAGGAAGAGGATTACGTTGAGGCTGACTACAAGAAGGCCGAAAAGAATTCTAAAGCTATAAGTCTATTGCAGAACGGCATAACTACTACAGAATTCGATCGCTTCTCTTCATGCTCAACGGCCAAGGAAATATGGGACGGCCTTGAACTAGCTTATGAAGGTACTTCCATTGTTAGGAAACACCGCATAGATCTGTTAATGCAGAAATATGAGCTATTCAGTATGGAGCCAAATGAGTCCTTGGATAGTATGTCCGCACGTTTTTCAAGCATCATAAACGAATTGAAAAACCTAGGAAGGAAGTTCAACACCAAGGACATTGCAAGAAAAGTTCTTAGGAGCCTAACTAAAAAGTGGCGTGCCAAGGTCACAGCAATGGAGGAATCGAGAGATCTTGAGAACTTATCCTATCAAGAACTCATTGGTGCTCTCATGGCCCATGAAATAACTCTAAATGCTGATGAAGAAGAACCAAGTAGAGGTAAAAATGTGGCCTTGAAAAGCGAAGATGTCAGCTCCGACATAGAGGATGAGACCGTTTTGTTTGCACGACGATTTAAAAATAGAATTTTTCTAAACAAGCAAACAAAATCTTCGGCTAACAACAACAAGTCCTTTAACAAGAAAGCAACAGAATCAAAATCATCATTTGCTAACAGAGGTTGCTTCAAGTGTGGAGAATCTGATCACATGATCAAGGATTGTCCAACATGGGAGAAAATTAAAGACAAGGCAAAATGCGAGAAGACAAAGAAGGAGTTCAAACAAGTAATGATGGCTTCGTGTTGGGGAGATCTTGACTCAGAAGATGATGAAGGATCTGAAGATAACGAAGTAGCCAATCTTTGTCTCGCAGCGCCAATCTTGACCTAATTTCTGATAGCGACGAGGATAGCACGGATTCTCACTCAAACTACTGCTTTATAGGAGAATCAGATAAAGATGAAGATGATAAGGTTAGTTATCTTGAACTCAAAAAACGTGTTAAGAAACTATCTAAAAATGCCCTAATTGAATTTTTGAGCAATCCCTTGATTAATGTTATGAACAGGATATGGAACTTAAGGATCTAAAAGAACAGATTCTTGATATTGCTGAGGAGAATCACATTCTAAAGGCCAAAGCTAAGAAGTTGAAATCTAAAGTTACTGCTGATAAAGCTACAACATTAGATATTGCTAATGCTGAAAAGAAGGAATTAGAATCTAAAGTTATGGCTAATGAAGATATAACTTTAGATCTAATGCTTAAAGTTAAGCACCTTTAAGCCAAAGTTATAGCTACTGAAGCTATAACTTTAGAACTTAGAAAAGCCAAAGAACATTTAGAGACTAAAGTCACATCTGATGAAGCAGTGATTTTAGACCAAAAGAAAGAAATCGATTCTCTCACAAAGCAATTGAAGGAATCTAAAACTGACTTGATCAATGTTAAGAAATAACATTCGGATGTTGTACTTATTCTTAACAAAAGGTTCCAAGACTTTCGTGATAATTTCATGAAGGATAATGACGTAGATCACACGAAATGTCTTGAGGAGATTAAAACCCTAAAGGACTTACTCCTACACGCAAGAAAGGTCCATGACAAGTGGGAAGGTAGCACAAAACTCCTAAACTTCCTAACCGAACAGTCTGACAATAATATGAAGATGGGGTTAGGACATGAGTGCTACAGCCGTAGAGATCACTCTAAATGCAAATCAACACTTTCTTATCAGAAAAAGAAAATATGCTGATCTTCCTGAATATCTTATTTACAATTATTGTGGTCATATGGGTCACATCCAAGACAATTATGTCAAACGAGCACATGATATACGGAAAAATACCGATTTTGCTAAAACGGTTGACACAACAGTCGAGGATGATGAATCCCCCATAGATGAACCTAACGAAGAAAGGAATAATAACTTTCGTTGGTTCTACGACATGGCATTTGATTACACCAAAAAGCCTAGCACTTCACAAACTCCTTGTTAACCCAAACAAAGTAAACCTAAACACAAGGAGACCAGATATGTGAGACCCAGGGAATCCCCTTAACCTAGAACTCCTCCTAAACAAAACTACCCAATGTTTAGAAACACGACTGTTAGACAAGTTTGGGTATGTAAGAAAGGATTTACTATATAGGGTAACTAACCATAAAGGAGCCAACTTAGCTTGGGTACCTAAAAACTGTATCTAATCCTTTTGCAGGTGATGGTGAAAGAAAACAATCAATGGTATCTTGACAGTGGATGCTCGAGACACATGACTGGAGATAAAAAAAAATTTCTTTCACTGAAACCTTTCAATGGAGGAAATGTGACCTTTGGGGATAACAAGAAGGGTAAAGTGATTGGTGTGGGCAAAGTTGGAATTTCTAAATCACACGCAATCAGTGATGTTTATCTAGTGGATGGTCTCAAGCATAATTTACATAGCATATCTCAACTATGCGACAAAGGTAACAAGGTCATTTTTCATACAGATGTTTGTCGCATTATAATTGAAGGTATAAGTAATATTATTCTTGAATGCCATAGAAAAAGGAATGTGTATATGGTAGATTTAAATGCTGTGCCTACTAACTCTTTTCGTGCATTAAAGTTACACTTGATGATCCTTGTTTGTGGCACAAGAGTTTTGGTCACATTAGCTCACCTATTTTGAGTAAAATCAAGAGATAGGACTTGGTTGAAGGACTACCTAAAATCAGGTTCGATCAAGATAAGATGTGTGACACTTGTGCTCGATGCAAACATGTGAGATCATCGTTCAAACCTAAAAGAGTGGTAAGCACGAATCAAGCTTTGGAATTAATACATATGGACTTGTGTGGTCCCATGAAGGTAAGAAGTAGAAGAGGATCCAGGTATGTTTTTGTCCTCGTAGATGACTACTCAAGGTATGTATGGCCTATCTTTCTTCACTCAAAAGATGATACTTTTGATGAATTTGTTTGTCTTATGAAACTAGTTAAAAATAAATATAAGACTAATTTTGTTTCTATACGTACGGATCATGGCACCGAATTTGATAATCAAGCCTTTATAGAATATTGTAGAGTTAATGGTGTCAGATATAATTTTTCTGCACCACGAACTCCTCAACAAAACGGTGTGGTTGAACGTATGAATAGAACACTAGAAGATATGGCTCGTACAATGCATTTATGTAGTGGTCTACCTCGTAATTTTTGGGCTGAAGCCATTAGTACATCATGTTATATCCATAATCGTGCTATGATAAGACCTATCCTAAAGAAAACCCCTTATGAACTTCTAAGAGGTCGTAAACCTAATATCTCTCATCTTCATTGTTTTGTGAGTAAGTGTTTTGTTCATAACAATGGTAAAAATAGGTTAAGTAAGTTCGACCCTAGAAGTAATGAAGCTATTTTTATAGGTTATTCGGATCATAGCAAAGCTTATAAGGTCTTCAATAAAATAACTCCTTGTATTGAAGAAAGTATTCACGTTATTTTTGATGAAGATAACGTGTTTGATAAGCCCTTATAGGATGAGGAAGAAGACATGGATGAACCTGATTTTCATCTTTCCAGAGATGATCCACCAGAATTAGAAACTGAGGAAAATGGGATTGAAGGAATAAATGATGAGATTGATCATTCTTCAAAAAATAAAAGGAAGAAAACTAAAGTTATAGTTGATGATACTATAACATTGTCTCAAGATAAGGATTCCCAATCCAATGTTATAGATGATGTTACTATAACATTGAATCCAAATCAAGGTAATGAGTCAAAAGTTATACCCGACTCTACTACAACACCAGGATTGGATTCAGGGGGAACGTCCTTAAATTCTGAGCCAAATGGAGTTGGATCAAGTTCAAATAATGAAGAACCAAATACTTCAACAAAATGGAAATATAAGAGTTCACATCCAATGGATAACATTCTTGGCAACCTTCAGAGAGGTGTTCAAACACGAAGGTCCTTGAATAACTTTTGCTCTTTTTATTCATTTCTCTCAATGATCGAACCAACAAATATCAAGGAAGCTCTCACAGAATCAGATTGGATTATAGCTATGCAAGAAGAGCTTCAACAATTCGAACGGAACAAAGTTTGGCACATAATTCCTAGACCCAAGGATTGATCTGTAATTGGAACCAGATGGGTGTTTAGAAATAAATTAGATGATGCTGGGGTCATAGTTCGAAATAAGGCAAGATTGGTGGTACAAGGTTATAATCAACAAGAAAGAATAGATTATGACGAAACCTTTGCACACGTTGCCCGTCTTGAAGCTATTAAACTTCTGATAGCATTCGCAGCCCATAAGGGAATAAAACTCTTCCAAATGGATGTCAAGATAGCATTTCTAACTGGGTATCTACAAGAAGAAGTCTTCGTAGAACAACCTCCTGGATTTAAGGATAGAAAATTTGAAGACCATGTCTTCAAATTAGACAAGGCCCTGTATGGATTGAAGCAAGCACCAAGGGCCTGGTATAACAGATTATCAAAATTTCTACTTGACAATGGATTTAAGAGAGGATCTATTAATAAAACCCTATTCCTAAAATCCGAGGGAACTGACCTTTTGGTTATCCAAATCTACGTCAACGATATCATTTTTGGATCAACAAACCGCAGTTGAGATGAGCATGATGGAAGAATTGAAATTCTTCCTAGATCTGCAAATTCAACCAACTGAGGAAGGCATCAAAATTCATCAACAGAATATATATTAAGGAATTAATTCGAAAATTTGTAATGGAAAATTCCCATGCTATGTCTACTCCAATGGTCGCAGACAAGAAATTAACTTTAGATGAAGACGGTAAGTCAGTTGATGAAACAACTTACCGAGGAATGATTGGGTCATTGCTATATTTAACTGTAAGTAGACCAGATATCATGTTTAGCGTATGCGTTTGTGCGAGATATCAATCATCCCCCAAAGAATCGCATATGACGGCCGTAAAGAGAATTTTACGATATCTAACTGGGACGGCCAAACTTTATTTATGGTATCCGATGGAATGCAATTTCGATCTTATCGGATATTCAGTTGCCGATTACGGAGGATGCTCACTAGACAGGAAAAGTACGTCAGGTGTTGCCACATTTATTGGCCCTTGCATTATCACATGGGGTTCAAAGAAGCGAAGTCGGATTGCCCTTTCAACAAATGCAGGTTTAATATATTGCAGCAGGACTGGTATGTACTCAATTATTGTGGCTTAAGCAACAGTTATGTGATTTTGGTGTTAACGTATGTTGTATTCCTATCTTATGCGATAACACAAGTGCTATTATTATTTCCAAAAACCCCGCGCAGCACTCGCGTACTAAGCACATTGATATTAGACACCATTTTATACGTGACCAAGTTGAAAAAGGGAATATAAAACTCGAATTTTGTAGTACTGAGAAACAATGGGCTGACATTTTGACAAAACCTTTAGCTAGAGGATGTTTTGAGACTTTACGGTTGGAAATTGGTTTAATTGGTGGCACCTAAGCTTCTATAAAAGTTTAATCTCTCAATGATTGATTAGTATAGATAAGATTGTATGACTATGTCCGTGTATTGCGTTGCATGAATATTTACGTTTATAGAAATTTATTTATCGTATATATTCTGTTTGTATTTAAAGATTTGTGTGGCGTACAAATTTTATCTTTTACTAAAATTTGAGATATACCATATCTTTTTTATTTACCAAATTCTATCAAAATCCTTCCTAAATCCTCTATATACCATATCTCGTCTAACAACTCTTTTCATATCTATCCTAAACTCTACATCTATTAATTACCATATTTATGCAAACAACTACCTCCCTATACCTAAACCTAGATTCCTAAACTATAACCTATAATTACTCCCTAAACCGTGTAACATTGACCAAACCCCCCACTTGCTTTCACTTTTTACTTTACCAAATCTTTACACAATCTCCATCATCATCATCATCATCTTCAACCTCTTGACCATGACACCTCCACATGCACACACGGGGTCCTCAACCCGAAATCAACACCAACAACACCCATGCAATCAACCACAACAACCATCATCTCATCATCCCAATTCCTCTACCTTTACTTCAACAACCCCACAACCATCACAATCACCTTCCTTGTTTCGTGGTCGGGATGAGACGATTTCCGAGGGAAAAAGGCGTCGGCTTAACAAAGGGAAAAATAAGATGGTAGTAGATGAAGTTTAGGAAGCTAATGAACCCGAAGTTGTTGTTCGGGACATGATTTCGAGGACTCTGTTTCGGGAACCCTCGAAAAGCGCAACCAAGGCCGGTTTGAACCGGGTTCGCATGACCAAGGGAGAAAGCATCTTGGTCTCTCGGGTTTTGCAATATTCAATTCATGGTGGAAGGTTTTACCCTAAATCTTGGTTGTCTCAAATTCCGTCTCTTAAGTTCTTTGGCGATTTTCTTAAATTTCAAGGTTGGAGTGATGTCAGTAGGTTTTCGGGTCCCACTTACCCGATTGAGGTTATACAGTTCTTTGCATCTGTAAAAGTTAAGGAGGGTGTGTTGCATGCAGTCGTGAATGGTGTCGATATCACCATCACCATTGACGACTTTTGCTGTGGTTTTATGGTTCCTCATGACGAAATCAATATTAATCCAAGTCTAGAGTGGTCCAATGTTGATGATGATAAACAGTTGGTTATTAAGAGATACTTTGATGAGGTTGCTTCTGAGAATAGCAATATTGTGGTTCGTCCTCTCTCGGCCAAAATCAAGTTCTTCTTGAACTTTTTATGGAACACCATTGTTCGGAGAAGAGGAGGACGGGACAAGGTATCGAGTTATGAAGCTATAATTGTATATTTGTGGTTAGAGGGTCGTAAAGTGAATTTGGCTAGTCTCGTGTTCAATCGAATTGTTCAAACTAGCATAACCGTCACCAAGGATAAGCATTGCACTACTCTCGATCTTCTATATGGTATGTTGTAGATACCCAGTATCTGCTGAGACTCCAACAAACACCCGATGATTATCGGACTACAACATGTTTTGGAATCGCGGCGTTTGATCGACAGTTTGTGTACAACTTTACGTCGGAAAACTTAAAATGATTTCGAAAATAAGACATTTCAAAATATTTCAAAAATACCTGGAGTGTTTAATGCACGACGACGAGGTCGCAATGGCACTAACTAGAGTCAAAACCGACACCGGACCAAAAACCGACTCAAAAATTCAAATCCCGACTCCAACAACGAGTCAAACCGAGTCAACCACCAAAAACAAAACATTTCAAACCTTCTACCTTAAGTTTTCCCGGATTTATGTTTGGTCAAGTACCAAACATATGACTACAAAACCTAGGATAGAACAAATCATGATTGTTTTTGTGTGAAAGCGACAACATACCTCGAAGACCCACGGCGTGGCTCGCGCCTCTTTGAGCAGCCCAAGTGGCCACGTCGCTCAAAACTCACACAACCACTCATTTCCCTATAAATACCCCTAAAATGCCCCCCATTTGAGACTTACGCGAGCGTTCGCCCCCTCTTTTCTCCCTTAAAATTCTCGACTCGACTTCTTAAGTCACAATCTGACGCGTATTTACGACCTACCGATCGTAAATACAAGACTTACACATTTTTTGGTACCGTCATCGTGCATTAAATCACTTGACCGACCACTTCGACCACTACACCGTCACTAATCTTAAAACACTCTTTTTTACTTACCAAAACGGTTTTAAACCGAGTTTTTTTCGACCAAACGAGTTGTTACACTTACGTCGGTCACTCGCCATAACCAAACATGTAAGTATGAGGGTGTAAAAATCCTCTTTTTATCATGTTTTCATTTGTTTCATGACTATAACATGCTAAAACGTGCATAACATGAACCAAAATATGGGATAAACGAACCAAAACTGATTTTTGGCCTGAGACAGAAGCCCCTTGGTTCGTCGGCTTGCCCGCGCCTAAATGGGGTGTTCAGGTCAGAGATCAACCGTGTTTGTTCTCGTCTTTCCCCTTTAATTCATTTTCATATTTGTAATCGGTTTTTACCATTTCAAATATTTTTTAAACCGTTTTCCATTTCATTTCATGTGTTTTAACCATAAAACATTTTTCACCCTTGGTTCCTCATACCATGACGGTTAAATCCGTGTTTCGGTGATAATATTTGGTTAATGACATTTAAAAGGTATTTAAAACCTTTTATTTCATTTCTTTACATTTTGGGAGGTATTTTAAAGCCTTTTATCATTTCCTTACATTTTCAAAATAATCATATTAGTCACCAACACAAAGTCATCCTTGGTTCTACATACCATGCCGGATTTTAACCCGGGTACGATGACGAGTATCGACTAATTACATTCAAATGAACTAAAAACAATTAGTTCATAATTATTTTCAAAACTATTCATGTCAAGCTTGTCAAGTCGAACCCGACACCGAATATTATCAAAATAATGATGATTATTCGAGTCTAGTTCTTCAAATCAACAAATGCGGTCTAAACGACCCTTTCAAACCAAATCGGGTTCAAATACCCATTTCTCAACACGTTTTATAAAGTTTTCAAAAAGGTCAGAACACGGTATATAACCGTAGGCTGACCTGCACCTCAAGCAGGCCTTTCCTTTCTCATTTTCAGAACCAGGGGAGGCCCCTTTACACCGCCGGCTGGCTCGCGCCTCTTGTAGCTGTCTGGTACAGGACCTGTTCCCTTTCCAGCATTAGTCTAGGACGATCCCGACTCCGGTTAGCCCGGATATAAGATGGATCAGACGAATATTTGTTTATTTCAAAGTCACATTTGCAAAATGCCTTACTAAGACAAATGGATCACGTTATGCACCCTAAACCTAATACGGTAAATGGATGTTTAATTTCCGTCTTGCATGCAAATCAATCATTAATCCAACTCGACATCTTATACTTGATACTTGGATTAAATCAACCGACTTAGAAAGCTCTCACATGTTAGGTTTAAATTATTGGATGCGCATTCATGCATTTAAACCGTTCTATCAACTTTTGCATTCAACCAACCAAGATTGATCAGTAGAGGTCGCTACCGGGGGCGGGATTAGGTGTCTGATTAAAGGGCTTCCCAATACGTACCTTCACCTCTTGCTCAGAAACTTTGGATAGTGGACGACCTTATCCAGGGCGTACGAGAGTCATTCTAGAGATAGGATGCTAAAGAGGGACGATTTCCTTATCTTTAGTACCTATGTCAAACGCTGCTTTGTGCTTCGATTTGACCGAGGTATAAAGTGGAATTCGAACAGGTTCCAAGCATCCCACAAATGCTTGGTGGCGACTCTGAACATCTCTAATCGTTTCGAGACCCTTACCGAGACGAAACCGACCGATCTAAAACGATCCGGTCGAAAGCATTTTTACGTCGTCGAGCGTGGCTTTCAAAAAACCTCTGCATGCCTACAGATTGGCCTGGCGTGCAGATGGCCCGTGGCTACGGACCGGTAGGTGGCCCGAAATCCACAGACCGAGGCGTGGCCCATGTCTACAGATTTGGCGACTCCGCTGTGGAGGACTAGGGCGCTTATGTCTTTGTGATCCCTAGATGGTGAGACTCGAACGAGGTCTTGGTTGGAATGCATTAATTGATATTACGGTCACGGTCGGGTTCCTTGTCCTGGCCCACAACCTAACCTTTTTCGATCAATTGGCTCGTCTCGTCGGCGTGAGTTTTCTCATCCCCGCGTTTCGAATCCCGATTGAGTCAAGCATGCCATTAACGTTACACATTTTTGTTTCGTCAAAGAGCTTTCATCACTTTCGAGCATGAGGCTAGGGCACCCTCCTTACACATTTTGTTTGGATTGGTATCCCTCTCGCAAATCGGGGTTTGATTGCTTTGTGTGTAACCCACCCTCTTAAGACAAAACCCGTGTCAGCATTATGCATAATATAATGAACTGTTAGTGCTTATGTGTTATTTGATCATAAGTCCTTTTGTGTCATTTTCAAAACTTTCAAAAAACACCCTTTTGCGCCGTTATAATGGCCGTTTCAAACCTCGGTCTTCCGCCGACCGTTGCACACCTTTCTAGGCCGTCGTAATGACGATTTTCAAACCCGGTTTTTATAACCATTTCAACACGCCTTTCTAGGCCGTCATAATGACGATTTTCAAACCCGGTTTTTATAACCATTTCAACACGCCTTTAAAGGCCGTCGTAATGACGAATTTCAAACTTGGTTTTTTACAACCATTTCAAATCACCTTTTTTGCGCCGTTATAATCGTCGCGTCTAGACACGGACTTTAACCCGTTTCGCGCCGACAATGGCTCTTTCCAAACCCGAGAAAAGCACACACCCTTTTCTCGAGACACTTTCGAGATCCCGAGGACCATGCACCGTCCCCGAGACCTCTTCAAACATTTCAAACCCGATTTTCAAAACATACAATTTTGAATTTCAAAACCGTCTTGGGAAACCATACACTGTTTTCCGAGCCGATTCGAACTCAAAACCGTCTTTTGCAAATAAACTTAAGACAACACTTTCAACTGATCGACTTGCGGAGATCTCTATCTTCGGAAGCCGTCCACAAAGCGACGAATGAATCTTTTTGAAAATTTCTATTTTCGAAAATTTCAGTCCACCATTCCAATTCCGCCTCGTGTCTATCGAGTCAAAGCAAACGTACTTATGGGTCTTTACTTATGATTCGTCTCACCATGAGACCCATCCAATGGCGTCACGCCGTTATGTTGGACTCGTGTCAAAAGTTCGGTCAACACCGTCACGTCATAAATCGAGTCAGCACCGAGGAACCATACACGGTCACCCTCGTCTTGTTGAGTCTGAACTTTGTCTCGTCCTTTGCGTTGTATGCGTTCAGTCTTTGAACCGTGTCGGATTGAGTTGTAATGTGAGCCGTTTTTCTACCTCAGAGCCATGGCCCCGTCTTCAACTTCGCCTGTCAACAATAACAATGATAACAACAGATATGTCACGACTGATCAACTAGCCAGCTTCCTCACCGCTCTTAAGGTCACCCTGGATCGCGTCGAGACTCGTATCGACGCCCTGGAGAACAAAGAAACTGGGGAACATAATGCTCCACCTGTGACTGAAACTGAGAAGAGGCTAAAGCTCCTGGAAGAACAGCTCTTAGCTCGGGGTAAATATATCCATCTTGAGAACAACCGAAGGTTCGAACCTGTTGGGGATCAATTACCTGACAAATTTACCCTGACTGACGTACCTAAGTTCAAAGGAGTGGAGGACCCGCTCAATCATATCCGTGCCTTCAAAGACTACATGGCCATTAAAAGGGTCAAACAGGAACTTTTCACCCGGATCTTTCCATCCTCTTTGGAACCGATCCCTCGCCAGTGTATTACTCCCTTGATCCGAAAAACCTTACCACTTGGGATGAGGTCGCAGTTGAATTCGCCAAACAATACGCTGACAATGTTGAAATCCAAGCCAATACCCATACTCTTGAGGTTCTAACCCAGACCGATAAGGAAGGGTTCACCGATTTCTTAACCCGTTGGAGGAGGGTGAGTACTCAATTGGTCAGTAAACCGAGTGAATCAACTTTGGTGGAAAAGTTCATCAACAATCTCCGCCCAGTGTATGCCAACTTACTAAGGTATCAAAATATCAAGACCTTCCAGGATCTGCAAATTCTGGGGACACGCATTGAAGATGACCTCCGGAAGGGTGTCTTGGCCAAGACTACTGGCAGAGGCTACCAAGAATCCACCTCAACCGGATCCCGCCCTTACGGCCAAACAAACAAGATCGAAGAGGTCAACCTCATTGAACCATCTGCTAAGAGAGCTGAGCGCCCCCAGAGAGTGTTCACTAATATAGGGTCAACTTACGCAAGTGCTCTGAAGAGGCTCATGGACCAGGGGAAGTTACAACCAATCGGACCCACCACCCCGGATCCGACCGATGCTAAGAAGTCCCGGTTCTGGAACCCCAATGCCTACTGTCAGTACCATCAAGGGAAGGGGCATGATACTGAAACCTGCTTCAAACTCAAACACATCATCCAAGACATGATTGAGAAAGGAGATTTGCCTTTACCTCCACCGACTAAGCCAAACAACAAAACAAATCCTCTCGGAATCCACGCTATCTCCAACGATGAGCCAACTCTGGACTGCTCACACCTCATCCTGCCTGTTGATGACGAGGTGAATGCCTTGGAGAAAGATCCCTCGGACGGGGTGTTTGTGTTCAGTGCTGCCACTATGCTCACTATGTTCCAACAGGTTGAGGAAGCCATAGCCGGTCTCTCCGAGAGGATCACCCGACTTGACGATGCCTACCGTAGACTTATCTTCAATCCTCCACCGCCACGCCCGAGGGAAAGTCCCCCGAGCGCCCAAAACTACCCACACCAGGACGGATTGCTCCCGCGACCATTCTGGCATCAACCTCACAATAATCATCCTCACAATAATCAACCCCACAAAAACTACCCCCACAAAAATTACCCTCACAAAAATATCCCTCACAAAAACTACCCACCAAGAAATACCCCTCCAAGGTCCCTTCGAGATCCTGAAATCAATGGCATCTGGAGAGATGATGTTGAAGATGTCTACCTTGTCCCAGAGAAAGAGAAACGGGCGAAAGATATCGGCCACCTTACCCGGTCCGGACGCCCCTATCAGAACCCGAACAATCCAACGGTCGTTCCAACGACGAATGACCAAGTCGTCCCGGAAGTAGACACTCAACCGAAGGCTCCTGAGAATTCAATCCTCAAACAGCTTCAGAAGGCAAAAGCCGAGATCTCAATCTGCCAACTGATCGCAACGTCCTTTGAGCATCGACAGGCTTCGCTACAGGCCTTAGGAAAACTAACCGTGCCCTCCACATCTTCCCTTAAAGAAATAGTGGCACATATGACAAGGGACGCCCCTGATTTGAACAACCCAGTCGTCTTTTCTGACAAAGATATCCCTCCCTTCGGAACCAATCATAACCTTGCCCTGTACATCACCGTACAATGCCTCAAGAAGAATGTGCCCATGGTACTTGTAGATGACGGATCCGCGGTGAATGTCATTCCCCTCAAGACTGCTCACAAGCTGGGGAATAAGGAAGCCGATTTGGTCCCAACGAACCAAGGAGTACGCGCCTACGACGGCACTCGTCGCAAGGTCGTGGGGCTCATCACTCTGACTGTCGCAACCGGACCGCTAGAAAGACAAACCAGTTTTCAGGTGGTCAACATCGACTCCTCCTTCAATATGCTCCTGGGACGTCCCTGGATTCACGCCGTCAAGGCGGTTGCCTCAACTCTCCACCAAAAGATCAGGGTCCCTTTCAACGGGAAAGCAATCACAATTCCTGCTTTCCCGATCAAAGCTGTCATGAGAAAGGGAATAGCCTCCAAAACCATTGAGGAAGATGATAATGAAATGTGGGGATTCCAAGCTGTGAATGCCATAACTGATGAATTAACACCCTTTGATTGTGACCCGTTTGCCAACCTCACAGTCAACTGTATCATGATGCGCCAGGGTTACTTCCCAGGTTTGCCCCTCAATCCACTGAAGAGCACCTTACCTCCCTTGAAACAAGCTAAGGTCCCCAACATTCCCTTCGGGCTGGGATTTGAACCTACCGATGAAGATATCCAGGAGATGAACCTCCTAGTCCGAAAACGCAAGAAGCACGGGGTTATCCTCCGTCCCTATCATCTGACCCTCAATGGATACTTTGTCCCCGAGGGAGAATCAGAGCTCTACCATGGCTTTTCAGAGACGATCTATGACTCTGTTGCCAAGGCTAGGTAACCGGGTGCGGAAGTCTTCCAGGACTGCTACTTCATTCCCAACAACACCGAAGCTGCTTCAACCGAGTCTAAGCCGTCGTCATGCCTCGATGGACAAGCTGTCACTCTCCTCTTTGGAGAAGATAACATCAAGCACCTCGACTATGAGGACATTATCAACATCGCCCTGAAGGACAATCAATTTGACCCAATCGCCTTAATCTCTGACACTGACCCGGAGAAAGCTACACAGGGCTGGAGAAAGACCGTCAAGTGGACCGATCGCCAAGGCCGCATTCTCAAGATCACAACTAGAGAAGGCCCTATGTTCAAGGAGGGAAGCGAAGAAGAATCTGAATCTGAGTCTGAGTCGGAGTCAGAGTCTGTCGTAGCTCCTAACACTCCTGATCTCCCAGTCAAGGTCCCCTTCCCACTATTTTATCACAAGGTTGTGGCTGATTCAGAGGCTGAGTCTACTAGGGTCACCTCCACTTCCATGAAAGGTGACAACCTGGAGCCTGTTCCAGGGGCCACCTCCTCCGCTGTGTCGCCTCTGACTTACCACGAGATGTCTGTCCTTTCCGAGTTTTTCGCTCGTGTCAACTTAATGAACGCTAAGTTTGCTTATGACTCGTCTCAATTTAACTGCAATGCAATTCTGAATGCCTATGAGGAATTTGACTTGAGTGACTTCCCACCTCACCTAGCCAAAGAACTTGACAAACGGAAAACCAGAACCCTTATCATTGAGGAGACCGAACCTATTAACGTAGGGACCGAAAATACACCTCAAGAACTTAGGATAGGGACAACCCTGGACCCCTCGGAAAGACAACAGTTCATTGACCTCCTCCACGAATACAAGGACGTATTCGCCTGGTCTTACAGAGATATGCCTGGGATTGACAGGGAAATTGCAGAGCACCCGATACCCATTAAGCCCGGAGCTAAACCTGTGAAGCAGAAGCTACGCCGGATGCGTCCTGAATGGGCCTTGAAAATCAAGGAAGAAATGGATAAACAGTTCAAGGCTGGGTTCATCAAAGTATTTGAATACTCTGATTGGGTGGCCAACATTGTGCCCGGACCAAAGAAAGGCGGAAGAATTCGGGTTTGCGTCGACTTTAGGGATCTGAACAGGGCGAGTCCAAAGGACGACTTCCCTTTGCCACATGTTGACATTCTGGTGTACAATACCGCCGAACATGCCCTCCTATCATTCATGGACGGGTATGTCGGGTACAACCAGATTAAAATGGCCGAGGAAGACATGCACAAGACAGCATTCACTACACAGTGGGGTACATATTGCTACACGGACATGCCCTTTAGTCTTATCAACGCCGGGGCTACTTATCAAAGAACCGCTACCACTCTCCTACATGATATGATGCACAAGGAGGTAGATGTGTATGTCGATGACATGATCGTCAAATCAAAAGAACGGGACGGGCACATCAACGCTCTTCGAAAATTCTTCGCTCGTCTACGGAAATATAACATGAGACTAAATCCTCAGAAGTGTGCATTCGGGGTCACCTCCGGAAAAATCTTAAGACTTGTCGTTAGCAAAAGAGGCATTAAGATTGATCCAACCAAAATCAAAGCCCTCCAACAAATGCCTCGACCTAGGAACGAGAAGGAGATTCGGGGATTTCTCGGTCAGGTCCAATACATCAGCGGCTTCATTGCCAAGCTCACCATGATTTGTGAACCAATATTCAAGAAGCTTCGCGCTCCGATCATACCGATTGGGACGAAAATTGTCAAAAGGCCTTCAACAGGATAAAGGAAATCCTATCCAAGCCTCCTGTCCTCATGCCACCTCAACCGGGGATTCATTTATCCCTATACCTGACTGTTACCAACACAGCCATGGGAGCAATGTTAGCACAAACAGTCGACGGCGAAGAACGAGCCATCTACTACATCAGCAAAAAGTTCATTGAGTACGAGACGAGGTATACCCAACTGGAGAAGATATGCCTTGCCCTGGTATGGTCAACAAAGAAGCTTACATGCTCAGCTACACGGTCCACATCTACTCCAATATGGACCCGGACAAATACATGTTCGAAAAACCCGTACTAAACGGAAGGCTGTCTAGGTGGACGCTCATGCTGTCTGAGTTTGATCTCAAGTTTGTACCCCTCAAGGTTATCAAGGGAAGAGCATTTGCCGATTTCTTAGCTGAAAATCCCGTCAACGACGATCCAGCGACTGACACGTGGTCACTTCCTGACGAAGACATCCTTTGTGCCGATTCCGACGCATGGGACCTATACTTCGATGGTGCATCTAACCTGAGAGGCTTCGGGGTAGGAATCCTTCTAATATCACCGGAGGGAGAACATGTTCCGATCTCGGTCAAGTTAGACATTACCGTCACCAACAATGCCGCTGAATATGAAGCATGCCTCATCGGCCTACAAGCAGCCATAACACTTGGCATCAAGAGACTGAGGGTCCACGACGATTCCTCGCTCATCATCAATCAGGTGTCCGGATCATGGAAAATCCGATCCGACAGCTTAGCTCCCTACCGAGCAAAGATAAATCAAGAGGCCGAGTTCTTCGACCAAGTCGACTATTTCCATCTGCCACGAGAGGAAAATCAATTTGCTGATGCCCTGGCAAAGCTTGCCGCACTCATCAACATACCTGACGACATGACATCGATACCCCTATGTGTCGAGAGAAGGAGCGAGCCAGCTCACATTTGTGCCATCATCGACGATGAGGAAAGCCATGATGAACCTTGGTACCACGCCATCCTCAACTACAAAACAAAAAATGAATTCCCTCCCAACTCTAATCAAAGAGGACAAAGAGCCATCCGTTTACTTGCATCACAATTCATGATAAACCAAGATCAACTATACAAAAGAACACCCCAAGGAATTCTCCTCCTTTGTATTGACCATCAAAAAGCCAAAAAAGTCATGGGAGAGGTCCACGACGGAGAATGTGGCCCTCACATGAGCGCAATGATGCTTACTCAAAAAATCACACGGCTAGGCTACTATTGGACCACCATGGAAGCCGACGGCCGTAACTACGTCAAACATTGCCACAATTACAAAATCGTCTTCAATATACAACACATACCACCATCCCTTTTATACACTATGACGTCACCCTGGCCTTTCTCAACCTGGGGCATCGACATCATCGGGAAAGTCAACCCGGTAGGCACCAAGGGGCATTGCTTCGTCCTCGTCGCCATCGACTACTTCACCAAATGGGTTGAAGCACAGTCATATGTAGTCTTAACCGCCAAACAAGTGGCCAAGTTCATTCAAAACAACATCATCTGCCGGTATGAGGTACCTGAAATCATCAGCGATCAAGGCTCACACTTCCGGGCAGAAACTCAGACCTTGCTGGAAAAATACAAAATAAAACGACATCGATCATCCCCCTACCGTCCCTAAACCAACGGAGCGGTGGAGGCAGCGAACAAAACTCTTGTCACCATTATCAAGAAAATGCAAGACAATTACCGCGATTGGCCCAGCAAACTCCCATTCGCACTCTGGGGATACCGAACCTCCATTCGAACACCGACAGGCGCCACACCCTTCTACCTAGCATACGGTATGGAGGCGGTTCAACTGGTAGAGTTAGAGGTCCCTTATCTACGCATCCTACTGGAGAGTCAAGTCTCTGAGGCGGAATGGACCCGTCAAAGGTACGAGCAACTCACTCTTCTAAACGAACGGTGACTCAACGCCTTGCACAACGTCCAGCTATACCAACAACTTATACAATGGGCATTCAACAAGAAGGTTAATCCCAGGAACATCCGGGAGGGCGACTTGGTCCTCAAGTCAGTTCGAGCACCATTACCCGTCGATCCGAGGGGGAAATTCAAACCCAACTGGGTCGGGCCATAACTGGTCAAGAAAATACTTTCGGGGGGCGCAGTGAGACTGAGTGACCTAGATGGGGAGGACTTTACAAACCCGACCAACCTAGACCAACTCAAGAAATACTACCCTTGAACCATAGCAACCAACGACCTAAGCCTAGTTTTACAACTAGCAACCAACTCAATCCCTTTTCAAGTCAAGTTCCTCAACGTGTTCTGATTTGAAATTGCATGTTTTATCGAGTCTAAGTTGCGGCACCTTGCCCGTTTTGAATGTCCTTTGATCTGTCAAAGGCAACATCCATTTGCACAAAAACAAAAACCCCTAAACTACGAGCATGGTTTGATTTCACCTCTTCAGGTGGATACGGCAGTCCCTCTTATGCATGAGGGATACAACCACAAAACCCAATCAAATTTACAAAGCATTCGAACTACGATCATGGTTTGATTTCACCTCTTCAGGTGAATACGTAGACAGTCCTTTCTTACACAAGAAGGATACAACCATCCCCATACGACAAAAATCCCCACATACAAAAAAACATCCCCATCAAAAAAGGAGGAAGGGAAACCATTCCCCTTTCCCACAAAATGAAAAAATGAGCCTTTATCCCTTCCCACAAAATCCCACTTTCCCAAGTGCAAATGTTTAGGATAATTCAAATCGAATTGCCTTCACCAAATGGATGGAAGAAACAAGCGTTCACAATTTTCGACACGGGCAATCCCCTTATTTAATTAATAATGGGAGGGATTACATTTCCAATAACAAATAAAGCTCCACGAGTCTAGGACTTATCGAAGCTAAGGTGTCAACTAAAACACCTCACATAATAAAACTAGCACAAAACACACAATAACTAGCTAGTACAACATAATAAAAACTCACAACAATAATACAACATAATAATAAAACGGGTAATGGAGGTCTTCACTCTTCCATTCTACCCTTGCCTTTTCCCTCAGGGTACATCTTCCCCTTGTTCTTCTTGTTGGCCCGCCCAACATGGACTTCCTCCTCGGAACGGATTCTCAACGGATCTAAAACGGCAACGGCCTCCGGTCTAGCACAAGACCCCATGTTCGACCCAAAACGAACTAATGCATGGCCCACCATGTTCTTGGGACCCGAGCTTCTCTTCTTTGGTGGTCTTATCACATCAGGGGTAGCTCCATCAACATACTCCTCGAAGAAGGCACGGTTGGCCTTGCCAACCTCTCGATACTTCAAGTCGACAACCTCGTCCTTACGAAATTTGGATCTCTCTTCCAAGGACGGAGCACGTAACCACTTGACATAAGCGGGAGTCACCCATGTCATAGCAACGGGGTTTGGTACCTTCCAAAGCGGCCGAGTGGACCACCACCTTTCGAAGACCTCCAAAAGCTCAGAGTTCCGGAAAACATTCTCTTGGACAAGGGTATCTTGAGCGGGCACTTTTTGTTGACGCCCCATTTGCCTCATGAGCCTTTCGGGATATATAAAGGAAACAACCATCAAACCCACCACCATCAAGGAACGAGGACTAGCACCCGAAGCGGGCAACCCCATGAAGGACCATAAGTGCCACCACGGCACCACCCAACGGATGTGAGGACCACCCTCCTCCGCCAATCTTGCGGCCCAATAAGCCTCGGTAGAAGCAAAACTATCCGGGTATAATTTCTTCCTCATGGTAAGGTGACGAAAGGAATAAGAAGAAGGATTAACCGGAGGCTCTACATACCTTAACCTCTCCAATAGCCACACTTGAAGGATCCTTGGGGATCCGAAGGAGGGAACTTCTCCACAAGAGCCTTCCTTGTCCAAAGCTTGGATGATCTCGCCAAGCACCAACCATGATGGATCTCTACCATGCTCCATTTGCTCAATCACATGAATAAGGGTCATGATACCATAGCATTTTGGCCCCTCCTTCTTCAAGACATCAACAAAGAGGTACACATGGACAAGGCAAAAGGCAAGAGCCCTTCTCCTAGCCACTTCCGAGACATTGATATCTAATCGGTTTGAAAAGATGTTGATAAGGGCCAACATATCCACACCATGTGGAGCAAGAAGTTGACTTGACTTGTCGACAAACCCAACATGGAACGGAATTTCTCTTTATAGCACAACCGAGTCGGAGGAAGCACCGGAACACAACCCGGCCACACGCTAATGGCTCCAACTTCTTCGGCAAGAGGACAAATCTCACCCTTCGGGAAAACGAAAACATGGTGTTTCGAATCCCAAAACCGAGAACATGCTTCAAGGAATGAAGGTTGCACCTTGACTTGACGGAGCACCAACAATTGACCAACTCCGATGCAAATGAGTTGATACTTTTCGGGAGGCGACAAATCCCGGCACCATTGTCGCAATGCATTCTCAAAAGCATCCATGAAATACTTTTGTGGAAGAAGAAGGAAAAGTTTTGTAGAGATGTTTTGTGTTTCGGATAATGAAACAATGAAGCGCAAACATCAATATTTATACAAAAATGACCAGCGCGTTTTTCAGAAAAAAGGGGAGAGCCGGCTTGTGGGATATATCTGTATGCATCCCTTTATTTTTAAGGATTATAACGAATTATAAAGTGATGATTACGAGTCATAAAACTAAATTGCATAAACAAAACGTAAAGGATTAAGAAATAACCTTCGGTCCTAGCTTTTATGGCCTATGAACAATATCGCAATGATATTCTCCTATCAGTTGCACCCAAGACGATATGAGAAATGCCCTTTGATTTTGCTAGAATCGATCCACAAATTAACTGATTAATTTTTAGGTTTTGTGTTTTTCTTTTAATGAGATGGAGGCTAGGTTGAGTTAGAATGATTAGGTCAAAAAAATAAGCTCCCTCTTCCTCTTATTCTAACCGAAAAAGAGAAGTGAATGGGGAGTCTTTTTTCCTTCCTCATTTCGGCCCAAATCCCACCGAAATAATAAGGATTAAAATCCTTATTTTCGGTTATTCCAAAAATGTATAAAATGTGTTAAATATAAATTGTCATCTAGTGAGGATCGAACCCATAACCTCTTGGTTTGAGTACCCTTACTATTACCACTGTGACACATTCATCTTGTTGATTAAATATAACCGATTACATTTAATTACGAATTAACATATTAATTCGTCCAAGCTAACATCATATACATTAATTAAATATAACATATTATATTCAATTTACAAATTGACAGTTAATTCGTCTCAACTAATATTATTTAATCTTCATTAAATAATTGTCTCATCAACACATTGACTAACTGTTTAGTCATATAAGGCATCAATGTGATTACATTTCCATAACCACATCTCTCAAACACATCCTATAGGTGTGACCTTTAGGGACCAGTTGATCACTGCCATCTGTATGATGATAACGTCAAACTCTCTAGCAAGCCAACCGTTATTAGGTAATCGTTAATCAACTGATTAAAATGCTAAGTATACCCTTGTGAACCTGTAAGAGATTTACAAATGTTATCACACTAATTTGTGGAGGACACAAGCTCCAACAAACTCCCACTTGTCCTCACAAGTGTATGTGCGATAACCGATTCTCATATTCTAAAATTTCTCCCACTCAATGTAAAACAATTTGCGAAATTTGTATTCACAAAGGTCGTATTTTACAAGCGATCTTTATCAAGAGTGGTTTCCCCGACTAGAGAGTAACTTAACTGATAAACGAATCATCATTCGAGCATGGCCATGCATTTCGATTCTGACTCCTCGAGTGGCCCCGAGAAATAACTATACGATAAGGGTTGGATATTTTCCTCAACTCGAATCCTGCAGATGTAAGCACAGTATGAAATGACCCAGAAAAAATCTACTTAGCCTCCAGTTACGGCAGACCGTGAGAAAGAAACCAAAGTCACCCAAAAACTGCCTTAATTTCAAGAGACAGGCGATAGTCAAAAGAATCGACTCTAGGAACACAATGGATGTCCTATCCACGACCTGGCACCGAATTTTTTGGTCTGTTAGAGAATCCGTCCGTTCACTGCACAATCGACTAATTTGTGATCGATCAGTCAACAGTTTGACTTATGGCTCGTTGAACCCACCATCAATCGACTGCACAATATAATAGCCAGAGTTATCAGCTCTTGTAAGCGATTACGGACCAAAACAAAATATAATGTAATTCAGTTCACTTTGTGGCGTTCAAAGTTTTCAGTACAATCCACATGAAAAATAAAATATTATAATAAAACGATGAAGTTATAAATAGTATATGAAAAAGATAACGTATCAAATTCATAATCAACTACTACAACTCAGGAACACGTTTAATTCCCATGGAAATAACGTGCCCTTCATGCTTATCAAAATTCAACGGTTTAGTGAGAGGATCCGCGATGTTATCATCTGTTTGGGCTAAAAATAGCACAACAAAGAAGACCCACTTAATAAAATAAAGGCTATGGAGGAAGTGATAAAGAGGAAGGAAGCCCGTGGTTGGAGAAAGGGGAAACGGGCTCAAGAGAGATCAGGAGCCCATCGTAGAAGGCGTCCGGATTAAGGAAAGAGGTATCAGAGAGAAGTTAGAGAGAAGTTAGGGAGATCAGGGAGAATTGGGAAGGGAGTCCGAATTTGGAAAGAGTCCTTATGGAAATTATATTCCCTTTCCATATTCGAGGTAGGATATATCTAGGGTTCTTACCCTATAAATAGCCAAAGGATCAAATCAAGAAGGGATTCATTCAACACACCCGTATTCACACATCAACATTCAAGATCACATCTCGACATATAATATACGTTCATCCAAGATCTTGCAGGCCTGACACCTAGAACCAGCAGGATTAGCTTTGTGCCACAATTGTAATCATCCTCCTATTCATATAGTGCAATACTTGGCAGGGTACCGTCCCTCCCGCGGTTGTTCCCACATAAGGTTTTCTGCGTCACCAAATCCTACGTGTCAACTTACATTACGCGCTTTATTTTTATTTACTATTGACATACGAGTAAACATACAACCAACCAATGAATAAGACTGCATTGACCCTTATTAATCGACTTGGGTAAAAATACCTAAACAGTTTGGCGCCCACCGTGGGGCATTGTGGTCGTCAATCGTTGATATTCTAGATATACAATGGAAAAGCAAGCATCTGAAGCCGTGTCAGGGAGCAGGCAACCATCGCCACCACCACCGTCTATCCAAAATCCAACATCAACAGTGGCCACGCAGGCTCCCGGACACACCTCAAGAATCATACCGACAACAAAAACCTCTCTACCTCCCAGGACTCCTGCTGTCGTGGCCCAGGCCAGATCAGATAAGGGAACAGCAAGTTCAGGCCTCACTCCGCCACCTAGTCCCACACAAATCTTACTCACTAGCGTATAAAATCTTCAAAAAGCTATGGAAAACATGAGAGAAGACCAGAGGAGAGCAGATGCTGAAGCAAGAAGGAGAGACAGAGAGCTCTGGGCAAAGATTGATATCCTAAAACAGCAGTCTGTCACCCCAGTAAGCGGGACAGGTGAAGGAAGATCTCCATTGGTAGATCTGACACAGGGAGCATCAGGCAGCAGGCATATACCTGCTGAACTAATAACAAGATTAGATTTGGCTACAGTACCGTTAGATGGAAGAATAACCCCACGAGGGTTGGGATACCTCACGCCAGATAGCTGGCAGCCGGCCAACTGCATAGGGACACAAACAGGTGGCCTCCCCGTCAGCAACCCCACAGCAATCGATCAGGCACCTGTAGCAGGATCCGAGTCGAACCAACAAATGAACTAGCAGCAGGGGACAATCATTACTGCAACCCCCCTGGCTGCCGGAGCCTATCAGAACCTTCAAGAGCCCGGATCAGGAGGAAATATGCAGACAGCTGACAGGCGGACCCCAGATTCAGCCAGTATAACTAATCAGCAGTACTTGGAGCTAAAAGAGATGCTGAGCAGGGTCCCAGGGCTACCACCCCCCACTCGAAAAAGCAGCTCTAGACAGTTACGCCGACTCACCATTAGTGGACACCATATCCATCACAGCCATGCCAAAGGGATTCACACATCCAAATATGCCTCCCTTCGACGGCACAGCAGATCCCTTTGATCATATCAGCCAGTATAAACAGAAAATGATGACGGTAACAGCTATAGGGCAAGTCAAGGAGGCTTGCATGTGCAAAGGGTTCAGGTCCACCCTAACAGGACCGGCACTTCGATGGTTTGTGAGCCTGCCCAACAGGTCGATATCTAAATTTGCTGAATTGGTGAACACATTCACTCAGCAGTTCGCAAGCAGCAGAAAACCACAGAAGCACGCAGGAGATCTGTACAGAATCAACCAGGGGGCAGGGGAGAGCATTGGAGAATACAATACTAGGTTCAACAATGAGAAGGTAGCAGTACGAGAGTGCGATGTCTCAACAGCAGTAGAAGCCTTCAGAAGAGGCCTCCACCACGACTCCGACCTATACAAGCAGCTAACTATGTACCCATGCCATAGTTTTGAGGCGGTGCAGGAGAAGGCAGCTGCCGCAATCATATTGGAGGAAGATGTCCTAGCCAGAGCCAGCTTGTTAAGCATGCCCAGTATTTCTAGTACCTCAGCCGTGGAGAAATCAGGAAAAAAGCAAACCACCAGGCAAGAAGGATGAGAGATACAGACCATATGGGAGGGGAGTCAACATAATCGAGGAAAATCAGCTACTCCCCACTCTGGCGGAATATGGATTCACTACAGGTATCGGAGGAATCTTGAAGGCACTCAGGGAGATGGGAGATGGAGTCAGGTGGCCCAACCCACCAGTAGGGGAGCAAGCATGGAGAAAGGATAGCAAGAAGAAGTGCTAGTTCCACCGGGATATTGGGCACAACACTGAGGATTGCTATACATTACGAAGAGAGATCAAGAGCCTGTACGAACAAGGAAATCTGAGCCACCTATTACCACGTGGGGGCAAGCAGCAAGATAAGGTAGGCTCCGCCAAGCCTGCAGACCCACCCACATGCACCAAAATCATAAACGTGATAACAGGCGGCTCAGACCTAAGCGGGCTGACATATTCAGCAGCTAAGAGACGTGCTACAGAGGTCAAAGGAGATAGGCCAGTCAATTCGTGCAGAATTTCTCACAGTGACTCACAATGGTCGGCTTTGATGAAGGAGATACATACGATGAGCGAGAACATCATGACGCACTTATTATCACCTTATCAATGGCCAATTGCACAGTTAGAAAGGTCTTAGTAGATACAGGAAGTTCGATCAACTTAATCATGCTGAAAACTATAGAAAACATGGGATTCAGCGAGAAGGATTTGCATAAGAAGACTATTCCTCTGGTAGGCTTCAGTGGAGAAACAGCTAGCTCACTAGGCGAGATAGTCATCCCAACCTATGTGGGAGGAGTCAACAAGCAAGTCAGGTACCTGGTTATAGACGGCCCCTATACTTACAACGTCATCTTGGGAAGACCATGGTTGCACCAGATGAAGGCAGTCTCCTCAACATACCACCAGTGCATAAAATTTCCCACACTATGGGGAGTAGAAACGATAAGAGGAGATCAAGAGGAAACTAGAGGCTGCTATAAGAAGGCACTCAAGTGCACTGTTAGCCCCCCCCCCCCCCCCCCCCATAGCATTAATTACTGAACGACCTATCCAGACGAATACATCGAACCTCCAGCGGAAGAGCTGGATCAAATCAACCTGGACAAGTTGCACCCGAACGAACCGTGCTCATTGGAGCAGGATGCACGGGAAGCTTAAGACAAAGAACTAGTCAAGTTCTTACGGGATAACATGGATTGTTTTGCATGGTCACACGATGACATGATAGGAATAGATCCGTCCATCATAACACATAAGCTTAGTGTGGACCCAAAGTGTAAGCCCGTCCAACAAAGAAGAAGAAAGTTTGCAGTGGAGAGAAATAAGGTGATCAACCAGGAAGTAGATAGCACACTTGGCGAAGAAAATAAGAGAAGTAAAATATCCGAGAATGGTGTCTAACGTAGTGGTGGTGCCTAAGAAGAATGGGAAGTGGAGAGTATGTGTGGACTTCACCGATCTCAACAAAGCATGCCCTAAAGATCCATTCCCGCTGCCTCATATTGATGCAATGGTGGACGGAACAGCTGGACATGAGATGTTAACATTACTGGACGCATGGAGTGGATACAATCAGATCAAGATGGATCCTGCAGATCAAGAGAAGACGGCATTTATGTCTGAAAGAGGAATATATTGCTACAACGTCATGCCATTCGGCCTAAAGAACGCAGACTCCACATATCAAAGGTCAAGTTAACCGAATGTTCAAAGAAAGAGATAGGAAGAACAATGGAGGTGTATATTGATGACATGGTGGTGAAATCGGAAAAGGCCAAAGATCATATGCGGCATCCGCGAAACATTCAACACCCTCGAGAGATTACAAAATGAAGCTAAATCCATCTAAGTGCACCTTTGGAGTATCATCCGGCAAATTCTTAGGCTATATAGTAACCCAAAGAGGAATAGAGGCCAGCATCGAGCAGATCAAAGCCATCTTACAGCTGGAATCATCTGAGAAGCCTAAGGATGTTCAAAGACTAGCTGGGAAGGTAGCAGCCCTGAACAGGTTCATCTCAAGTTCTTCAGATAAATGCAGGCTGTTTTACAACATACTAAGGAAAAGCCAGAAGTTTGAATGGACCTCTGAGCACGAGAAAGCCTTCAGAGAGCTGAAGCACTACCTTAGCAGCCCGCCGCTACTGTCGAAGCCAAAGCCAGGAGAACCATTATTCTTATACCTAGCCGTCACAGAAGTGGCGGTGAGTCTTTGTCCTGGTCGAGAGCAACAAAAGGAGCGGAAGCGGTATACTACGTGAGCAAGTCTCTGCTTGCCCGGCAGAGACCAGGTACACATCTCTTGAAAAGTTAGTACTAGCATTGGTAGTAGCATCTCGCAAACTGCGCCCCTATTTTGAGTCCCACATCATACATGTCGTGACCAACTATTAGAAATCTATATCTCATTATTTAACATATTCATATATGTTTCAAAATAATTTAGTCATAAAATTAATTACAAATCTTATGCATGCAAACATAAATAGTTAAGTGAAGAAATCGGTTCCTTACATTGGATATTTCGGATATTTGGGCACTAGTAAGGTCACCTACCTTACTTAGTTCTTGAGCTTTCCTTATGGATGAATAAGATTCAAGTATAGAATCTCTCCCAAGGAATTATACCAAGATAATACTCTTAATACAAATATTAATTTTGTAACTAGAAATTAATATTTGTTCTTTAAAAGGCTAATATTATTAGTATACTACTTCTAGTATTATGTAAAATAATATTAGGGATTTATGTGAGAGTCTATAGTTTTGTTCTTCAACCAAAAACTAGAGAGATTAGTTTTTCTCAAGTTAAAACTAATTAGAATGAATTGGTTGGGAGAGAAAATACACTACTTGAGTGTATCAATAGAGGAGGCCACGGTTTAGGGGTGGGAAAAGTGCCCAATACATGCACACATTTGTTCTTCTCAAGATACATAGGGTATGGCTAGTTTTAGGTCTAGTTAGAAACATAATCATTGTGCCGAATTCTCAATTAGAGCACCAATTAAATCCTAAACTTACCTAAGTCCCTCCACTCACATGGCACACTCATATAAAATGGGTCCATTTTAAGTTTGTCAAATGTTAAATTGTATAGTGTGACATATTGGTCATGTTACTAGACATGTAATTTAAATAATGCATTTTTAACTTATTAAAAATCATTATCTAAATGAAATAGATCACATACAAAATTAACTTGGTAATTCACAATTACAATTACTTAAAATGAGTCATAAAATTATAAATCATGACTTCTTATATTTATAATGGCCAATTCATTCTATATTTTAATTGTTTCATAAACAATAAATTAATCTAAGCAATAAAACAATTCGATTACTTAGACCGGATCTTATTTAATCAAATTACAATAAGACACGTAATTTTACTCACAAAATCACTCGTCAATTTAAAGGAATTTAATTAACCAGTATCGACATACGATTAATTAAATAATCAATTAAGAGCATTACCCTATAGGTATGACCTTAGGGGATCAACTGGTCACCACCGTCGTACGACAGTAATGTCAAACTCTAGTCAGCCAATCATTACCGATATGTGTGGACCAGTTGACTATGAAGTATTACTTTCCCACATGTATTCTTAAAATGAGATTTTAAACATGTGATCATCATGATTGACAGTTGTGATCGCATTATTGTCGGAGGACACATGTTCCAACAATCTCCCACTTATCCTCGACAAGTGTGCGTTACCAATTTTCTTGTCTTATTACTATCTCCCACTCAATGCAAGGTGTCTTTCAGGTCGTACTTGCAAGTGATCATATCGAGAGTGGTTTCCTCGATCTGGAGAATAACTGATTGACCGGAGTTATCTACCATAGATACCTTCCGAGCGTGGCCACGCATTTCCAGTTCATTACTCCTCGAGTGGCCCTGAGATATTGTTTTTAACCCTGACAAGGGGGTGGACAATTCCTACCGCACTTATTCCCTTCGACTAGCCACGGCCATCATAACCCAAAATATGCCCATTTGACCCCATTTACGAAGGTCGTAGTAACACAAATCAAAGTTAATCTGAAACTGTGCCGTCTTAGGCGAACAGTCTTTAGTCAAAAGAATCGACTCATTAGAATACTATAGTAGCTCTCGCCACGACCAGGCTATATAAATTTGCCAGAACTCTATAAGTGGTCATTGCCCGACAAAGTGTTCCTAACAGTCTGACTATGTGATCGACTAGTCATCTCACATGACTCTATGACACTTGAACTTGCCATCAATCGCATCACACTCTAGTCACTTCGAGGCGTCACCTCATACAAGTGACTATGGGCGAATACTATGTTAATCCGTGTTCACTTTAACGGGGTTCAATGTTGTCTCTACAACCTGTTTGGATGTAACAAAGTATAAAAGGAGTTTTCATATTTAAAAACTCGAACGATAAATGTGATTATTATATGAGTAGTCAATACTTGATCACTACTTCATATTCTATAATCCAGTTTGATCTTGAATGTAGTTGTTCATCTCAATTCAATTGAAATGACATGACTCATCATGTTAAGCCTATGAGAAGGCTTTGGTTAGTAGGTTTTATCAACTTCTTGTACCTTACTCAACCTTACTACATACTCGTTTTCCTTTTTAATGTATACATTTGCATTACAAAACTTTTTGAGTACGTGTCGAGATCCAATCAGGACATAGGCCCTCTAGCCTTAGAATAGCTCCCACTGTTTTCACAGTGTGCGGGACTCATCCTTCTTGCACATCTCATGATTGCAAGTGTACTCAATTTCCGTTGTAAATATTTCTCATTGTTCTTCATTGTCTAGAACGATTCTAGAAACTCTATTTCTTAAATAACATAGCCACAATGGTATCTTAACCATCCTTATGTGTTTTGATTATGGTTTTGTCGAAAACCATGCGCAATCTCAATTGTCAATTGTCATTTGTGTAATACCCTTACACAAAATTGCATCAAAAACACTTTGCATTACATCCTTAACGCTTCTGCAAGCATATATCAGTAATCTTTATGGCTTACTTGGTAACTATTACTCAAATTCGATTTGAAACAATTCATCATACTCAAAGTATATGAAGTGTTATACATCATTTTCTATTTAATTGATTCGGCAGCGGAAGCAAATGGAATCAATAAAATATGTTCAACTTGATTGAACTATTCATGAATCTTATCAACATAAGACTTCTTATTTGACGCTAATATCATGTGGATTTATCTTCATAAATCTGGATATTAAGATGTATTATAATACTCCATAAGTCTTAAATCATTCCCAATGATCAATGTGTCATCCACATATAAGACTAATTAAAAATTTCCGTAACTCCCACTAAACTTCATGTATAAACATAACTTCTCAACCTATTGAGAAAAGTTTTATAACATGATCAATAACATTTATTCCAACTCATTGATGTCCTACTTAAGACCCTCTCTTAAGTTCCACATTATCTTAGGATTGCAAGAATCTACAAAATTCAAGACATGTATTGAATACATTCCTTCTAATTGAAGAAGTGGGTTTTAGATTCACTTGTTATATGTATATCATCATAATGAAACACAATCCCTAAGAAGATCCAAATAGACTTAAGCATTTCAACTAGTGCAAAACCCTTTGCAACCAATCAAGCTTTGAAATCTCTCTTTATTAGTGCAAAACCCTTTGTCACTAATCAAGCCTTTTATTTCGGATTTTCATGGCTCTAAGCCTTGTATTGAGTTGTGAATTAAACACTTTCATGTAAGTCATATGTTCATTACTTTCCAGAAGTAATCAACTTGAATCAAACAATTTCTTTGTAAGTTGCTTATTCATCATTTTCAACAAGTGATGACCTTAACCTCCTAGGTTTTGAAGAAACAACGTCTGCCACAAAACGTCTCATGTAGCCAAGAAAGACCAGTTTCTTGCGACATAACATTATTTGTGGCTCTAAGAAAGACCAGTTTCTTGCGACATAACATCGACATAACATTCTTTGTGGCTCTTGAATAATTTCTCCCACTCTATCTTCTAGAAATAAACTTGTATTTTAGAAAGACAGCTTCACGAGCCACAATCACGTTGTACTCGTGATTATAGTAAGGAAAGATGAGCATTTGTTTCTTTTGAAAACTTACAAATATGGTACCCTACCATTTCATATCTCATATGATTCGTTTTAGATTTAGTGGAAAAATAATTTAGACAAAATATAAAATCCCCAAAAGGATCAAGTAACTCAAAGTAACTTGATTGAAGTCCAAACCATATCGAATAGCGTTTGAATTCTTATCCAAACACACATTATTCCATAATGCGTGCTAAGAGAGATTAATTTGTGATACTATATCACATTTTCTTTGGCTTATATCAAAGTCTTCACTTTGATAATCTCATCACGACTAAATCGTGCTTCTTTGAACTTTTGAACTTCTTCAAAGATTTCTCTATTTACCTTATTAAGTGAACACATTAGTGTCAACCTAAATCATTGGTAAAAGAAAATGATCAACCTATTTTGGATCAATGATTTACAACCTCGATCTCCTTTTCAACCAAAAGGTACGAGACATCTTGCTTTGAATACAAGATACGCATATACCATAAGATTAACAACCTAATGGTTTCAAGAGTACTTAATAACTCTTTGCGTTCATCATTCTAGAATTTAAGGTTTAATCTTGGGTTACCAATTTGAGTCTAGCATCATCTACATGATATATCATTCTAGTTTGGTTTAGAATATACTCACCTTGATAATGGGCTAGCCATACATCAAATCGTGGTGTATAGGGTCACAAAAGTGAAACCTCTTTTGTATCTTAATAAGTATATATTCTTATTTAGAGTTTATGTACTTAATAGTCATAATTAAGTACAACTATAAACCCAAAACTAGATTTATTACACAATGACTCTATCTCTCGATATCATTGTTGCTAGTCGTCATATTCTAATCATTCTATATATCGCATACAATGATGAAAACCACCATCGGTTTCTAATATTGACAAAATGGTACTAGCAAAACTTATGTCAATCAAATAAACATTTAAAGAAGAAGGTCCCATTAGATGTCCCACAACTAACTTGTTGATTCTTCAATAATTTGGGGTAGTTTCCTTTCTAGTGTCTAACATTTAAGACAGTGGAAACTTTATCGGTCGGGATTGATAGGTTTAGTATCGTTATTCTCAATAACTTTACTTTTAACATTACCTGGTATCAATTCCATTCTAATTTTACTTCTTTGAAACCTTATCCTTTTCTTAACGGTTTAAGAGAATGCTCCCACTCATTTCAATGAGTCTTTGCTTTGAGAAGCAAAATTATATTCATGAAGACAAATTTCATTGAAGTGGTTGCGGTATTTTGGTCTATTACGATTTCCGACAAATCTAATTACCAAAACAATTTATCGCTTCAAGGTACTTAATTTAATTAAGTATATGAAAAACAATCCATTGTAAGTAGATGTGTTAGTCAAGAATGAAAAACCTGTTTGATAATGAATAACTTTAATCTATACTCTTTACAAGAGATCCTTAGCAATGGTACATATGAGGTTTTAGAAGCAAATTCATATTTGTCTTTAGTTACGATGTTTTAATGGAGATTTGAATCAAAAATCGCAATGATATCGTATATGAATTGAGGTAAAGAAATAGAACAATACGACAACGGAATGATGAAAACAAAACATTCATCGTTATAATAAGACTTGTAAATAACAAGTAAAGCATTTACATAGTGACCTCTACCCAACTATGATAAATGATTCCAAGATCCAAATTCATATTAACTTGGGGTACGGTGTGCCGAAATACCCTTTATTAATATAACTCGGTGGATTAACTCTTTAATCGATTCTACTTTTATAACTCTTGGTCGATAAAATTACATTAATATTTATCTCTAGCCCGAAACACATCCGGAAATCGTCGTGAATACTTTCGTTGAGTTCAACCCAAATTTCGAATAAATGTGTCCATGATCCAAACTCATATCAACTTAGGGCACGGTGTGCCGAAATACCCCTCATTAATATAAATTCGGTGGATAGACATTTATCACCCACTTCGCCTATGTAACAAGGTTTGTACCCCGGTGTGGCCGAGTGCACTCCCTCGCGAAATAGGTTTTCATGGTTTCTACTATTTGGTAAGGCTATGTCTCAATTGATTATTTTAGCGAGAGTTCATGTCAATTTATTATCTATCACGTTTTAAGTGAACTAAAGCGGTTAACTACGATAATTCTAATTGACACGGTCGATATACTCGATTAAATGATAATGCATGTTTTAGTTACGGCGATTTAGCGATGCATGCAACATATAAATAAAATGCAAAACATAAAATAAATCCTAGTATGACCTTCCTAAAATAGAAAATCTAATTAACTATTACATAATCGGAAACCAACTCCATTGGTCCCTTGAACTTCGGTTCTTGGCACGCATCTCGAGGTAACACCGTCTTTATGAATCGCCTTCTTGAGTGACACCGTCTTCAAGGAACTCCGAAATAAATAAATTACATAACAAATTACATAATTTACTATTATACATTTGTAATTAAAATAAAATAAATCTATTAAATTACAAAATGGTGATACGAGATCACAATAAATTACAACCGAATCGATATTCCCATACATTTCGGGTAATACCAATTAAAAACTAAGGCCATACTAAGTAAAATTACATAAAATAAAATTACATAAAATAAAATTATGACAATCATAAATAAAATGCAGCATTATAATATGTATGAACATGCCCAATTTTATGCTAAATCGCCTTTAAGGAGCCAATATCGTATATTTAACGGTTTTTACGGATTTGCGTGATTCAACCTTTTAAAATCACAATAAATTACATAAATTCATATTTATGCACAAGTTAATTACTCTAACCTCTTATGACTCAAAATTAGTCTCCACCAACTATTTGAATATAATTAACTCACATTTCTAAAAATTGTTCATTAATGGACCCAAAATTACAATAAAATGCTATAAACTTCAAATAAATCACAAAAATTTCAAATAAATTCAAAATTTAAAATTTGAAATCATGAACATTCTGGAAAAATACCATGACACTCATAATGTTCAAAAACTTATGTTAAAAATTTCGAAATTTATCGGAAAAAAAAATGTTGCGGTTTATCGGATTTATCAAATATAATCATAAAACATGAGGAAAGTTATATTCATCAACTTTTCAATTTTAGATCTGAAAAAGATAATAAAATGCAACATGTGACATTTTTCCTTAGTCATGAAGTATGTTTTAGCAACTATTCACTAATTAAGTCACTATTTATGCTATTTTTCTTCAAAAATTCATAAATCATGCATAAAGACTTCATTATAGCCTATTATCTTACACACATCTTGTAAAATTGCATGTGACAATATACTAAATTTATATGACCAGATTCAAAATTTATCTCATATTAACCTATTTTTCATCTAAATTCGATTTTTATCATGAAAAATCCATATTTTGAGCATAAAAACTCCAAAAATTATGAAAATTTACAGGTCATCTAAAAATAATATATGTGAAAACATATCCAAAAACCACTAGAAAATTCGAAGTTTAGCTAATTTTAGTCCGAAAATGACATTTTAATCATATGTTAATCGTATAACTCGGAAAAACTATAACCGATTTGCATGCAAACAACCAAGGCTCTTGATACCGCTTGTTATAAATCTATATCTCATTATTTAACATATTCATATATGTTTCAAAATAATTTAGTCATAAAATTAATTACAAATCTTATGCATGCAAACATAAATAGTTAAGTGAAGAAATCGGTTCCTTACATTGGATGTTTCGGATATTTGGGCACTAGTAAGGTCACCTACCTTGCTTAGTTCTTGAGCTTTCCTTATGGATGAATAAGATTCAAGTATAGAATCTCTCCCAAGGAATTATACCAAGATAATACTCTTAATACAAATATTAATTTTGTAACTAGAAATTAAGATTTATTCTTTAAAAGGCTAATATTATTAGTATACTACTTCTAGTATTATGTAAAATAATATTAGGGATTTATGTGAGAGTCTATAGTTTTGTTCTTCAACCAAAAACTAGAGAGATTAGTTTTTCTCAAGTTAAAACTAATTAGAATGAATTGGTTGGGAGAGAAAATACACTACTTGTGTGTATCAATAGAGGAGGCCACGGTTTAGGGGTGGGAAATGTGCCCAATACATGCACACATTTGTTGTTCTCAAGATACATAGGGTATGGCTAGTTTTAGGTCTAGTTAGAAACATAATCATTGTGCCTAATTCTCAATCATATCACCAATTAAATCGTAAACTTACCTAAGTCCCTCCACTCACACGGCACACCCATATAAAATGGGTCCATTTTAAGTTTGTCAAATGTTAGATTGTATAGTGTGACATATTGGTCATGTTACTAGACATGTAATTTAAATAATGCATTTTTAACTTATTAAAAATCATTATTTAAATAAAATAGATCACATACAAAATTAACTTGGTAATTCACAATTACAATTACTTAAAATGAGTCATAGAATTATAAATCATAACTTCTTATATTTATAATGGCCAATTCATTCTATATTTTAATTGTTTCATAAACAGTAAACTAATCTAAGCAATAAAACAATTCGATTACTTAGACCTAATCTTATTTAATCAAATTACAATAAGACACGTAATTTTACTCACAAAATCACTCGTCAATTTAAAGGAATTTAATTAACCAGTATCGACATACGATTAATTAAATAATCAATTAAGAGCATTACCCTATAGGTATGACCTTAGGGGATCAACTCCAACTACCCGCTAAAAGCTATCATGAGGAAGCCTGAACTGTCAGGCAGAATGTCAAAATGGTCTGTACACCTCAGTGGGTACGATATCCAATATGACCCCAGAACAGCAATCAAATCACAAGCTTCGGCCGACTTCGTATCGGACTTCATTGACCATCCAAAATCGCGGATCTGAGAGATCCTCACCTTAGAAGAAAGCAAGGAGACAGAAGAACGCGGATGCATATTGACGGAGCCTCCAACCAAAGGGGGGCAGGCGTAGGATTAATCTGCGGTCACCACGGGGAGACTCGATAGCGCAAGCGATAAGATGTGAATTCAAGGCAACCAACAATGAAACAGAGTATGAGGCCTTGATATTAGGAATGAAGCTAGCTTTGGAGTTAGGGGTCAGGCACCTGCTCATATGCAGTGACTCTCTATTAATAGTCAACCACGTGAATGATGAGTTTATAGCCAGAGATTCGAAGATGATTGCATACCTAAAAGTAGCAAAGGAGTTAAAACAGAAATTTGAAACTTGCAAGCTTAAAC
This sequence comes from Silene latifolia, assembly GCF_048544455.1. NCBI lineage: Eukaryota > Viridiplantae > Streptophyta > Magnoliopsida > Caryophyllales > Caryophyllaceae > Silene > Silene latifolia. Next base: position 241,390,009 of record NC_133537.1, read on the forward strand.
AGATCCCCAGAGATCAGAATGTGGAAGCAGACGCCCTAGCAACCCTGGGGGCAACATTTAAACCAACAGAGCTATCCAGCATTCCAATAGCACACATGCTGGAGCCTTCTATCCAGAAGGCAGACGAAATAGACAGAGGTGAACTGGAGGATCCACGGAGCGAGAAAGAAATCTAGGCAGTTACAGAGGAAGGTGAGAACTCCCAGCCAAACAGGCAGACGCCTGACCAAATAGCCGATCAAGAAGGCGACTGGCGCACACCTTACCTAGACCGGCTGCGCCATAACAGGCTACCATATGACAAGAAGGAAGTGAGAGCTTTCAGAGTGAAGGCCTCCAGATTTATACTTATTGATGATATATTGTTCAGAAAATCGCTAGCAGGCCCCTACCTACGGTGCCTGGACAAGGAAGAAGCACAGACTGTGTTGCATGCTCTCCATAGTGGCGAATGTGGAAACCATGCAGAGGGCAGGAGTCTGGAAAATAAAGCCCTCAAACAGGGATACTATTGGCCTACAATGAAGGCAGATGCAGCAGAATATGCACGAAAATGTGACGCCTGCTAGCGCTCAGCACCAATGATCCATCAGCCAGCAGAGCCCCTGCACCCTATTATTTCTCCCTGGCCATTCATGGAATGGGGCATGGATATAGTAGGACCTCTACCACGGGCCACAGGAAATAGAACCTGGATGCTAGCAATGAAAGATTACTTCTCCAAGTGGATAGAGGCAGAAGCATTCACGGAGGTAAAGGATAAACAGGTCATTTCATTCATAAAACGAAACATCATCTGCAGATTTGGTATCCCATCAGAAATCATATGTGACAATGGCTCACAATTCATCTCAAACGATACCGAGGGATACTGTGCCAGGTGGAACATCACCTTAAAAAATTCAGCACCTAGGACTCCAAAGTCCAACGGGCAAGTCGAATCCAAAGAACAAAATCATCATAGACAATCCGAGAAGGAGGTTACGGGAGTTAGGAGGAAAGTGGGCGGATGAATTGCCACTAGTGTTATGGTCGATTTAACGACACCAAAGATAGCAACGGGTCAAACACCCTTGACTTGGTGTTTGGCGCGAAGCGATCATTCCGTCGAAGTTATAGTTCCCACTCACGGGTATGAAAATATGACGGGGAACCGAACAATGCGAGAGATGACCGAAGCCTGGACACAATTGACGAGCTACGATCAAGCGCAAAAATCCGTCTGGCTGCCTACAAACAGTCTGTGGCCAGGAGTTATAATAAGAATGTGAAAGTCAGGCTCCTGGAGGTAGGAGACCTGGTTCTCCGAGAGGTGTTTCAGAACACCAAGAATCGAAAAGCGGGCAATTTCGCCTACAAATGGGAAGGACCATACCAGGTAGAAGGAGTTGTTGGCCATGGTGCATACAGACTGATGACTACGGACGGTCAAATCATACAACGCCCATGGAACATACTTCACCTGAAGAGATATTACTTTTAATAATAAGTAGACTCTAGCTTTCAGAATGATGTACTATGAAAAGCCAAACCACCTTTTAAAAATTAAAATAAAAATCCAGTAGTAGGCATACTGCCAATTTCACTTTTATTTCTGGTGTCTCTAGTTATTTTTAAGACTTTAAACTACTATTAGATGGTGTGGTCTGGCACCGTCCCGGGACCACAATTGCTCGGTACCCCATGAGATGGCGATGTGTACTTCACATCATTTTAATAGATTTTCTTATTTTCGGCTTCTCTAAGTACACCACTTTGAATTCGGGTATCTATGGTACTTTGAAAGGATGTCTAGCAGATCAGCCAACCGCCAACGCGGGGTGACAAGGCACATGGCACTCCAACATGCCTAACCTATTTTCTCCACAAGGAGCACCCTCACCAGGCGGACTGTGGAACATACGAAAGGGAGCCTGGTTGACAGCTGAATACGCTTATCCAGCTACCCCTGATACCCCCTGGACGTAGCTCGCACTAATCGCAATTAATCAGGGCCCCAGCATGCATGCACACGAACATGGAACGTAGGAATATCTGCGCTACCAGAATCCTGCAGCGTCCTATCGGTCCTAGAATGACGATAAACTTGCCTCAATGACGCCCATGTTGGCTTTAAACGAGATGAACACACCTTGCGTCATGAACAAGGTTAAGTAGTCCAAAACTGCGGCATACGCCTAAATCAGCCATCCGGCTGACACGACAGCTAGCTTAGTCTGGATCAGCCTTTTCAGGCTGATCAGGCTGGTCTAAATCAGCCTCCTAGGTTGACACGGCCACTCCTCCTTACATTGCGGCATATGCCTAAATCAGCCATCAGGCTGACACGGCAGCTAGCTGAGTCAGAACGTCGGCCTTCTCAGGATGACAGGACTCGCCTAAATCAGTCAAATAGGCTGACACGGCAAAATTTCCTAAAAATAGGGAAAATAAATAACAGGCACACGATATATAAGCTAAAGCCTTGCCAAACTATGACAAGGGGCATTTCAAAATATGGCCAAAGTACGGCCCAAAGTTTAACCGCCACCTTGGCGGAGCAACCACAGAAAGAGTTTTAAAACTTACAAAGTCTGCCACCTCTGGGTTAGACTGCCAAAAAGTTCATCAAAACATAAAAATATTTAATTATCGGTCACATTAATGACCTCCACCTCTGGCATCTCATTTGCCTGCTGACCCCCCGTTTCAGGTACCGCACCAGCTTGCACATTCTCAGCTCCCATAGCTTCCTGAGCTCCATCAGCAGCATCCTGGGACATCCCAGCTCCATCCCCAGCAGCTTGCTCAGCCAGTGCAGGAGAATTCACCTCCCCAACTTCAGGCATCAGCACACTCAGATCAGGTTGGGTGGGGTAGAGCATCTTGTTGCTTCTCCTCTTCCTCTATAGCCTCTTTGGGTAGGAGCCTCCGAGGGCAGCACGCATCCCGCTGATCTTTCCCCGCCAGGTAGCATAGGCAACAACATTGGTGGCTAGGGAGATCAGCTCACTGATCTTCTCATCAGAGCGCTTGAGGGAGTCAGAGAAAGTGTTGCACACCGCCTGAGTGCGCGCCAGCTGATCAGCCCCCTCCTTCAGCTTCTTCTTGGTGACAGCAAGCTCAGTCTTCAGCTCCACCACACGCTCCTTCAGATCAGCCCGCTGCTGCGCCAGATCAGCAATAGTCCCCTTCAGCTCCTGGTTCTTGGCGCTGGTAGCACGGCTGGTGGTCTGCACTATGTTGATCATCTTCCTATTGTAGAGTGCAGACTGAAGAGTCTGGGCAGGAAAATTCAGAAGTCAGCAAGGAAGTCGAGAGATAAAATGTAAACAAGAAAAGACAAACGGGTAGAGGACGAAGAATATTTACCATGAAGGCATTGTGCACGTCATTCTCAGCCATCTCCTCTGGGGAGAACTCTGAGAACGTCTCCTCAACAGGAGGGAAGAGCAGCTGGTCAATCTCCGGCCAATACGGCACCTTGTCCACATTCCCAAAGCCCTCTGGGAAATGAGCAATGATGCCTCCACTAGACGAAGCACGAGGACTGGAAGGAGGAGTAGGCCGATGGCGAGATAACGGGTCGACCTCCAAGGGTTCACGTGCAGCAGAACTGGAAACTGTGGGAGGAGTCTGGAAGGAGGCAGCAGGAGCACTCCTCTTGGGGGCAGAGGCCACATCAGGGCTAGCAGAAGGTCTCTTTCTTTTGGCACTTTGGAGGATGATTTCCAACTGATCAACTTTTGAACCTACAAGCATATATAGCCTCAGACGACAAAATGCTTAAAACATCAGCAGAAACAGCATGCAAATGAAAGTGGTTGTAGAAGCCTTACCAGAAGACATACTGTGAGCTTACTGAGAAGGATTGGAGGAGGAAGCAGGTGAAAAACCAGGAAGCAGATCTGGAAACTTTCTCTCAGATTCGAGAGATCTTTGAACAGTTTCTTTGCGAGCGGGGATCTTGGCACCAATACGGGTAAGGTCACAGGGGCCTGCACAAAGACGATGAAGTAAGCTAGTAAGCAGCAAGATAAAATAAATCAGATGACAGGAAGGCTACTTACTCGAAGTCAGAACCCATTTCTCGAAAATATAATCAGCAGGAGGCTGGATGGAGTCCTTCCTCACGTAGAAGAAGTTCTCAAACCATTTCTCATCAAGGGATTTTGACGCGTGTTTGAAGGGAGCCTCTCCATGGCCCCGGAATGAGAACTGACCCCTGCCCAGGGATCTGATGATGTACATATGGGCTAGATCACCCAGAGTGACATGTTTACTAGTGTTCTGACCGGCGGCCAGAGAATAGAGAAGAACTCTCCAAATGGCAGCAGAAATTTGCGCCATGGTAAAGTTGTTGGTGAAAATGAAGTCTTGAACGAGTTTAGGGAAAGGAAAACGGAGGCCATATCTAAATGGGTACAGGTAAAAACTAACCCACCCTGGACGGAGGGCGTCAGCTTTTTGCTCCGGTTCAGGGATAGCGATATCCACCCCGTCACCAAGACCAAGCAGATTCTTGATCGTGGTAATGTCGGCCGGAGTTAAAGCAGAGTCATAGTCGTGAGGATGCTTAAAAAGTCCCCGAGAAGGAAAGGTTGGGTCAAGATTACGGTCGGAGGGTGTGGAGGTTGATGAAGATTGTCGAGTTTTACCCATGGTGGAGAGAGAAAATGAAAATTAAAGAAGAAAGGAGGAAGAATTACCTGATGAAGGAGACGGAGGAAGAGGAACAGTGAAGCCGGCGAAGAATAAAGGAAAGGGAAGGTTGAGGGTTTAAGAGAGAGGAGTATTTTTTGAAATGATTTGGGATTAATGAAAGTGGAGGATGAACGTTGGAGTTATAAAGAGGAGAGAGAGAGAGTTTGGCGCGAGAAAAGAGGAATAGGGCGGCTGAAATGATGGATTGCATGGGAAGGAGTGTAAAAGACAGCTTAGGGTTTTTAGCATTTGGTTACGTAAATTCCTTGCTCGATACTTGAAAGCGTACTTCACAAGAAATTTGGGGCAAACTGTTTGGGCTAAAAATAACACAACAAAGAAGGCCCACTTAATAAAATAAAGGCTATGGAGGAAGTGATAAGGAGGAAGGAAGCCCGCGGTTGGAGAAAGGGAAAACGGGCTCAAGAGAGATCAGGAGCCCATCGTAGAAGGCGTCCGGATTAAGGAAAGAGGTATAAGGGAGAATTTAGGTAGAAGTTAGGGAGATCAGGGAGAATTGGGAAGGGAGTCCGGGTTTGGAAAGAGTCCTTATGGAAATTATATTCCCTTTCCATATTCGAGGTAGGATATATCTAGGGTTCTTACCCTATAAATAGCCAAAGGATCAAATCAAGAAGGGATTCATTCAACACACCCGTATTCACACATCAACATTCAAGATCACATCTCGACATATAATATACGTTCATCCAAGATCTTGCAGGCCTGACACCTAGGGCCAGCAGGATTAGTTTTGTGCCACAATTGTAATCATCCTCCTATTCATATAATGCAATACTTGGCAGGGTACCGTCCCTCCCGCGGTTGTTCCCACATTGGGTTTTCCGCGTCACCAAATCCTACGTGTCAACTTACATTACGCGCTTTATTTTTATTTACTATTGACATACGAGTAAACATACAACCAACCAACGAATAAGACTGCATTGACCCTAATTAATCGACTTGGGTAAAAATACCTAAACATCATCCGTCGAAAACTTGTCAATCACTATCTCTTCTTGCTCTACGTAATCACGGATCAGGTGAGCTTTCCGATGTACATGTCTAGATTTGTTGCTAGACTTAGGCTACTTAGCCTGGAAGATGGCACCTCTATTGTCACAATAGATGGTGATCGGGTCATTCGAACTAGAAACTATCGTAAGTCCTTGTAATAATTGACGCATCCATATCGCTTCCTTACCTGCTTTCGAAGCGGCATAGTACTCGGATTCAGTGGTAGAATCTTCTACAACACTCAGTTTGGAACTCTTCCAGCTGACCGCAGCTCCATTAAGAGTGAAGACGAACCCGTACTGAGATTTTGAATCATCTCGATCCGTTTGGAAGCTAGCATCTGCGTAACCGATTGCGCATAGCTTAGTATCGCCTCCATAAGTCAATACCCTATCCTTAGTCCTCCGTAGGTACTTGAGGATATTTTTAACAGCTATCCAGTGTGCTTCACCTGGATTCTTTTGGTACCGACTCGTCATACTCAATGCATATGCCACGTCTGGACGTGTGCATATCATGGCATACATGATTGATCCTATTGCAGATGCATAAGGAACACGACTCATGCGCTCAATCCCTTCAGGCGTCGTGGGTGACTGAGACTTGCTCAACTTCATCCCAGACGTCATTAGAAGGTTCCCCTTCTTGGAGTTGGTCATGCTGAACTTCTCAAGAATCTTATCCAAATAAGACTCCTGACTAAGTGATAACGTCCGTCGTGATCTATCTCGGTAGATACGGATTCCCAAAATGCGTTGTGCCTCACCCAGATCTTTCATCTGGAAATGGTTCTTCAACCATTCTTTAACCGAAGATAGGAGAGGAATGTCATTCCCAATCAAGAGTATGTCATCGACATACAATATCAAGAATACAATCTTGCTCCCACTTGACTTGATATATAAGCATGATTCCTCGACCGATCGAGTGAAACCATACTCTTTTATGACTTGGTCGAAACGATGATTCCAACTCCGAGAAGCTTGCTTAAGTCCATAAATGGAACGCTTAAGCTTGCATACTTTCTTAGGATGTCCAGGATCTATGAAACCTTCGAGTTGCACCATGTACAACTTTTCCTCCAAATAACCGTTTAAGAAGGCGGTTTTCACATCCATTTGCCAAATTTCATAGTCATGAAATGCGGCAATCGCTAAGATTATCCGAATGGAACGTAGCATGACTACAGGTGCAAAAATCTCATCAAAATGCAATCCGTGCACTTGAGTGAAACCTTTTCCCACTAGTCGTGCCTTATAGGTATCTGGTTACGCGTCTACAGAACGCTTTATTTTGTAAAGCCATTTGCACTGTAGACGTTTTCCCTTATTAGGTAAATCAACTAGATCCCATACGTCATTCTCATACATGGAGTCCATCTCGGATTGCATGGCTTCGAGCCATAGCTTTGAGTCGGAACAGGCCATAGCACCTTTATAGGTAGCGGGTTCATTACTATCTAGGAGTAAAACGTCATTCTCCTCGACCATACTAATGTATCTGTCCGGAGGATTAGAGACTCTACCCGACCTCCTAGGTTTCTCAGGAATATTAACCGTGTCATCAGTTGGAGGAACCACTTCCTCCATCTGTTCCTCGGTTGTTGGTTCTGGAATCTCCGACAGCTCGAAGGTTCTATTACTTGTCTTGTTCTCGAGAAATTCTTTCTCTATGAACGTCGCACTAGCCGCAACAAAAACTCGACGTTCGGTAGGCGAATAGAAGTAATGACCAAATGTTCCTTTTGGATAACCTATAAAGTATGTCTTGACCGATCGCGGGCCGAGCTTATCCTCGTGTCTCCACTTGACATAAGCCTCGCAGCCCCAAACCCGAATAAAGAACAAGTTAGGGACCGTTCCCTTCCACATTTCATATGGAGTCTTGTCGACAGCTTTAGTTGGACTTCGGTTAAGTATAAGAGCAGCTGATAAAAGAGCAAAACCCCATAATGAATCAGGCACTACCGTGTGACTCATCATGGATCGAACCATATCAAGTAAGGTTCGATTTCTCCGTTCGGACACACCATTTAATTGAGGTGTTCCAGGTGGAGTTAACTGCAAAAAGATTCCACAGTCTTTAAGGTGTTGATCAAACTCATTTGAAAGATATTCGCCACCCCGATCTGAATGGAGTGCTTTAACCTTTCTACCCAGTTGGTTTTCAACCCTGTTCTGGTATTCCTTGAATTTCTCAAAGGACTCAACTTTATGCTTCATTAAGTAGACATATCCGTATCTACTCAAATCGTCCGTGAAAGTGATAAAATATTTATAGCCATCTCTAGCGGTAATTGACATAGGTCCACAAACATCAGTATGTATGAGTCCTAATAGGTCACTAGCGCGCATTCCAACATCTTTGAAGGAAATTCGAGTCATTTTGCCAATGAGACATGATTCACACGTGCCATATGTAGAAAATTTGAATGTGGGAATAGTCCCATTATCGACAAGTTTCTTTACGCGTTTCTCATTTATGTGTCCCATTCGACAATGCCATAGATAGGTTTGATCTTTGTCACCAACCTTTAATTTCTTATTATTCACGTGTAATACTTCCGTGGTTTGATCTAAGATGTAAATTCCATTCATGGAAACCGCTTTGCCATAAATCATTTCATTGAAAGAGAAAATACAGCTATTATCCTTTATTAAAAATGAAAATCCGTCTTTATCAAGTACGGAAACTGAAATAATGTTCTTAGACAAATTGGGTACATAGTGTGATTATTTAAAAATAACTCAAAACCACTAGGGAGTTGGATTACATATGTTCCCTTCGAGACAAAGAAGCAACTCGGCTCCATTCCCGACTCGCAGTCCACATCACCCTTTCCGAGAGGTGTGATGTTTCTTAGGCCCTGCAAATGATTACACAGATGAGAACCACAACCAGTATCAAGTACCCAAGTTCCAAAACTTGCATGGTTAATCTCAATCATATGAATATAAGATGACATACCAACAGGAACGACGCGGCCTGCTTTGATGTCCTCACGGTAGATGGGACAGTTCCTCCTCTAATGTCCATTCTTGTGAGAATGGTGGCACTCAATGTCACCGCCCTTGCTCTTTGCCTTGCCCTGTGAGCCACTAGTCTCACGGGGCCCACTCTTACCGTTTCCTGGCTTCTTGAATTATGGCTTAACTACAGTTAGGTCGCCTGGAGCTTTGCCCTTACCTTTACCCTTGTTGGAAATCGTGAGAACATCCTGCTTCATGCTCCCACTCAATTTCATATCCTTCTCGGTTTGTACGAGAAGGGAGTGTAGCTCATGAGGACTCTTTTTCAAGTCATTCATGTAGTAGTTCGCCCTGAAAAGGGCAAAACCATCGTGAAGAGAATGAAGCATACGGTCAATGACTATGCTCTCACTGATTTTACAATCAAGTGCCTCCAATTTCTCGACATTCTCAATCATGTTAAGAATGTGTGGGCTAACCGGTTGGCCCTTTTGGAGTTTCGCATCAAAGAAGCGACATGTATGCTCATAAGTAACGATCCTCGGTGCTTTTGAGAACTCATTAGTGAGCGTGGTGAAAATCTTATTCGCACCTTGGGCAATAAAGCGTCTCTGCAAATTGGTTTCCATTGCAAAGATGAGTACGTTCTTTATCGCACCCGCTTCCATAACGAAATCACTATAAGCAAGTGACTCGTTAACTCCCGCATTGGGGCCTGGGTTTACCGGTATTGGCTCAGTTAAGTACTTGAGCTTACCGTCACGCAATGGCAAGCATTCCGTAGTGCCGCCTCCCAGTCCGCAAAGTTGGACCCATCATTCTTGATCGCGTGTCTTGATTCATGTTGTCCATAAAAACTTTCAGCCAGGACTCGCGTCCAAGTGTGGCACTTGGCATTGGGATTTCGTTATTTCCAACCATTTGTTGTAACAAAGAATATAAACGTGTTCTACATCTGCGAAAACAAGAATAAATAATAAGCATGTGCATCGATTTTAATTTAAGTCTAATGAACTAGTGTCATAACGCGAAGACTCAAAACATTTATACAACTGACCTTCCTCGAGAATTATATAAATGATCCCAAGACTCAATTATCTGTAAATTGATAAGCCAACCTTTTGGCTAATTCTACTGTTAGAATTCTTGGTCGATAAATTTCTGTAAATTCTATCTTTAGTCCAACATAATCACGAGAAACTCTTCGGACTATAATGTTGAGATAAACTAAGTCAACACAAACTACTTACCCAACGTAGAAGGGGTCATATTATGCCTACCGACGAAGAAGGGATTCATAGTTGTTTGCCCTTATAAAGACTAATCTCAATTTCCGTTTTAGAGGAAGATCCCATCAACTTTATTTTAGTTCATTTTAAGTGAACTAATATCTAGCATGCGTGAATGAATAAACTAAGATGATGGCTTAATAAACATGTGACATCTCTATGTCTATGAAAACTAACATACAACCTATATGTGTCAATTTTCATGCATTTTAGTAGGTGGTTTGGTTTTAGGCGGAATATGATGCAATAACTAGCATGTGAATGAAAAGCAATAAGAACGGTAAAACGTAAAAAAATGTCCTAGTGTGGCCTATCCTATCAAAATGAACATAAATACAACTTTGGAATCCATCCATGGACCCGAGAAGCTTGTCTTGATGTTCCATCTTGATCCATGTAGCGGGAGTGAGCTCCAATCTCCATCTTTAGTCTTCTTTGAAAATTACAATAAATAAATTTACATAATAAACCTATTTATTACATTCTAATTTCAAAACCCAAAAACTAAAGAAAAAATAAAGAAGATTCGAGATCTCAAATTACATTAAAAATTATGTTTCCATCATTACGAAAACATAATTTGACTAAGGGCACACTAAGTATTAAAAAATACGTAAATAAAACCATTCAACAATTCATTCAACAAAAATAAAAGCATCAACTAAATAAATTAAACATTCATGACACAATTCCTTAATTATGTTGATTAATTTATCCAAACCACCTATTTAATTGATCAAATTAAGTGACAATTCCTCAATTAATCACATTAATTTTAATCTTAATTCACATTAAACTTGTAATATGAATTAAATCCATCAATATTTTAAACTGCTTTAAAATAATTAGGTATCTATTAATTATGAACCGCTTCACAATAATTAATTTGCCAAAACAAAACAAAATTAAAAACCCTTTTTTTTTAATTGTCTCGGCAAAACAAAAAAAACAGAAAAATATTTTTTTTTTATTCTGCTCAGTCGTGAACAGTAACAGAAACGAAAAAAAATATTTTTTTTAATCTTTTCTCGGCTGAAAAACTGAAACAAAAATAGAAACCCTATTTTTTTGTGTCTCGGCTAAAAAAAACAGCCCTTATTTATTTTATTTTTTTTCTTTTTCTTTCTTTGCGGCTGGAAAAAAAAAACCTAAACAAAAAAAAAACAAAATTTTCTTTTGAAAAACAGCCGCACTCATCGATCGGAAAAACGAACAATTGTTTAAAGTTGCTATTAACAAGATTGGCATATACAACTTATAATTTATATACATATTCAAACTAGATTATTCAAATTTAACATGTTAAAAGAATATCTAAATCATGATATAACCGATTATCATAATTGATTTGAACTTTTGTTAAATTAAGTTATATGCCAAAAACAGCAAAAACAATTCATCAATCTGATAAAAAAACGATTTCCATTTACATCTCGATTTATAAAATCGAAACATCTACAAATTATCATAATTATTATCTTAACTGATTAAAACAACAATATGAGAATCAAATGGAAATAAAACAACAACAAAAAGACGTAACAATCGGCTGTAAAAAAATTCTTCACGGCTCAAAAGAAAAAATTTCAGCCGATTATTTTTTTTTTTTTTTCGGAAACCCTAATAATTGTTTACAAACAATTTTATGAGAATCATCAAAATTAAAATTCGTGGCCTTGGCTCTGATACCACTTGTGGGATATATCTGTATGCATCCCTTTATTTTTAAGGATTATAACGAACTATAAAGTGATGATTACGAGTCATAAAACTAAATTGCATAAACAAAATGTAAAGGATTAAGAAATAACCTTCGGTCCTAGCTTTTATGGCCTATGAACAATATCGCAATGATATTCTCCTATCAGTTGCACCCAAGACGATATGAGAAATGCCCTTTGATTTTGCTAGAATCGATCCACAAATTAACTGATTAATTTTTAGGTTTTGTGTTTTTCTTTTGATGAGATGGAGGCTAGGTTGAGTTAGAATGATAAGGTCAAAAAAAATAAGCTCCCTCTTCCTCTTATTCTAACCGAAAAAGAGAAGTGAATGGGGAGTCTTTTTTCCTTCCTCATTTCGGCCCAAATCCCACTGAAATAATAAGGATTAAAATCCTTATTTTCGGTTATTCCAAAAATGTATAAAATGTGTTAAATATAAATTGTCATCTAGTGAGGATCAAACCCATAACCTCTTGGTTTGAGTACCCTTACTATTACCAATATGACACATTCATCTTGTTGATTAAATATAACCGATTACATTTAATTATGAATTAACATATTAATTCGTCCAAGCTAACATCATATACATTAATTAAATATAACATATTATATTCAATTTACGAATTGACAGTTAATTCGTCTCAACAAATATTATTTAATCTTCATTAAATAATTGTCTCATCAACACATTGACTAACTGTTTAGTCATATAAGGCATCAATGTGATTACATTTCCATAACCACATCTCTCAAACACACCCTATAGGTGTGACCTTTAGGGACCAGTTGATCACCGCCATCTGTATGATAATAACGTCAAACTCTCTAGCAAGTCAACCGTTATTAGGTAATCGTTAATCAACTGATTAAAATACTAAATATACCATTGTGAACTTGTAAGAGATTTACAAATGTTATCACACTAATTTGTGGAGGACACAAGCTCCAACACGGCTTCCATCGCCAGGCTGCTCGCGCCTCTTTGAAGCTTCCCCAGGATTCCCGCTGTTGACTTGTCTCTTTCAACTTGTGTTTTCTCCTGACACCTCAAACCTCCCGCCAGGACGCTCGCGCCTCTTCGGGATGATCAGGACATTTCTGTGTTTCCTCACACTCACATTTCCTTGTTTCGCGTTTTACGAAACCCCACACGGTTTCCATGACGCAGCTTTAAACATACGGATTTTTTTTCTTTCTTTTTTTTAAGGGGGGAAGGGCTAGTCGCCCCGATCCGCGACGGATCGTTTCCATGTCAGTTGAAATTCCGAAAAATTTTCGCTTTTTCACAATTTTCCATCGAAATAAAAATCGAAAATTGATAACACGACGTCAATTTCCTCAAAATTTCAAGAACTCACAAATTCGAGTCTTGACCTCAAAAATCAAATACACTCATAAAAATCTTTTCGAAAATTCATCCGCGACGGTTTGAGTTTGAAATTTTTCGAGTCGCAAATCAATTTCAATAATTTCCGATGCAATTTAATTCAAGACACGAGTTAATTGCTCAATTTTCAAATTAATTCCTTTTATCCAAACGTGACTACTTGTCGCGAAAATCCTCAAAATTCATTTTTCAAATTTCAAATTTTAACTCCAAGTCATCTTGGTTATTTTTTGTTCAAATGCTTTTTACGTGTTTATGTTTATGCATATGTGCTACCTGTTGCCTGTTTTCTACACTAGCAATGCAGGAACTGATGCAAAGCAAAAGGAGAATCGACAGCCGACAGCGCTCCTCCGAAATACAACACAAAAAGAGCCAAAGTCACAAAATGAACCACAATCCAAAAACACATATATACAAACCGCCTCACGCAAAATGTAAATATGTACAGTCAAGAGTCCAAGACACGGACAAGCTACTACAACTACTCAGCGTCTCCCGTCGGACCAGTCCCGATCTCACAAGGAGTCGCCGCCAACGCAGACACCACCACCTGCTCAGGCTCCCTCTCCGGAGAACTCTCCAGCGTCTCCTGCTCCATCACGACGCGAAGCTCCTCCGCCGCAGCCAACTGAGCCCTGAGAGACGCAATCTCCGCGTCTCGGCTCCGCAACTCGTCCTCACGACGCCTCAAATCCTGGTCTCGACGGATGATCCCCAACTCCTGGGCTTCGATCGTCGACCTGGCTGCCTCCAACTCAGCACGGACCCGAGCAAGCTCCACTGGATCCGCAGTACCCTACAAAACACAAGACGGATCATCAAGATCTAAGAACATGAAATGCAACACAAAATACACAAAAAAATAGCACAAAAAGTACCTGAGAAAGCCGAGCCTCCCTCGCAGCCAGGTCACCAGCAAGCGCCCTCCAGCGGTTAGCCATCCGCCACAAATCCTGTTGACTAACGGTCGTCACCTGCAAATCAAAAATGTCCCTCAATACAATGTAAGGCAAAGTGTAACCGGGGAAAGTGTTCAAGTCAAGAACTCACCCTCAGAACGATCAACCTCCACTCCATGCCAGCCTCAGTCACCTCGGCTACCATAGGCTCCGGTAAGCGCAGCTGAAGCTCCTCGCCACCCGGCCCCTGAAAGGTGGTCCCCGTCGGGAAAGCTGGGGTTGAGTCCTCATCAGCAAGTCGACTCCCTACCATTTGGGTCTGTATCAAATATGACAAACCCTCTTATCAAAGGGGGGAATGAAAACAAAAGAACAAAGGAAAGCATACCTCGATCGGGTACCAGGCAAGCCTTGACAACCGGAAGGTGTCGTAGTCGGCGTCCCGTAATAGCAGCTCCTCACCTCCCTGGCCGTGAAGGTGCTCCTCAACCTCATCAGGGGTCGACTCCTGGAACAACACCCTAGGCGGGTCGACCGGTACGACGAAAGTCTTGGTGAAGCTCTGACGAGTCAAACGCTCGCCCAGGTATCAAACCGGTTCAATCGCCGTCTCCAAGTACAAACGCAGGGAGCTGCGAGGCCGCAAACGCTCCCTGATGGCAGCCGGTACGCCCTTGTAGTGCTCCCAAGGCCGCCCAACAAACTGCATTCAAGACAAAGCTACTCAGCCAACTGGGGGCTTCATAGGCTACCTAGTCATCCTATCTCTATCTATTTCTATAAAGGAGAGGGGGAAGAGAACAAGAGCTTACGTCAGCAATCCGAAGCTTGTTCACGCGACGCCTGCAGTCCTCATGAGTCGACTTAATCGACTTCTTCCGAGCCACCGTCCAACCCTTCACAGCAGGGTAGGTCGAGGGAACACCGCCTGTGGTCCCCGGACGCAGAGGAGTGAAGTAAGCATACAACCAAGCCTCTAATCAAACACAAAGAAACACAAATCGGCCAATTTCTCAAAAATTGCCAAAATCAAAATCAAAATCAAACTAAAAAAACACTACAAAAAATACTCGTACCTCAAAAATGAGGCGGGACCGACCAAAGGGGGCACTACCGTCCCTCATCGACTCCGGACGCACCGCCGCGTGCAAGTACCGGTGAAACTCGCTGAGCGGCAGAACCCGATCAAACTGACCCAAAGTGTCAAGGTCAGTAAGGAGAGGAAGCACTTTGGTCGACAAGCGCTCACCCTTGTCATAAAAGTACGTGGCACCCAAGAAGTACCACAACCACAACCGCGCCTCCTTCGTGTCAGCCTCAACCTCTACCTCCGGACTCTCCAACGGCGCTGGAGTAACACCTGCCACCCTCCCAGTGAAGTGGTCCTTCACGTACGAACGCGCAATCAAGTATGGAGTGACGTCGGAAGGCTCCAGCAAAGCAGTACCGATCAGACGGGTAACCGCAGGAGAGGACACTCTCTCCGGCGTCTCGGTAAACTCAACAGGCAAATCGCCGCAGGGAAGGCCGGATACCATGGTAAAGTCCTCTAAAGTCACGCTGACCTCCCCAAAGTCCATGTGAAACGACAACGTCGTATCCCAATACCAATCCAACATGGTGCGGATCAGACACAGGTTCGACCTAATCGAAGACCTGTGAATATCCCACCAACCGGCCACCAACGGCCCAAAAGCCGACCTCTCTATCAACGCCCTCGTCCCGGCTCGGAGAACGTCGTAAAAGCCCAGGCAGGTAGTGAAGCCCGAGAAAGTCCTCATGGTGCCGATCTCCTGAAATCAAAAACAAACAACGTCAGAATTCCTATTCAGGCCTGACATTTCAAGAGTGACAAAAGTTCAATCGAGGGACACGACTCACCAAACCCTCGTGAGCACGGTAGGAGATGTGTCTGTCCAGTCGAAGCAACAACTGGCTGCCGTCAAAACCGTCGGCACAAGCAGGCGCCGCCCGCAAGTGCAACCCTCGCGGAGCCGTAGCCCGTCTGGCTCTCCAACTCGCGACGTCGGCATCATCCTCGACTGTCTCCGCCCTCCGTCTCTTATGGCCACGAGACTCAACATGACGGATGGGGCCCATCTCAATGACCCTGGTGACGTTCTGTAACGTCCGTCTGGTCGCCCGGGGACGACGCTCCCTCGTATAAATCCTTCTTCCGGAGGTACCAGCCTCAGACCCAGTCTGAGCTCTCCCAGTGACAGTAGCCTCGACAAAGGGCACCTCACGCTCCTCAATGGCCCCCATGGCCCCAACAGTCTGCTCACGAGGTCTCTCCTCCTCAGTAACATCCTCCACTACCACGGCGGGTGCACTAACCAGAGTGCTAACCGAACCCGTCCCAAACAGCTCCTCAAAGGTCGCAGTAAGGCACCCAGCCTGTCCCGAACACTCTCCTGCAAACAAAAAACGTCAGCCGAAATTTCGGCATTATGACGGCATAAAATGGACAAGTCAAAAAAAAAAACACAACCTGCAAAACAAAACAAGGGCAATCCCGCCCAAAATCCAACCAAACAAAACATTCACAAAAAAAAACAAAAACAAAAAAAAACCACTCGCCCATCTTTTCAAGCAAAAGACGAGTCAAAACCACCACAAAAAAGGGCATTTCAAGACCCATACAAGGTCCGCCAACGAACCAAAAATACATTCCCAAGGCAATGGGAAATTTTTCTACGGCTCGAAAAGGCAATTCATACGCCAATTTGAGCACAAGCCGGTCAAAATTCAAAAACGACCGCAAAAAGGGCAAACGTGATTTTATCACGCCTCAAGGCGACCTAAACTACCAATAAGGTCCATTTCAAGGCAAACTGACTCAACTCAAGCTCAAACAGACGCTTATTTTGTCAGACATAAGACCGTCACAAAAGGCAAAAATTCCAATTTTGCCCACAATACCCAACAAAGGTCCACAATGGCAAAAATGATCTTTCCCGACTACAATGCAACCTAGTGGGACCCATCATCCAAGCAAATAAACTTGGCATTGTGAAATGAGACGGTTTCTCACCTCACTCACGTTTTTCGAGCATGGGGAGCGGGAACGGGGACCAAAATGCAAACTAAAAGCACCCCTATACTCCTAAACAGGCTTCTAACCTAATGCAATCATCAATTTCACTCGAAATGGGCTCAATCAAAAACGCCCAAATCGATTTTCTAAGGTAAAGGTTCACCCTAATTCAATTAAGCTAAAGACCAACAAAAACAAATGGATTCAAGAGGAAATGCATACTTTGAGACGACATTATTGTTGATGGCACGAATGGAAGCTAGCAAAAGTCCAACAATGGCGATTTTTTTGCGGGTTTTTTTATGTCGAAGGTTGAAGATGAATGAGGAATGAAATGCAGCCAAACCTCGCGTCTTTTTACAGAAAAAAGGGAAGCCCTTTTGGTTCGCCAGGTGGCTCGCGCCTCAATCAGGCGTCCCTTACTCTTTCAGCGAATTTTGGGCTTTAGCCCAATTTCCACATAACAAACTTCAAATTTTCATTGACGATATCAAAGATCGTCATTCTCTCAAAGACAAAAATAAATAGTGAAAATTCAAAATTCGCTATTTTCGCCAATTTCAAAAATAATAGTGAAAATTCAAAATTTGTTATTTTCGCCAATTTCAAAAATAATAGTGAAAATTCAAAATTCGCTATTTTCGCCAATTTCAAAAATAATAGTGAAAATTCAAAATTCACTATTTTCATAAATAATAGTGAAGATTCCAAATTCACTATTTCCATCAAATGTCAACGGCGGCACATAAACCGTCACTTCAATTAATAGTGAAGATTCCAAATTCACTATTTTCGTCAAATGTCAACGGCGGCTAGGGATGGCAGTGGGTCGGGGACCCAACCCAGACCCTTAGGGTCGGATCCTAATGGGTCGGGTATGGGTCTGATTTTTTTGGCCCGGGCGGGTATGGGTCGGGTATAGGTCCTATGTAAAATTTTCGGGTCCAGGTCTGGGTCTGAGATCCAAGACCCTGGCCCGACCCTTAGACCCGTTCATTAAAAGAAAAAAAGGAAAGAAAAACACAACAGAATTAACATATTAAGTGAAAATACCATCTTACATAGTTACATTCACATCTCCCTCATTCTATTCTAAACACAGACACACGGTAAAACAACTTCCACTCATTCTAAACACAATAATTACCTCATCCAACAATACCAAAACCACTTCTAATTTTCTAACCCTAACGGCGGCAATAAAATCACTACAACAGCACCGACGATGGACGACCGGCGTGGTGAAAGGGACAACGACGCCTTCTCTTTCTTCAATTTCGTTTTTTCCATTTGTTAATTTTAATAAAAGATACTTCTAATTCATCCTTCATTTTTGGGGTTTGTTTATCCCTCTTCTCTATCATTCAATTAGTTTGTGCGATTTTCATCTTTTTTAACCTTCATATATTTTGTTGAATTGAAATCTCATATCTATTGTATATAAGATCTGAAATTAATTTGCTATTAGATCTCAAACCTCTCATTTTTTTATACGGTTTGCACTTATACGATTTCCAATGAATCTGCTTTGCTATTCCAGTAGTTAATGTCTTAGAGCTTTTCGTGGCAATTTGGAATCAATGATGTTGAAGGACTTTTAATAGGTTGAATTTTTTGCTTGACAAAATGCTTGGTGGATGATTAGATGCTGTTAATTCGCTACTGCAAAAGGCTTGTATTTTTGCAAATGTGCACGGCTATCCCAAATCCCCGGGTAGACCCGACCCGACCCTGGACCCGTTGGGTATGGGTATGGGTCCTTTGATTTTAAACCCTAGAGGGTCCGGGTCGGATATGGGTCTAAGGTAGCTGACACGGGTCCGGGTCCTAGTGGACCCGACCCAGACCCGACCCATTGCCATCCCTAACGGCGGCACATATGCCGTCACTTCAATCAATAGTGAAGATTCCAAATTCACTATTTTTATCACATGTCAACGGCGGCACATAAACCGTCACTCCAAACGTGATAGCAAAATTTAAAATTTGCTATTTCCTTCAAAATTCAAACAAACGGCGATCAAAACCGCCGCTGCAAATTCAAACAAACGAGTAGTGGAAGTTCAAATTCGCTATTCCTTCAAATGTCAACAGGGGGCTTCCTCACGGAACCCGCTTATTTCAACAACATTGATAGTGAAATTCAAAATTCACTATTTTCACGGCGGCATCACGAGTTCGCTATTTTCAAAACTAGCCCATTTGACGCGGCTATTCTTACGGTCCATCAACCGATCGCGCCATGGCTGGCGAGCCTTACTACGCGCCATGGCTAGCAAGCCTCACTACGCACCATGGCTGACGAGCCTTACTACGCGCCATGGCTGGCGAGCCTTACTACGCACCATGGCTGGCAAGCCTTACTACGCGCCATGGTTGGCGGGCCTTACTACGCATCATGGCTGGCGAGCCTTACTACGCGCCATGGCTGGCGATCCTTACTACGCGCCATGGCTGGCGAGCCTTTGTCTGCATACACCCAAGGACATATCCGAAGATGCCTCAGATATGACTCCTTCTTATGGATGGCGAGCCTTCATACGTAGTCTAACGGACTTTAAACGACCCGCACGGATAGTCGACAGACTCTAAACTGTTCCCGACGACAGGTCCTTGGCTCGTACCCTCGAGTCTCCTTGGCGTCGCCCTTCCCGGCGGCAGGTCCTTGGCCCGAATCCTTTCGAGCCGCCTCGACGTCGCTTGGGTCTCCAGGTTGTAATCTTCGATTGACCTGGGGGCTCTACTTTGACTTTTGCCCTGTCCAAGCCTCAGTCAAAGTGGGGGCTCTGTAGATACCCAGTATCTGCTGAGACTCCAACAAACACCCGATGATTATTGGACTACAACATGTTTTGGAATCGCGGCGTTTGATCGACAGTTTGTGTACAACTTTACGTCGGAAAACTTGAAACGATTTCGAAAATAAGACATTTCAAAACATTTCAAAAATACCTGGAGTTTTTAATGCACGACGACGGGATCGCAATGACACTAACTAGAGTCAAAACCGACACCGGACCAAAAACTGACTCAAAAATTCAAATCCCGACTCCAACAACGAGTCAAACCGAGTCAACCACCAAAAACAAAACATTTCAAACCTTCTACCTTAAGTTTTCCCGGATTTATGTTTGGTCAAGTACCAAACATATGACTACAAAACCTAGGATAGAACAAATCATGATTGTTTTTGTGTGAAAGCGACAACACACCTCGAAGACCCGCGACGTGGCTCGCGCCTCTTTGAGCAGCCCAAATGGCCACGTCGCTCAAAACTCACACAACCACTCATTTCCCTATAAATACCCCTCAAATGCCCCCCATTTGAGACTTACGCGAGCGTCCGCCCCCTCTTTTCTCCCTTAAAATTCTCGACTCGACTTCTTAAGTCACAATCCGACACGTATTTACGACCTACCGATCGTAAATACAAGCCTTACACATTTTTTGGTACCGTCATCGTGCATTAAATCACTTGACCGACCACTTCGACCACTACACCGTCACTAATCTTAAAACACTCTTTTTTACTTACCAAAACGGTTTTAAACCGAGTTTTTTTCGACCAAACGAGTTGTTACACTTACGTCGGTCACTCGCCATAACCAAACATGTAAGTATGAGGGTGTAAAATCCTCTTTTTATCATGTTTTCATTTGTTTCATGACTATAACATGCTATAACGTGCATAACATGAACCAAAATATGGGATAAACGAGCCAAAACTGATTTTTGGCCTGAGACAGAAGCCCCTTGGTTCGCCGGCTTGCCCGCGCCTAAATGGGGTGTTCAGTTCAGAGATCAACCGTGTTTGTTCTCGTCTTTCCCCTTTAATTCATTTTCATATTTGTAATCGGTTTTTACCATTTCAAATATTTTCAAACCCTTTTCCATTTCATTTCATGTGTTTTAACCATAAAACATTTTTCACCCTTGGTTCCTCATACCATGACGGTTAAATCCGTGTTTCAGTGATAATATTTGGTTAATGACATTTAAAAGGTATTTAAAACCTTTTATTTCATTTCTTTACATTTTGGGAGGTATTTTAAAGCCTTTCATCATTTCCTTACATTTTCAAAATAAACATATTAGTCACCAACACAAAGTCATCCTTGGTTCTACATACCATGCCGGATTTTAACCCGGGTACGATGACGAGTATCGACTAATTACATTCAAATGAACTTAAAACAATTGGTTCATAATTATTTTCAAAACTATTCATGTCAAGCTTGTCAAGTCGAACCCGACACCGAATATTATCAAAATAATGATGATTATTCGAGTCTAGTTCTTCAAATCAACAAATGCGGTCTAAACGACCCTTTCAAACCAAATCGGGTTCAAATACCCATTTCTCAACACGTTTTATAACGTTTTCAAAAAGGTCAGAACACGGCATATAACTGTAGGCTGACCCGCGCCTCAAGCAGGCCTTTCCTTTCTTATTTTCAGAACCAGGGGAGGCCCCCTTTACACCGCCGGCTGGCTCGCGCCTCATGTAGCCATCTGGTACAGGACCTGTTCCCTTTCCAGCATTAGTCTAGGACGATCCCAACTCCAGTTAGCCCGGATATAAGACGGATCAGACGACTATTTGTTTATTTCAAAGTCACATTTGCAAAACGCTTTACTAAGACAAATGGATCACGTTATGCACCCTAAACCTAATACGGTAAATGGATGTTTAATTTCCGTCTTGCATGCAAATCAATCATTAATCCAACTCGACATCTTATACTTGATACTTGGATTATATCAACCGACTTAGAAAGCTCTCACATGTTAGGTTTAAATTATTGGATGCGCATTCATGCATTTAAACCGTTCTATCAACTTTTGCATTCAACCAACCAAGATCGATCAGTAGAGGCCGCTACCGCGGGCGGGATTGGGTGTCTGATTAAAGGGCTTCCAAATACGTACCTTCACCTCTTACTCAGAAACTTTGGATAGTGGACGACCTTATCCAGGGCGTACGAGAGTCATTCTAGAGATATGATGCTAAAGAGGGACGATTTCCTTATCTTTAGTACCTATGTCAAACGCTGCTTTGTGCTTCGATTTGACCGAGGTATAAAGTGGAATTCGAACGGGTTCCAAGCATCCCACAAATTCTTAGTGGCGACTTCGAACATCTCTAATCGTTTTGAGACTCTTACCGAGATGAAACCGACCGATCTAAAACGATCCGGTCGAAAGCATTGTTACGCCGCCGAGCGTGGCTTTCAAAAGACCACTGCATGCCCACAGATTGGCCTGGCGTGCAGGTGGCCCGTGGCTATGGACCGGTAGGTGGCCCGAAATCCACAGACCGAGGCATGGCCCATGTCCACATATGTGGATTTCGAGATTGTTAGAAATTAAAAGGGTTGTTGGTAGGGAAAGCTACGGTGTAAGTGCTAAAGACGGTATGTGTGACCGTGTGATAAAATTGATGGGTCTCGAGTTTGAAGGACCCGAGTTGGTCTTTCCTAAGGGTGTTGAAATGAGTACTAATGAGGTTGGTTTGGTGGCTTTTGAAGCCAAATTAGATGCTTTTATGGGGTCTTTAATGGCTAAATTTGAAGAGCAAACCACCGCCTTGGCTACGGCTATGTCTCGGGTTGGACCATCACGGTCCTCGGTTGGTGGATTGGATGGTGCTTTGGTTTATGCATGGATGGAAGGGGTCGATAAGAGGCTTGTGGGTTTCGAGAGGGACTTGGTGGCTATTCGTGAGGAAGTGTTTCAACACGGTGATCGTCTTTCTTTCCTTACTTGTCAAGGGGGTGCCTAGGTCAAAAATGGAAAAGCTCTGATGGAGGATCAAGCTATCACTTTGGAGGCCACAAAGGCATTGTCCTTGAAGGTCCTTTGCTTTGATACGAGTCTCAATGCCCAAGCTACTCTTGTGCGGAGTTCGTTTGATCGTCTTGATGCCTTGGAATTTCGTACTCGTCCCGACTATGTTAACCCGTACAAAACCCGTCCCACTTAGCCTTGCCTTACACCTCCCCTGTTTTCGCATTTCCACTATATTGCTTCTTTTTCTTTTATTTTCTAGTGGTGTATTTTGCCTTCTAAAGTGTTTCCAATTCGGCCCATTTTTGGCATACGTCTTGTGGTTATGGCCCAAGTAGTTCTTAAACATGTTGTTTAATTCGGCACATTTGGCTTAAACATGTTTTCTTTGGTCTGAATGCTACCTTAATTCGTAGGTACTTATGGTTATTTACGGTTTATTTAGGTTTCTTACTCGTTCTTATCTCTTATCTCGTCGTATATTATTCTAGTCATTTTATGTTTGTTCTTATCTTTTCGATGATATCAAGAGGGGGAAAGAACGACCATGGTAAACATTTGCCTAAGCTTGCTCCTTGTCAAGACCAATTATCTCTTAAAGTCGTTACGTTTTGGTCTTGAACATAAGTGTTTTGATCTTGCGTTAATCTTTATCTATAAAGATGACGGTATTATATTGAGGGGGAACTATATACTTAGTCACATCGTTAGGAGAATTGTCATCATCAAAAAGGGGAAATTTGTTGAACCATATAGATATATATGTTTATGTTTTAATGATGTCAAGAGTGCTTTACATTTTATATACTCGTTGCGCGTAATTGGTTTTTTAGTCTCTTCAGATTAGACTTATTATTTGCAAAGCCTAAAGAATTGTGATGAAAGTATACAAGACTATATTATGATCAAGTCCTCAATCACGGATCAATATATTTCAAGATATTGAAGAATTATTCAAGCATACATGAAGAGATGAAGCTCATTTAAAGATTGATCATGCTTGAATGACGAAGTAGCCTACACTCGAAGATCTCCTAAGAATATTAGAATAGAGTAGGTGATTATCTCGTAATGGTAACATAAGAGTGGATTCTTATGTTAGTAAAGTTATAGCTTCACAGCTATAACATTACTTATGAAAGAGCTCAATGTTATAGCTCTTCTACTATAACATTGAAATGCTAAGCTTATATAACGTACGACTTAACAAGTTTTCAAATTGTTTTTGAAAAATGATTTTGTCTCTTTTAAATGTTTTAGCAAAAAGTATTTATTTAATGAGGAAGCCCATATTTTTATTGAGTGTGATTTTATTTTAAATCTTATAATTAGTAATTTTGTTGAATCAACTTATGAGTTGAGTCATATTACTAATTAGAGTTTCTATTGACATCCACTCTAAAACCCTAAATCTAACCTAGTACCATGCTAGGGTTTTCACGAAAAAAACAGGGCTTATGAGCCGTGTGGTTCTCGTGTAAGCTTAATAATATAAGTTGGTTACTGTTAAGATTTTATTCTCCAGGATTATCTTAACATATCTTTTATATTAAGCATGATATGGTTATATATGATAAGGATCTTTTTTGTTATGGAAAAATCTTATCATATCTTAAGATTTAAGGAAAAGATAATAGGAGAATAATTGATAAAATTATCTTTTGAATATTCTCTATTATCTCCTAAGATTTTAAGGAAAGAAATAACAAAGATATGATTTGTTTACATATCCAATATTTCGGCTTCTAGGGTTTCTTGAAACCGTGTGGCATACTTCCTCCTTTGCTATAAATACTCTACTCTTTGCTACATTTGAAAGTAAGGCCTTTGAGCATAATTTTGATTTTATTTTAAAAAGCAAAAACCGTGTTTTACAAGCAAAACCGTTTTGTTATTTTGAAAACGTTGTGTGTCATATATATTTTTGCATTCATTCTTTCGTTATCGTTATAAGATAATAGTGCTTAACTGATTTCTTACTCATTCATTAACATGAACTTTTAGAAAAATCATTAGTGCTTTCTTTTTAGCGTAAGTTAGTCACTCGAGTATTTAGCGATACTCACTTGAGTTACAACTAGGTTTAGTTGTACGAGTTGGGTTAGTAAATTTGTAATCCGTAGAAAGGTACTAAATTTATTAATCGAGAATAGTGGACGTATGTTTCGATTTGTGAAACTGAACCACTTCAAAAATCCGTGCGTCTCTCTTTCTCTTTTGTTTATTTGCATTGTTTTAATTTGGTAATTGGTTAATTAGTTGAAGTTTAAATCAATAAACTTTAAATAATTAATTATTCACTTATAATCGAAAAGTAGGTCAAAGTTTTTTAATCCTCAATTCACCCCCCCCCCCCTCTCTCTTGAGTATTTCGTATCGATAGACTCTTCACTATGGATTGATTCATTAAGTTTGACTAGATGGAGTTCTTGAGAATGGAAGGACTTGAGAGTTGATGGTTGTTAGAGCTTATAATCTCGAGAGTTGATAATCTGAGGATGTAGTGATTGTAAAAGGAGAAATTATAAAGAGATTTGTTGGTCCTAAGGTATTGTGAAGATATGACAAAAGGATGTTACGAGACGTTGTTACCTTGAGTGATGATTGTACGAGAATTGTAAGACTCTGGTTATCTGCTTTATTTATTTTATCTTAAGGTATCGTCTTCGGGTAGATGAATGAGTTTGTGGAGTCGTCTATTCTTGTCATCCTTGCACGTGTTAACCATACCTCTTCTATTTGAGCTTTCAGACCAAAAGTTTCTTTTTATTTTTGTCCTCCGTTTAATTCATCTATCGTTACTCTCTATTTGTTTTCTATTTCAACTCTAGTTCCTTCTTCTTTGAACTTTTGTAATTACCCTTTTCACATTGATTTATCTCTAAACTTTTACTTCCCAAAAGAATGTGTTCTTTTGCCTTGTGTTATTGCACGAAAATGTTTTGTTTTGGTTTGCAAGTTATTTATTCTTTAATGATAACTTGATAACGTTTGAAATCTCTTTAGGGCTACTTGTGATCGTCTTGTAGTTGAAACTTGGATCCTTTGGCGAGCAATGTTGGATACCTTGAGTTTGATGTTTGTTATTTGAGGTTGGGAACTTAGTAACGTAGTTGTATGGGAGTATGAATCGAGACAACATATAGAGTTTTGGAGAAGGAGTATTAAAGGTCTTATATGAGCTTTGAGAGTTTGAGGATGTTTTTACATTGAGGGTACATAGGTGTTTGTTTGTTCTATCTGAGGTTAAAGATGTTTCGGAGTATGAGTGATTAATTGACGGGCATAAATTCATACAGTCTTGTGGTGGATTTGCGATGTTGAGATGATATTCATGGATAGTAGACTATAACTACAACTTGAGATTATAGGTTTGGTGATTATATGAGCACAGGTGATAAGATTTATATAGTGATATTATTATACTTTGATGGAAATGCATTTTGATGGTAAGTATGTTGTGGTACAATAGGTACAAGCTTAACAAAAGGTGTATGGATCCTTTGGTGCTTAGGAATGTTGTGATCACAAGTGTTCAAAGGAAATGGTTTGGGTCTTGCGAGTGCGACTGGTGATTTTGTCATGAGATTGAAGTTGGATAGAATTTTGATAGTTTAGTCAGAGTTTGAGGTTTGAGATTGATGACTTTGGATACTAGATATATATTGAGAACCATCGAGATTTTATATTAAAGTATTTTGAGCTTAAGAGTTGTGAATGGTAGTAAGCACTACTCTCTTTGAGGATATTAGAGTAGGTCGGAGTGTTTTTAATGGCACTCGTGAGTGAAAGAGTTTTCTCATTCGAAAGATATTCTTTGTTTAGAGATTATTTGTTTGGGACTTTAACTGATATTATATCTTGCGTTGAATGGTAAACTAGAATTGGAGTATTTGATAAAGGTTATGTGGATTTGGAGTAATAATGAGTTCGCAATTTTTGAGAGGTCATATATGTTGTTTAATGATAGTTAATGCTAGTTGGATGACTGTTTGAGATATGAGGATTAGATGTTAGCTTAATGGGCATTTTGGGTTGTGATGGTTTGAGTTTAATGCGACTTTTGAGATTTGTAGAGTGTGTGAAGATTATAATAACATTGAGGGTTTGAGATGTTTTTCTTTGGTTTGAGCTTGGATAAGGATCAGAGTGCGCAGCGGTTAGGATTCCGAGATGACTTTTCTTGAGGATCACTTCTAATTCTTACCTTCTTTTGATCTTATCTTTGAATTTCAAGTTTCGAGGACGAAACTTCTTTTTAGGGGGTTGGATTGTAACACCCCGTATTTTATAATAATATTTTATTATAAAAGTTCCTTATTGAATTAATTATTTTGGAGTTTAATAATATATTTTGGAAATATTAATATTTATCGTCTTCATTCTTTATTTTATTATTTCTCGTTTTAATCCACTTTTGATAGGGTTAAAATGTTCGTGCACGATTTTACCATTTTAATTTAATAATTACTTTTCATATATAAGCTCTCCAAGCGTTTTAATATGGCTCAATCCAATTTATAATCAGATAATCCATTAGATGAGCTAATGGACCCAAAGCCCACTTGCTAACCCTTTCTTATAAACAGAATAAACCCTAAGCAAGCAACTAGGTTGCTCTCTTTTCTTTCTCGCGTGAAACCAGCGGCTCCCTCCTCGTTTCCTCTCTTTGGTTCTCTTTTCTCTCTTTGACTCCATTGTTGAATATCTTTCCCTCTTCCAAACTCATACACAACATATATTTCCACAATCCTTGCTCTTACCTATACATCATCGGACTGCCTACAACTTGTAACTCAATTAGCGGAGTCAGAAAAGGGGGATCACAGGATTACGGGTATCCTTGAGGATATTCGGGCCTCCTTTAGTTTTTTTCACTGCTTAGTTTTTAACTTCATTCCTAGACGTTTTAATGGTCTTGCGCATAATCTAGCAAAGCAGGCCATGAACTTGTAAAACCTTTATTTACAGTTGTCAAAAAAAAAAAAAAAAAAAAAAAAAACCTATACATCATATTATTCTCCAAATATTTTTATGGGAATTATTTGTATGGACCTTTAGACCTACCTTTAAGGTCTCTTATTTTAATGGGTAAAGAAGAAGAATAGCCTTTCATGACGTTTTCAAAGGTTTCGGTCTGTGCTTTTATTTTGTGTCGCTTTTTGGGATGTTGACCCGTGTTGGAGACAGGGCTTAGTTGGTCGTATTCTTTATGGAGGTTTTCACTAATTGCTAATAAGGTAACTAGGTGTTTTACTTTAATTGTGTTTATGCCAATTGATGTAATTTACATGATTTAATAATTGATTTATGAAATTCGTACGTGTTTGATTGTTTATTATCATGTTTAATTGTGTTTGTGTGTTTACATATGTGTTTTATTATTTAAATTGCATAACGTATCTTGCCTATGCTCCGTTTTGGGTGTTTGGGCGTGCGGCTAGGGTTCCCCATGGAAACCCTAGTGGCGGCTTGGTGGTGGCTTATGAGAAGGCCTAGAGTTATAGCTAAACTAGTACCTTGAGATTATGGTTCAATGTTATAGCTGGGTTGGTACAACTCTGAGGTTGTGATAAAGTTATGGGTGAAACCGTATAGCTTTGAGATTATAGCTCAATGTTATAGCTGGGCTACTATAACTTAAGTCACATGTTGATGTTATAGCTAATGCTAATGTAACATTGGGCTAATGAAGTAAATGTTATAGCTGAGCTAATATAACGTTGAGTTATGAGGTCAGGGTATTGTTAAAGTTATAGCTAAAGTTATAGCTGGAGTACTAAAA
Source organism: Silene latifolia (assembly GCF_048544455.1). Taxonomy (NCBI): domain Eukaryota; kingdom Viridiplantae; phylum Streptophyta; class Magnoliopsida; order Caryophyllales; family Caryophyllaceae; genus Silene; species Silene latifolia. The sequence goes on from NC_133537.1 coordinate 241,418,595, forward strand.
CATTGAATGGTTAATGTTAAAAGTTATAGCTGGAGTACTATAACATTGAATAGTTGATACTTGTTTCACATGTTATGTGGTGTTCAGTTTCATTATATAACGCTATGTTTGCATATATCGTTTATTACTCTTGTTCATATAATTGTAGGATGGTCAGCTATATTATCCTATGATTTGATAGTGATGTTATTCACATATATGTATGGTCAGTTATACTGTGCATCGTTTATGGGCTAGTTGTATAGATGATGTGAGGTATCAGTTACATACCGATCGGAATGAGCAAACGCTACCCCTTGTGGGATTTGTCGTAGGTCTATGTTCGGGATTGGCTAAAGGCAGTTGTTATACGCTCTGGTCCCCGTGTGTCGTTCGGTGTACAGTTATTGCACCGAGAGTCTGGCCAGGTCTTAGGCATATAGGCAGTTGATATACGTTATACATAGTACCGTGGATGCAGTTGTTATACGATCCACGCCGATGGAGGCAGTTGTTATACGTTCCGTCCGTTCAGAGGCAGTTGTTATACGCTCTGACAGTTAGAGGCAGTTGTTATATGCTCTAACGGTGTTCGTTCTATACACTATGCTTGGGTAAGTGGAGTCAGTGGTTATATGCTCCGTGGTTAGTTATTTGGTTCTTTCATTATTGATTTTATATGGTTAGCAATGTTGTTACATTGTGTTTATATCTTCGTATATCGTTGATTAATGATAAATTGGTGTCGAGTTTTCATGAGTATAGATGGTCTCACATGTTTACTAGTTTTGCATTTCAATTGTTAATAATTGTTGGTTATATTCAATTATTGTAAACATGACTGGGAGAACATCTAGTTACTCCCGACTGATTGTCGACCCCCATTCTCAGGCTGTTCAGATGTTGCTGACTGGTTGATGCTTGCTTGGGGAATGTGCGAAGCGAGCTTAATAATAAAATAGGAGTTTGCTTTATGTTTAAAAACCTTCGAATAATGCATTAGTTGTTTTGGTTTTAGTAGCGAACCGGACTGGTCAGGTGTTTCCCCACCTTGACCCTTTTATCAGTATCGTACTCTGATATTTACTCTATATTATGTTTTTCCTTTGTTTTATAATCCGGGTTGTTACAAAAGTTCTAAATTCAAATATTTAAACACTAACTTAAATTATGCTTTTTTGGGTGTGTAAAGGGAGTCACAAAGTAAATTGATGCTAACGGGTTGCAAACCAGGTCACGAGTTATGGTCAAAGCGATATCTGAGAGCAATTCATCCTTAGCAAAAGGACTGCAACATAAAAGGATGCAAAGTGCGGGAAACAGAAAATAAAGTAACTATTGTGATATTTATCATTAAATCCGAAAAACTATTGCAAATAGACAAAGTCGACTCTAAGCTCAGCTCGGTCTGGTTCAACTGAACCAAGTTTTTTCAACCACAGTACCAATTTAACTTCTAAAAGAGTTGCTTGTTACCTGCTCAAGAAATTGAATTCCAACACCGACAACTAATGCGCACCGAACACGAGGCTCCATAAGGTCCCTCCAGCTACTTCTTTTACCAACAGTTTCTGAAGGGTGAGCCATGGATGGTCTGGTCCAATCACATGTTGGTTTATCAAGTGATTGCTCTATTTTAGAGATTTCCAAAGTGCCACATCGTCACCAAGTAAATGCATGTTTCTTTTCTGATTGTATCCCTCCAGACATATAAATATATGCATAATCATCACACCCAACAATAGTAAGCTTGTTTGCAGTACTTGAGTAAGTGAATGGTGGGGCATAAATGTCGAAACTCGACCCACTTTGGGAAATGACATTCCTTTTGTGACACCTCATGTTTTAAGTTTATTTTGTGATAAATTTTGATAAGTATGATATGGTTTGATAATGATTAAGTGAGTTAATTGTGTTGCAATGATAATGAGTTGAAATGGCATTCAGATGTGTTGATGGTTTCATGAGGCTTTTGTAGCATTTTTGGGTGAACTTCGGGACGAAGTTCATTTTAAGGGGGAAGACTGTAATACCCCGTAATTTGATAAGTATTTATAAGAATAAATTATGTAATTCGAATAATTAATTAAAAGGCATTTATATTAATAATTGCAAATAAAACGATAATTAATAACAAAATAATGGCTGAGTCGGGAAGACGAGTCGGGCCGAATATTTAGAGTGTAATAATAATAATAATAATAATAATAATAATAATAATAATAATAATAATAATAATAATAATAATAATAATAATAATAATAATAATAATAATAATAATAATAATAATAATAATAATAATAATAATAATAATAATAATAATAATAATAATAATAATAATAATAATAATAATAATAATAGTATTAATATTAATAATATTAATAATATTAATAATAGTAATAATAGTAATAATAGTAATAATAGTAATAATAGTAATAATAGTAATAATAATAATAATAATAATAATAATAATAATAATAATAATAATAATAATAATAATAATAATAATAATAATAATAATAATAATAATAATAATAATAATAATAATAATAATAATAATAATAATAATAATAATAATAATAATAATAATAATAATAATAATAATAATAATAATAATAATAATAATAATAATAATAATAATAATAATAATAATAATAATAATAATAATAATAATAATAATAATAATAATAATAATAATAATAATAATAATAATAATAATAATAATAATAATAATAATAATAATAATAATAATAATAATAATAATAATAATAATAATAATAATAATAATAATAATAATAATAATAATAATAATAATAATAATAATAATAATAATAATAATAATAATAATAATAATAATAATAATAATAATAATAATAATAATAATAATAATAATAATAATAATAATAATAGTAATTATAATAATACTAATAATAATCGTATTTGTATAATAGTAATAATATGATAATTACATAATTTCCTAATTGCTTCCTTATACCCTATGACCTACCTATATAAATAGATCTTATCCATCTTAAAACACAAATAATTCACATAAGAGAAAAGAGGAGGAAGAAATAATTCACAAAAGAGAAAAGAGAAGGAAGAGCTAGCTAGGAGATCGTCACAAGGTAATTTTCTAATTGTCTCATAACATACTCACCTTAAGATTGATATAACTAATTAATTAGACCGTCGTTGACTAATCCGAGACCATGGCCATGACCGGGAAACATCAAGGAATGGTCGGACCCACCGTTAACCACCATTGACCGACGAGAAAGGGATGTTCGAATTGAACCCGTAACTGAAGGGTTTTTCGTAGGGTGGTTGTGTTGTTACCATATAACTGAAAACGCAAAATTGAACCCGTAACTTTGACCATCGTGACCTGGGTTGGGGTTGGTTCGTCGTGGGGGGGAGGAGTCAGCCACCATGGTGGTGTTGTGGTGGTCGAAGATGGTGGTTTGCGGCGGTGGTGGCTGGAAACATGCGAAAACAGGGGAGGGATGCTTATGTTGTTGCTGCCGGTGTGCGGTTGTTGTTGGGGTGTTGTTGATGGGTCGGGTTTGTGCTGGTGGTTTGTGGCATGTCAGGGACGTGATGGGTGGCTGTCGTGGTGGCTGTTAGTGGCGTATAATGGCTGTAGTTGTGTGAATGTCATGTGATGTTGTGGTTGCAGGTGTTGTGAGTGGTGTTGTTAGGGCGTGCATAGGTTGTCGTGTTGTGGTGTTATTGCAGGCGCTCGTTGTGGGACTGAGTAGGAAGTGGTGGTGGCTTGTGGTGGAGCTAGTGGAAGGGCGTGGTAGCTGTCGGGTTTGGGAGTAGGACACGGGTTGAATGGGTGTTGTTGAGTTAGTTCGTAGGTGACTAGTTATGCGTTAGTTTTATAAATTAGTTTTAGTTATGGGTCGCGACTTGAGTTGGGTTGAGACGGGTTTTTAAAATTAATACTTTACGTAATAATATAATTCATATAATTAATTTATAATTAGTTTAATTGTGTTACATAATTAATTAGTTAGTAATTATAATTATTATAATTGTTAGGAGACGGGTTGTTGAAAAGTTATTTGATTACTTTGCTTTGCTTGGATTGCTATTTGGGAATATTTGCTGAAAAGGTAGGATAACGATTATACTGGACTTATGATTTGTGTATCTTGTCATTTAATAGGATGTTGTGTTTATTGAATTGAATTGTTTTGGATTATTGGATTGTTGCATGTTTTGCTTATTGTGATTGAAAGCGGTTGTATTGGTTATTCTTGAGACGGTGTGGTAGGTGGCCATTGTTGTTGCTACTGTTGGTTTGATAATGGGTTGGATATCAGGTTTAGCCTGACAGACATCATGGTAAGAGCCTTCGGGTGATGTGATATAAACTTACTGGCTGAGGTAGACATCATGGTAAGAGCCTTCGGGTGATGTATTATAAACTTACTGGCATACACTGTTTAATACCTTCATGGTGGTGTAAGGCCCCAGGCTGGTTCTGTAGACCTATATCTAGTGTATCTACTCAACTGGAGGTTGAGAGCTGAATTGTGACTCAACGGGAGGTTGAGGGCTGAATTATGAGAACAGTTGATTTGGCATTTGTGTTTGATTCTTTATACTATTTATATTATCTGTCTTGAGATTGTTATCCTAGTCAACCGCGAGGTTGACCGTGTATTCGTGAACGCCTGTGATGAACCGTAACTGGGGACCAGATTTGACAGGTACTTGAGTTAGCTGACTTGGGAGCTTAAGGGGATGCGTGAGGATTCGGCCAGTCTATCTAGAAGTCTAGATAATTTAGTATATTAATCACTTATTTAATTCCGCTGCAAGTTGTATTATGATTTTATATTGAGTTTAGTTGGTATAATTTGTAATAAACATATAGTCGCTAAATTTTATCTAAAGTACTTTGGTTTGTTGTACTTTGGTAACGCTCTCATTTACTTGGGATGTCTTGCTAAAGGCTCCTAAATAAATGGGAGTGTTACAAAGTGGTATCAGGAAAAAACGATCCTTAGGCCTAAACCAATGAACAATAATGAATGTAGGATGTGTCTAATAAAATAAACCCCCGGATAGAAACTGTTAGGTGCCCCTCTTAGTGCTGTTAAGAAGGCGCCCTTAATTCATAGCATGGCCCTCTCAGTTTTGAACCGGGAACCCTGAGAGAATACTTGAGAGTATGGGGTAGTTATAATAAGGTATGTTATATTTTAGTGGATATTTGATATGAAGTTACTAACATTGCTGCAGGGCGAGATTACGGTAAGTATTGTGCATGATTATTGGCTTGACCATAAGATAAGAATTGATATTGCTTAATGGATAAAATAAGGATTTGATATTGAATTGTTTTTATCATGAGCATGAAAGTAATTGTGAATTGATATTGATTATGTGGTTGGATGTTGTGTGATAGTAGTGTCATGTCTAGTGATATGCGGCTATGTGAATCCCGAAACCATACTAATTACAATATTATGAAATGATTAAACTTGTGATAGGAATTCTTTAGAATAGATGCTAGTCGTGTGGAAAGTATGATGACCAAGTTGTATTAATACATGCATGGGAGGGTGTTAATAGGCTTATGATCTAGTAAAAAGGAACCGAGAGCTGAACCTTATTCTGTCAGATTTTACCCCTATTTGATTTAGTTGTCGTTTGATCTCTGTTTATCGTCTAAGGTCGAAATTTTTATGAGTGATAACTCAGTGAGTTAGATATCCACTGCCATTGGTATCATGTTTAAAATTGTTACGGTTTGGGAGAAATAAATATTTTAGTGGACAGTGGTCGGAATATATATATATATATATATATATATATATATATATATATATATATATATATAGAGAGAGAGAGAGAGAGAGAGAGAGAGAGGCGCGATCTCGTGAGTTTGGTTCTTACGGTGAGTTGTGAGTTTGGAAAATCTCAACCATTGAATTAGAAGAAACCAAACGGCTGAGATCAAACGTTCATCCACTCTCCCCTAAAATCCCTCTTAATTCCAATATCTCCCCCCAAAATCGCGAACCCTAGAAAACTCAAAATCCCCAAATCAATTTCTCATACAATTAGTGTATGTTGAGATGATGCATCTGATGTTCTGTCCGGAACATCTTGATGTGAATCTCGTCTGTTTCGCTGTGGAAAACACCGAAGAGATGATAAACGACGTCGTTAGCGAGGATTTCGATGAATTAGGGTCTGGTAATCAGGAAAGGAGTGCGAAGGAGAATTCATTGATGCCGCCGTCTTCTCCGCCGACGGACAATACTAAGGGAGTTACAAACGATGTCGTTTCGGGAAGCTCGGTTGATTTAGGGTTTCAAGGAGAGAGAAATACGACGAACGAGGAATTCGTGTCTCCTACAACGACTAAAGAATTCGTGGATAACACAAAAATCGTTCAGAACGATGTCGTTTCTGAAAAATTCGTCGATTTAGGCGACATAAATGTCACAAACGAGGAATTCACGATGGCTTCTCTATCAACAACGAAGCAATTGCGTTCTCCCGAGCTCGATGGAGCTGAAATGGCGGTGGAGAGACAAAATACGGCGGAAATCAACGGTGATACGGAGGAATTCACAGTAGTTGATGACGGCAAGGGCAAGGAACACGATACGGAAGAAGTAATCGGTGAAATCAGAGGATGCCAACATGTCACCTATCGTACCAAGCTCAGGGCACTCACTCCAGTCAGTGAGACCGGCAGTAAGCGGTGAAATCATGCCTTGCCCTCTTCCCACTATGTAAAGATCATGAGCACTTTCAATTGATCTTACGGAAGCCACTGTATCATCCTCATTGTTCACAATACGTTCAATGTAGGTTATGGACTTCGTTGTTGGCAGTCTTAGTCCGGAACTCGCTCATATATTCTTTATCATGTTGCCTCTCGTGATGGTGGCTTCCACCGGTGTCGATGTCGAGTTGAGGTAAGACTGCTGGGGTGGTGCTGGAGTGCAGGCTAGGTGTTGCGAGGGGTGGTGCTGGAGTGCAGGCTAGGTGTTGCGAATGGGTTGTTCGAATTGACGAAGGATGGAGTTTATGGTGGTGTGTGGTCTGAAGGATGGAGTTTATGGTGGTATGTGGTCTGGTTTTGTGTTGGTAGTTGCAAAAAAGTTGGAGAATGGAGAAGATTTATCATATAAGGGAAAATGAGTTAATAGTAATGAATTGTATAATAAATACAAGAGATGGATTACACCACAATAACACAGGAATAACATTACAATAACAACATAATAACACGGTGAAAAAAAAAAGAGCAAAAAAATCAAAGTAATAAAAAAAAAATCAAAGTGACACCGGAATAACATCACAATAATACCAGAATAACAGTAGAATAACAGAATAATAACACGTGGTAAAAAAAAAAAGAAAAAAAAAATCAAAGTCGTAAAAAAAAATCAAAGTGACACCGGAATAACATCACAATACCACCAGAATAACAGCACAATAACATGCGGTAAAAAAAAGAGTAAAAAAATCAAAGTAGTAAAAAAAAATCAAAGTGACACCGGAATAACAGCAGAATAACAGTAGAATAACAGCACAATAACATGTGGTAAAAAAAATCAAAGTCGTCAAAAAAATCAAAGTGGCATCGGAATAACATCACAATAACACCAGAATAACAGCACAATAACACGTAGTAAAAAAAAGAGTAAAAAATCAAAGTTGTTAAAAAAATCAAAGTGACATCAGAATAACGGTAGAATAACAGCACAATAACACGGGATAAAAAAAAGGAAAAAAAATTAAAGTCGTAAAAAAAATCAAAGTGACACCGGAATAACATCACAATAACACCAGAATAACAGCACAATAACATGCGGTAAAAATAAGAGTAAAAAAATCAAAGTAGTAAAAAAATCAAAATAGTAAAAAAATCAAAGTGACACCGGAATAACATCACAATAACAGCAGAATATCAGCACAATAACACGTCGTAAAAAAAAAGAAAAAAAATCAAAGTCGTAAAAAAAGTCAAAGTGACAGCAGAATAACATCACAATAACAGTGGAATAACAATAACAGCACAATAACATGTGGTAAAAAAAAAATCAAAGTCGTATTTTAAAAAAAAGCATAATAACACTAGGTAAAAAAAATAAGAGTAAAAAAAATTCAAGTAAAAAAAAATCTGGTACAAAAAGAAAAAGAAAAAAAGGTAACATAATGAGAAAACTAGAGAAAAACACAAGTGAAAAAAAAAAATCAAAGTTGTAAAAAAAAAAGCATAATAACACGAGACAAAAAAAAATAAGAGTAAAAAAAATTTCAAGTAAAAAAAAATCTGGTACAAAAAGAAAAAGAAAAAAAAGGTAACATAATGAGAAAATTAGAGAAAAATATAAGAGAAAAAAAATCAAAGTGGTAAAAAAAAAGCATGATAACACGAGGTAAAAAAAAAAGAGATAAAAAATTAAAGTAAAAAAAAAAAGAGTAGTACTTATGGTGAGTTGTGAGTTTGTGCTTTGATGAAATCTCAACCACTAGATTATATTAGAGATGAATGACCAAGATCTAATCTTACATGTCATATAAAACCACTGTCATTTACTTATTTTCTCTTTTTTCTAGTGCTACTCTTTTTTTACTTTAATTTTTTATCTCTTTTTTTTTACCTCGTGTTATTATGCTTTTTTTTACAACTTTGATTATTTTTTTTTTCTCTTATGTTTTTCTCTAATTTTCTCATTATGTTAACTTTTTTTCTTTTTCTTTTTGTACCAGATTTTTTTTTACTTGAAATTTTTTTCTCTTATTTTTTTTGCCTCGTGTTATTATGCTTTTTGTTTACAACTTTGATTTTTTTCTCTTATGTTTTTCTCTAATTTTCTCATTATGTTACCTTTTTTTCTTTTTCTTTTTGTACCAGATTTTTTTTTACTTGGAATTTTTTTTTCTCTTATTTTTTTAGCTCGTGTTATTATGTTGTTATTGTGCTTTTTTTTTTACTTTGATTTTTTTTACGACTTTAATTTTTTTCTCTTTGTTTTTTTTTACCACATGTTATTGTGCTGTTATTGTTATTCCGCTGTAATTGTGATGTTATTCTGCTATCACTTTGACTTTTTTTACGAATTTGATTTTTTTCTTTCTTTTTTTTACCACGTGTTATTGTGCTGTTATTCTGCTGTTATTGTGATGTTATTCAGGTGTCACTTTGATTTTTTTACTATTTTGATTTTTTTACTACTTTGATTTTTTTACTCTTATTTTTACTGCATGTTATTGTGCGGTTATTCTGGTATTATTGGGATGTTATTCCGATGCCACTTTGATTTATTTTACGACTTTGATTTTTTTTCCTTTTTATTACCCCGTGTTATTGTGTTGTTATTCTACTGTTATTCTGATATTATTCCGGTGTCACTTTGATTTTTTTAACTACTTTGATTTTTTACTTTTTTTTTTTTTCACTACGTGTTATTGTGCTGTTATTCTGGTGGTATTGTTATTCTGGTGTTATTGTGATGTTATTCCAGTGTCACTTTGATTTTTTTTACTACTTGATTTTTTTACTCTTTTTTTACCACGTGTTATTGTGCTGTTATTCTCCTGTTATTGTTATTCCGGTGTTATTGTGATGTTCCGGTGTCACTTAGATTTTTTTTACTACTTTGATTTTTTTACTCTCTTTTTTACCACATGTTATTGTGTTGTTATTCTGGTGTTATTGTGATGTTATTCCGGTATCATTTTGACTTTTTTTACTCTCTTTTATCACGTGTTAATGTACTGTTATTCTGGTGTTATTGTGATATTGTACTGTTATTCTGGTGTTATTGTGACGTTATTCCGGTGTCACTTTAATTTTTTTAATCTTTTTTACCACGTGTTATTGTACTGTTATTCTGGTGTTATTGTGATGTTATTACCGTGTCACTTTGATATTTTTAACTACATTGATTTTTTTTACTCTTTTTTTTCCCGTGTTATTGTGCTGTTATTGTAGTGTTATTGTGATGTTATTATAGTTTTATCCGGATTTATTGTGTTGTTACTCTAATGTTATTACATTGTTATTGTAGTGTTAGTCTACCGTTATTGCAGTGTTAGTGTGGTGTTACTCCACTATTATTGTAATCTTTTTCTAGATTTAGGCACTAAATGCTTCATTATTTTAATGTGTGTACACTATTTATTGTACAATGGTTTTTCAAAATACTTAGTATTGCCTCGTTGGAATGAGGTAATAGGTTGGAATGACATATGCTTCAATTTTCTTCAGATATTGCCATTACCATATACTAAGGTAGTGTTATGTAGGATCATCCATTACTACATGAAAGTTATACAAAGCAAGCCGTCTGACATAGTCGTAGAGAGAAAGAAGAACTCTATCAATGACTTGATGCACTGATCAAGTGATCAGAGACTACTTTAAACAAGAGCCTCAGTGGTGCTGCAATTGTCTGTGTTTCCTATGGGAGAGGTTAAATTTAAAGGCGAAAAAATCTAAATTAAGTAGAGACCCTCTCGTTTGCCACAAAACTCAAATGAGACTATGCATACAACGGCCCCAACCTATGAAGAGATGAAGTTATGAACTCCCTGCTCCCTCTCAAAATTAGTCAGATAAACTACAATCAAATACCATTCAACATTAAAGGTGCAACAACAGCACCCAATACCAATTCAATCACCAAACGACTCAATCACGAGTGTACCGCTCCATCGAGCACCATAGCTACCTCGATTCCAATTCGCAGCAGAACATCATCGTGGCACCCACACTTGCTCCATCAATTCAGTTCACAAATTTTGATACCCTCGTACATTATTCGCCAACAATGTACTACAACAGGTGCAAGGCCCGCTTGCAACACCGAGGAAGACAAGTTAACAATGGCTCGAGACCCGAATAACCTAACTACGCCTATTCAAACAGTGTTAGCTTTGAGGGAAGAAGCTAGACAAGTTCACCATCGGTTTTGGGAAAGATGGTGGTAAATGACTGCCAATTTGCCATACTAATCTGAAACATACGAAACCGCGGCAAAACTTTTAAAATCTCTGTATGAAACAGAGGAGCTAAACGAGAGAAAAAGGTACTGCTCTCTGGAACGAAAACCACAATCCCAACGACCACAGAAACTGTTGGAAATCTATATCTCATTATTTAACATATTCTTATATGTTTCAAATTTATTTAGTCATAAAATAAATTACAAATCTTATGCATGCAAACTAAAATAGATAAATGAATAAATCATTTTCTCACCATATGAATTTCGGTCAAATGGACACCAACAAGATCTCCTTCTTGTTAGTTCTTGAGCTTTCCAATATTGGATGAACATACATGACCTCAAAGTAGAAGCCCTCCAATTAGTTGCACCCAAGACTATCCCTCAAACCCACAAACTAATATGTACTAGATATTTATATTGTGTTTTACCTTAAAATTGATTACTAACACTCATATATTATATTAATAATTTTAGTAATCTTTCATGAACAATTTGGATTAAAATCTCATCTTTTTGATGAAGATTAAAGAGAGAGAAGAGAGAAAAGTATATGAACCTTTTGCATGTGTTGTATGAATGAATGATAAGTAAATTAATCCCCTTGCCCTCTTCATTTTCACGGTTGGATTAAAGACAAATAGGGCATCTATTTTCACTTTTTGTCTTCACAAGAAATAGATGTGTAAGAGTAGGTGTAAGGCTAGTTGTAGGTAGGCATCATCATGCCATTTTATTAAATAAAATAAAACAACCAAAACCCACTAACTCCTTCCATATTTCGGTCCATATATACATAAAATGGACTACCATTTTATTTTGTCAATTTGTCATTTGTCACACAATATGTCACATGTAGTATGATACATGTTACAAATTAATTAAATGCATATTTATCACATAAATATCATTTTATAAATTAATTAAATTACATTCAACAAATTGACTAGTGATACTTGATCACATAAATAAAATGGGTCATATAATTATAATTCACAACATCTTGTAATTATAATCAACCATTCATTCTTATTTTTATTGTTTCTCAAACAATAAACAATTTTAGTAATAAAGCATTTTATTTACTAAAATAAATCTTATTCAATCCCATTACAGTAAGATATCAATATTCTCTCTCACAAATTGAATTGTTCAATTTTAAGGAATTAATTAATCTGTATCGGTATACAATTAATTAACCTTTTCAATTAAGGGAATCGTCCTTTAGGTGTGACCTCAAGGATCAATCTGATCACCACCACGCATCTACGTAATGTCAAACTCTAGCCAGCCAATCATTACCAATATGTGTGGACCAGTTAACTATATATGTAATGTATCATCCCTTCCGTATTCTTGTAATGAGATTTAATAATGATATTTAAATCATGTGATCGCACCATTGTTGAGGACACATTTCCCAACAATCTCCCACTTGTCCTCGACAAGTGTGCGTCATCAATTCTCTTGTCCTATTACTATCTCCCACTCAATGCAAGGTGTCTTTCGGGTCGTACTTGCAAGTGATCATATCGAGAGTGGTTTCCTCGATCTGGAGAATAACTGATTGACCGGAATTTATCCACCATGGATACCTTCCGAGCGTGGCCACGCATTTCCAGTTCATTACTCCTCGAGTGGCCCTGAGATATTGTTTTAACCCTGAAAAGGGGGTGGACAATTCTTATCGCACTTATTCCCTTCGACTAGCCACATCCATCATAACCCAAAATATGCCCATTTGACCCCATTTACGAAGGTCGTAGTAACACAAATCAAAGTTAATCTGAAACTGTGCCATCTTAGGCGAACAGTCTTTAGTCAAAAGAATCGACTCATTAGAATACTATAGTAGCTCTCACCACGACCAGGCTATATAAATTTGCCAGAACTCTATAAGCGGTCACTGCCCGACAAAGTGTTCCTAACAGTCTGCCTATGTGATCGACTAGTCATCTCACATGACTCTATGGCACTTGAACTTGCCATCAATCGCATCACACTCTAGTCACTTCGAGACGTCACCTCATATAAGTGACTATGGGCGAATGCAATGCTAATCCGTGTTCACTTTAACGGGGTTCAATGTTGTCTCTACAACCCGTTTGGATGTAACAAAGTATAATAAAAGAGTTTTAAAGAAAAAACTCGAACGACAAATGCGATTATCACATATAAATAGTCAATGCCTGATTACTATTTCATGTTTTATAATCTAATTTGATCTTGTATGTAGTTTTTCATTTCAATTCAATTGAAATGACATGACTCATCATGTTTAGCCTTTGAGAAGGCTTTGGTTAGTAGGTTTTATCAACTTCTTGTACCTTACTCAACCTTACTACATACTCGTTTTCCTTTGTAATGTATACATTTGCATCACAAAACTTTCTGAGTACGTGTCGATATCCAATCAAGACATAGGTCCTCTAGCCTAAGAATAGCTCCCACTGTTTTCACAGTGTGCGGGACTCATCCTCTTGCACATCTCATGATTGCAAGTGTACTCAATTTCCGTTATAAATATCTCTCATTGTTCTTTATTGCCTAGAACGATTCTAGAAAATCTACTTCTTAATTAACATAGCCACAATGGTATCTTAACCATCCTAATGTGTTTTGATTATGGTTTTGTCGGAAACCATGCGCAATCTCAATTGTCAATTGTCACTTGTGTAACATCTTTACACAAAATTGCATCATAAACACTTTGCTTTACTTCCTTAATGCTTCTGCAAGCACTTAAGGGTAATCTTTATTGCTTACTTGGTAAAGATTACTTAAATTTGATTTTGAAAACAATTCATCATACTCAAGGTATATGAAGTGTTATACATCATTACTTATTTAATTGATCCGGCAGCGGAAGCAAATGGAATCAATCAAATATGTTCAATTTAATTGAACTAGTCATGAATCTTATCAACGTAAGACTTCTTATTGACGCCAATATCATGTGGATTTATCTTCATAAATCCGGATATTAAAGATGTATTATAATACTCCAAAAGTCTTAAATCATTCGCAATGATCAATATGTCATCCACATATAAGACTAATTAAAATTACCATAACTCCCACTAAACTCCATGTATAAACACAACTTCTCGACTTATTGAGAAAAGTTTTATAACATGATCAAAACATTGATTCTAACTCATTGATGTCCTACTTAAGACCATCTCTTAAGTTGCACATTATCTTAGGATTGCAAGAATCTATAAAACTCATGATATGTATTGAATACATTCCTTCTTTTGAAGAAGTGGGTTTTAGATTCACATGCTGTATGCGTATCCTCATAATGAAATACAATCCCTCAGAAGATCCAAATAGACTTAAGCATTTCAATTAGTGCAAAACCCTTTGCAACCAATCTTGCTTTGAAATCTCTCTTTATTAGTGCAAAACCCTTTGTCACTAATCAAGCCCTTTTGTTTCGGATTTTCATGGCTCTAAGCCTTGTATTGAGTTGTGACTTAAACACTCTTATGTAAGTCATATGTTCATTACTTTCTAGAAGTAATCAACTTGAATCAAACAATTTCTTTTGTAAGTTATAAGCTCTTTACTTTCTTAAAAATAGCATGAATTCATCATTTTTAACAAGTGACGAATTTAACCTCCTAGGTTTTGAAGAAACAATGTCTTACACAAAACGTCTCATGTAGCCAAGAAAGACCAGTTTCTTGCGACATAACATTCTCTGTGGCATTCTTTGTGGCTCTTGAATAATTTCTCCCACTCTGTCTTCTAGAAATAAACTTGTATTTTAGAAAGATGGCTTCACGAGCCACAAACCCGTCGTACTCGTGATAATTGAAAAGGGAAAAATGAGCATTTGTTTCTTGTGAAAACTTACAAACATGGTACCCTTACCATTTCATATCTCATATGATTCGATTTAGTGGAAAAATAATTTAGACAAAAATGATAAAACCCCAAAAGGATCAAGTAACTCAAAGTAACTTGATTGAAGTCCAAACCATATCGAATAGCGTTTGATTTCTTATCCAACCACACATTATTCCATAATGCGTGCTAAGAGAGATTAACTTGTGATACTATATCACATTTCCTTTGTCTTATATCAAAGTCTTCACTTTGATAATCCCATCACGACTAAATCGTGATTCCTTGAACTCTTTAAACTTCTTCAAAGATTTTTCTATTTACTTTATTAAGTGAACATATTAGCGTCAACTTAAATCATTGGTAAAAGAAAATGATCAACCTATTTTGGATCGATGATTTACAACCTCGATCTCCTTTTCAACCAAAAGGCACGAGACATCTTGCTTTGAATACAAGATACGCATATACCATTAACAATCTAATGGTTTCAAGAGTACTCGATAACTCTTTGCGTTCATCATTCCAAAATTTAAGGTTTAATCTTGGGTTACCAATTTGAATCTTACATCATCTACATGATATATCATTCTAGTTTGGTTTAGAATATAATCACCTTGATAATGGGCTAGCCATACATCAAATCGTGGTGTATAGGGTCACAAAAGTGAAAACCTCTTTTGTATCTTAACAAGTTTATATTCTTATTTAGAGTTTATGCACTTAATAGTCACAATTAAGTACAACTTTAAATCCAAAAACTAGATTGAGTACACAATTACTCTATCTCTCGACATTATTGTTGCTAGTCGTCATATTCTAATCATCTAATGTGTCGAATACAATGATGAAAACCTCCACTGGTTTCTAATATTGACGAAGTGGTACTAGCAAAATTTATGTTTAATCAAATAAACATTTAAAGAAGAAGGTCCCATTAGATGTCCCACAACTAACTTGTTGATCCTTCAATAATTTGGGGTAGTTTCCTTTCTCGTGTCTAACATTTAAGACAATGGAAACTATATCGGTCGGGATTGATAGGTTTAGTATCGCTATTCTCAACAACTTTACTTTTAACATTACCTTGTATCAATTCCATTATTATTTTTACTTCTTGAACCTCGTCCTCATCTTAACGGTTTAAGAGAATGCTCCCACTTATTTCAATGAGTCTTTGCTTTGAGAAGCAAAATTGAATTCATGAAGATTACTCTTCATTTGTTCGTTTTAGTCTTAAAACTTTCATTGAAGTGGTTGCGTTATTTTGGTCAATTACGAATTCTGAAAATCTAATCACCAAAACAATTTATCGCTTCAAGGTACTTAATTCAATTAAGTATATGAAACATAATTCATTGTAAGTAGAAGTGTTAGTCAAGAATCAAAAACCTGTTTGATAATGAATAACTTTAATCTATACTCTTTACAAGAGATCCTTAGCAATGGTTCGTTTGAGGTTTTAGAAGCAAATTCAAATTTTGTCTTTAGTTACGCTGTTTTAATGGAGATTTGTACCAAAATCGAAATGATATCGTATATGAATTGTGGTAAAGAAATAGAACAATATAAAAACGAAATAGTGGAAAATTTAACATTTATCGTTTTATTAATACTTGTAAATAACAAGTAAAGCATTTACATAGTGACCTCTACCCAACTATGATAAATGATTCCAAGACCCAAATTCATATTGACTTAGGCACGGTATGGCCGATGAAACCCTTATCAATATAACTCGGTGGATTAACGTTTTAATCGATTCTACTTTTAGAACTCTTGGTCGATAAAATTACTTTAATAATTATCTATAGCCCAAAACACATCCGACAAGGGCACGGTATGGCCGATGAAACCCTTATCGAAAAACTTTTGTTGAGTTCAATCCAAATTTCGAATAAATGTGTCCATGATCCAAATCCACATCAACTTGGGCACGGTATGGCCGATGAAACCCTCATTAACATGAACTCGGTGGATTAACATTCATCACCCACTTCCCCTACGTAACAAGTTTTGTACCCCGGTAGGGCCGAGTGCACTCCCTCGCGAAATAGGTTTTCATGGTTTCTACTATTTGGTAAGGCTATGTCTCAATTAATTGTTTTAGCGAGAGGTCATGTCAATTTATTATCTATCACGTTTTAAGTGAACTAAAGCGGTGAACTACGATAATTCTAATTGACACGGTCGATAAACTCGATGAAAGAAGATGCATGTTTTAGTTATGGCGATTTAGCGATGCATGTGACATATAAATAAAATGCAAACATAAAATAAATCCTAGTATGGCCTTCCTAAAATAGAAAAACTATTTAACTATTACATATTCGGAAACCAACTCCATTGGTCCCTTGAACTTCGGTTGTGGCACGCATCTCGAGGTAACACCGTCTTTATGTATCGTCATCTTGAAGAAATCCGTCTTGGGGAACTCCAAGATAAATTAAATTACATAGCAAATTACATAATTTCCTATTATACATTTGTAACTAAAATAAAATAAATCTATTAAATTACAAAACGGTGATACGAGATCACAAAAATTACAACCGAATCGATATTCCCATACATTTCGGGTAATACCAATTAAAAACTAAGGCCATACTAAGTAAAAATTACATAATTCAAAAATTACATAAAATAAAATTATGACAATCATAAAGAAAATGTAGCATTATAATATGTATGAACATGCCCAATTTTATGCTAAATCGCCTTTAAGGAGCCAATATCGTATATTAAACGGTTTTTACGGATTTGCGTGATTCAACTTTATAAAATCACAATAAATTACATAAAATCATATTTATGCACAAGTTAATTACCCTAACTTCTTAGGACTCAAAATTAGTCTTCACTAACCATTTGACCATAATTAACTCATATTTCTTAATATTGTTCATAAAAGGACTCAAAATTACAATAAAATGCTATAAACTTCAAATAAATCACAAAAATTTCAAACAAATTTGAAATTTAAACTCATGAACATTCTGGAAAAATACCATGACACTCATAATGTTCAAAAAATTAGGTTAAAAATTTCGAAAGTTATCGGGAAAAACAATGTTGCGGTTTATCGGATTTAACTAAATAATCATCAAAAAAACATGAGAAAAATTATATTCACCAATTTTTCAATTTTAGATCTGAAAAAAATAATAAAATACAACATTGGACATTTTTCCTTAGTCATGGAGTATGTTTTATTAATTTTTCACTAATTAAGTCACTATTCATGCCATTTTTCTTCAAAAATCCATAAATCATGCAAAAAGACTTCACTATAGCCCATTATTTTACACACATCTTGTAAAATTGCATGTGACAACATACTAAATTTCTATGACCAGATTCGAAATTTATCTCATATTAACCTATTTTTCACCTAAAAACGATTTTAATAATGAAAAATCCATTTTTCGAGCATAAGAACTCATAAAATTATGAAAATTTCCAGATCATCTAAAAATAATATATGTGAAAACATATCCAAAAACCACTGGAAAATTGGAAGTTTAGCTCATTTTCGTCCTAAAATGACATTTTTATCATAAAAATCACATTTTAATGCCAATATTATATAAAATGAACAATTAAATCCATAAATTAAACCAAAATATCCTAAATACATTTTAGGATCAGAGACTTTAACATGCAAAATTAATTTCGTGATATATCATAATAACACAAAATTACAAGTTTTATATGTTAATCGTATAACTCGGAAAAACTTAACCGATTTGCATGCAAACAACCTTGTGCTCATGATACCGCTTGTTGGAAATCTATATCTCATTATTTAACATATTCTTATATGTTTCAAATTTATTTAGTCATAAAATAAATTACAAATCTTATGCATGCAAACTAAAATAGATAACTGAAAAAATCATTTTCTCACCATATGAATTTCGGTCAAATGGGCACCAACAAGATCTCCTTCTTGTTAGTTCTTGAGCTTTCCAATATTGGATGAACATACATGACCTCAAAGTAGAAGCCCTCCAATTAGTTGCACCCAAGACTATCCCTCAAACCCACAAACTAATATGTACTAGATATTTATATTGTGGTTTACCTTAAAATTGATTACTAACACTCATATATTACATTAATAATTTTAGTAATCTTTCATGAACAATTTGGATTAAAATCTCATCTTTTTGATGAAGATTAAAGAGAGAGAAGAGAGAAAAGTACATGAACCTTTTGCATGTGTTGTATGAATGAATGATAAGTAAATTAATCCCCTTGCCCTCTTCATTTTCACGGTTGGATTAAAGACAAATAGGGCATCTATTTTCACTTTTTGTCTTCACAAGAAATAGATGTGTAAGAGTAGGTGTAAGGCTAGTTGTAGGTAGGCATCATCATGCCATTTTATTAAATAAAATAAAACAACCAAAACCCACTAACTCCTTCCATATTTCGGTCCATATATACATAAAATGGACTACCATTTTATTTTGTCAATTTGTCATTTGTCACACAATATGTCACATGTAGTATGATACATGTTACAAATTAATTAAATGCATATTTATCACATAAATATCATTTTATAAATTAATTAAATTACATTCAACAAATTGACTAGTGATACTTGATCACATAAATAAAATGGGTCATATAATTATAATTCACAACATCTTGTAATTATAATCAACCATTCATTCTTATTTTTATTGTTTCTCAAACAATAAACAATTTTAGTAATAAAGCATTTTATTTACTAAAATAAATCTTATTCAATCCCATTACAATAAGATATCAATATTCTCTCTCACAAATTGAATTGTTCAATTTTAAGGAATTAATTAATCTGTATCGGTATACAATTAATTAACCTTTTCAATTAAGGGAATCGTCCTTTAGGTGTGACCTCAAGGGATCAACTGATCACCACCGTCGCATGACAGTAATGTCAAACTCTAGCCAGCCAATCATTACCGATATGTGTGGACCAGTTGACTATATATGTAATGTATCATCCCTTCCGTATTCTTGTATTGAGATTTAATAATGATATTTAAATCATGTGATCGCACCATTGTTGAGGACACATTTCCCAACAGAAACAACAATTGGTTATAGGAATGAGATCTGATATACTGCAAGTCGGTGACAATTAGCTAAACCAAACTAACTTTCATTTGGAAATACGATATGAACTAGAAAAGTTTAGGTACGCAGTAAAAACAACTCGAGAATTTCATGTCTAAACCCGAAATACAAACAAGCAAAATGTCCCAGACCCACTAGATCGCAATGATGATGATTAAAGTAGAAGACAACTTCTCACTTAAGAGAAATGAACCTTGAAGAGTGTGTGGCACTAATACCAGGTCGACCATGCTTAACGGGATTATAGCTGATGGAAAACTCGGCTAAGTAGTGACCAATCATATCGGGCTTGATTTCAACCTGATTAAAGGTCTTGCCATTGTAGACACCGATGATGCTACCAATCATCTCTGGAACAATGATCATGTTACGGAGGTCAGTCCTTACTGGCTCAGGCTTCTCACCAGCTGGTGCCTCGCGTTTCTGTTTTTGACAAGATAGAAACAAAAAGTTGTTAAGATAAAGAATCCACAACGCATAGAAAACACTGATCATTTGAAGTTTTGAACATATATAAATAAAAATATGCAAAAAAAAATCATTTTTCATGAGCGGCCACCATCTCCGTTCAATAACCCAGAATACAGCTGCAAAATTAAGAACGAAAATGGAGAAGCTTGTTGATGGCGACATCGGATTCTGATCCGGATTCTGCAACCCAGAATTCAGCTGCAAAATTAAGCACGAAAACACTTACCAACCCGACTCCGTGGTCAATTGGAGCAGCCCATAACCGGAGATCAGTTAACCAATGTCAATTGAACCAGACTACGTGGTCAATTGGAGCAGCCCATTGTTGTCGAACAGTTCGAGCTCAAATCAAATGATATCGCCTCGTGAATCTCCGAGATTATCGCCGTTAACAGGGAAATTCGTTAATCGCGTTGACAATCCCTAAAATGACAATTTTACAATCAAACAGTGAAATCATAACAAACAATTAACAATTCAATAGTAATAACATACACAAATTCGAAAATCAAATTACTGAAATCAACAAAAGTCGAATAATCAATCAATTACAAAATAATAATCATAAATTCAAGTAATGCGGATGAAGAAGTAGATTGAATGAATGAAATTAATTGTAAATTAATCGCAAATTAAGGAGTAATTGAGAAGATGGGGGAGGAATTAGATAAATTGCGAGTGAGATTTGTTCGACAAGGAAGGGAGAGAAAGAAAGAAAGACGAAAATTACGATGAATGACGTGCGAGTGCTTTTTTTATTATTATTATTGTTAGATTCAATCTCAAGCGTTTATTTGTGTTGATCTCAGCCCTTGGTTTCCTTTGATCTAGTGGCTGAGATTTTTCAAACTCACAACTCACCGTAAGAACCAAACTCACGAGATCCCGCCTATATATATATATATATATATATATATATATATATATATATAGGGTCGGGATCCAGTGAGAACCGCCCATATAATGAGAACCGTGAGAACCACCTTAATCTAATACAATAGTACAGCGCGCGCAAAATCACCTACCCTAAACATTCTAAACTCCGTCATTTCTCCAATTTTCGTTCCCTCTCATCATTCTTTCTCTCTCCTCGAATATCACCATCTTCACAACACCATTGATCCTCAACTACTGATCCATTAATCTCTTCAACGATCTGCCTATTCGACGCGTCCTTCATGAATGGAACCTTTTTATTCAAGGTAATATTTCGAAATTGCTGATTAATTTGTTGAATTTGAAAATTAGGGTTCGGTAATTTGAGAAATTGTTTAAATTGGTTGAAATCGTGATATTGTTGGCTCAGTTTTATGAATTAGACAGGTTTTACAATCGTCAAATTATTAGCTACGTGCATCAAATTGTTGTTATGTGCGTCAAATTAGGGTTTATAGTTTGATCTGTTTGTAATTTTTCAATTAATCGATTAAAATTAGGGTTTATAGTTTGATCTGTTTGTAATTTTTCAATTAATCGATTAAAATTATGGTTTACAGTTTGATCTATTTGTAATTTTTCAATTAATCGATTAAAGTTGTTGAATTTGAGCAATTAGGGTTTCGTAATTTGAGAAATTAGGGTTCTTTAAAATTAGAAATTGCTTAAATTGGTTGAAAACGTGATATTGTTGGCTCAGTTTTATGAATTAGACAGGTTTTACAATCGTCAAACTATTAGCTACGTGCATCAAATTATTGATATGTGCATCAAAAATTCTAAATTTAGTTTTAGTAATAATTCCCTGATATGATTTTATTGTCAGTTACTTAATTTTAAGTCGTCGTTATTGCAAAGAATGACATTCTTAGTTCAATGGGGTCGCGTAGTTCTTCTAATGTCATTACAAATGACATTACAAATGAAGGGAGATGGTTGAAGTTATTGCATCTCAATCCATATCGAAATATCCGCCCTTAACATTGATGTTCCGAAATCGTACAAGGTACAATTGCGTTGAACTGTTGAATGATCGAATCTTGTTCTATATAACCGTGTTGTTGTATACTTGAGTTATCCAGTAAATCTAAATCCTAACTCTACTTTAATTTCATCACATTTGCAGATAACGTAGTAGACGAGGCAGAGGTAATAGAGGAGGCAGAGGTAATAGAGGATGCAGAGGAGGAGGAGGAGGCGTCCGGTTCAAGCAACATGAATCGGATTTTTGGTTGTCCTACCCATCTCAAGCCTGTTATTGGTATGGTCTTTGATACACTTGAACTCGGTATTGCCTTTTATGAAGCATATGGAAAAGAATGTGGGTTTGTGACTAGAAAAGGCTCACAAAAGAATAAACATGGTGTCACTACACATAAAACTTGTTTGTGTAATAAGGCTGGAGAATGTGAAGCCAAAGGCAAAAAACACCGTAGGCAAAGGACTAGGGTATGTTGCCTTGCTAGGATTAACTTTAAACGAATTGCTAACGATAAATACCAAATTTATGGTTTTGTTGAAGGGCATAATCATATGCCAGCTACACCATTAACAATGGTACATCTGACGCAAACGAGAGAATTGAATATAGTTCATAAAAAAATGATAGTTGACAACTCAAAGGTTAACAAAGGTCCAGTTATGACCTATAGGATGTTTAAGGAGAATGTTAGAGGTTATCAGAATGTGGGTGCTTCATTGGAAGACTTTAAAAACTTTTCAAGGGATATCAAAAAGTTCTTGTCAGAAGGGGATGCTCAAATCCTTATTGAGCATTTTATTAAAATAAAAAGAATGTATCCATCCTTTTACTTTGACTTTGAGGTAGATGAGAAAGGTAGATTGTCACATATTTTCTGGGCTGACCCTATTAGTATAAAATATTATTTGCTATTTGGGGATATGACATCCTTTGACACTACCTTTAGGAAAAATAAGTATAGAATGATATTCGCCCCTTTCACAGGGGTGGATCATCATAAGAGATGTGTGACCTTTGGGGCTGGGCTTCTTATTAATGAGAGCAAGGAGTCATTTGCTTGGTTATTTACGAAATTCCTAGAAGCTATGGGGGGTCGTTATCCTTTGTGTATAATAACTGACGAAGATTTGGGGATAGAAGGAGGACTTAAGAAAGTCTTTAAAGATAAAGTGCAACATAGATATTGCATGTGGCACATATTGAAGAAGTTGCCAGAGAAGGTAGGGTATGTTATATGTAGAAAAACTGAGTTTTTGAAAGAGATAAACTCATGTGTTTGGGGCGAAGATGTGGAGCCTGCTGAATTTGAGGAAAGATGGACAGCCATTGTGGAAGCTCATGGGTTGTCGGATAATGAGTGGCTTCAGGAAAAGTATGGCATTAGACAATTTTGGATTCCAGCTTACTTTCGTGACTTGTTATTAGGAGGGTTGATGAGAACCACCTCGAGGTCCCAGTCAGAAAATCATTTTTTTAGCAATTTTACTAATCCAAATTTGACCCTTGTTGAATTTTGGATGCGCTTTGAGAGTGCAATGGATACACAATGATGGGCTCAATCAAAACTGATTGCACAATCTAAGTACTCGTTTCCTGACTTGGCTACTCCTCTAGACCTGGAAAAGCATGCAGCAGAAACCTACACTCCGAGAATTTTCGAGGAGTTCAAAGTGGAAATAAAAGCAGCATGCTTTACATGTGCCATTGGGGACAAAGAAAAAGATAAGAATCATGCAATTCTATACATAGACGTCAAGGATCATGAGAGAAAGAAAGACTATAAGGTGGGTTATAAGACAGCTGAAGTGAAACTAGTATGCAATTGCAAGAAATTTGAACGACATGGAATACTTTGTCGACATATTCTCTGTGTCCTTAAAGATTATAGTTTTGAGAAAATTCCAAGCGAATACCTACTTAATAGGTGGAGCAAACTAGCAACCCGCCACCCAATCTTCAATTCGATGGGCGGTTGCTTGCGATTGCGATTCGAGTCGATGCACAAAAGAACAAACTGACTGAATTGTGGTCAGA
Organism: Silene latifolia; assembly: GCF_048544455.1. Lineage (NCBI taxonomy): Eukaryota > Viridiplantae > Streptophyta > Magnoliopsida > Caryophyllales > Caryophyllaceae > Silene > Silene latifolia. The sequence goes on from NC_133537.1 coordinate 241,442,970, forward strand.
AATGTTCACTTGTGTGTCACTAGTTGAACAGAGTCCTGTTAATTGTGATGAGTTACTAACCATTTTACGCGAGTTCAAGGAAAAGGTACTTACAGAAACAACAAGTAGTGTCGCTGATGATGGTGGTAATAGTAGTATTGGAAAGAAAAGGGACAAAAATGCGGAAATTGGAATGCTCTTGGGTACAAGTGTGCCTAGCGAAATTACAATTTTGCCGCCAAGACAATGCAAAAACAAAGGCTCGGGAAAAAGAATGATTTCACAAAGAGAAAGAGCAGGGGAAGTCAATAAGAAACCACTAAGAAGAAGCAAGGCTTGTGGGCAGATGGCGAACCACGATAGCAGGAATTGTGACCGACCAAAGGATCACTGACAAATAGTCGAGTAAGTGATGTCTCTTATTAGCGCAAGTTTTCTACTTTTACCCTTTTTGTTTCCCTCTAATTTTTATCTTTGTTGACATTTGCTTTCTTATGTGTGAGATTGAAGTTTTTGCGAGGAATTGGACTGTGCAGCGGAATTTTTGAGCATCATTTGAGAAGTCAACACTTGTTTTTGAGCATCATTGAAGTTTTTAGGATTATTTTTGAGCATCATTTGAGAAGTCAACAATTGTTTTGTAATAAATGTAACGGGAGTCTTCCGGATTCTTAAATTGTATATTTGAGAAGATGAAATTGTGATTCGATTTAAGAATATAAAACATGTGTTTCTCTGAGCAATTATGGCATGCACATACAAGCTCATTTTATGCACGTATGAGGTCATTTTATGCACATGTGATAATTGTTTCTCCAAATTTGGTAATTAAAAAGCTGAAACATGTGATCAATTTATGCCAGCAATAAAATGTGATTAGTTGAATCATCATCGTGTACGACAAGTCGTTAAATATCATGCAACTAAAAGGTTATTCCATGCACATGGATTTCATCTGTGATACATGTGTTTCCCTTAGCAATTATGGCATGTTCATACGAGATCATTTTATGCACGTACGAGGTCATTTTATGCACATGTGATAATTGTTTCTCCAAATTTGGTAATTAAAAAGCTGAAACATGTGATCATTTTATGCCAGCAATAAAATATGATTAGTTGAATCATCATCGTGTACGACAAGTCGTTTAATATCATGCAACTAAAAGGTTATTCCATGCATATAGAAGGCCATTTTATGCACAGATAACCTAAATGGGATAATCCCCATGAGATGGGTTAATTCTCATTACAACACTTGTTTTTAGGATCATTTCAAGTCTCAAGACTTAAATGTGGGTTTTAATTCTCATTTAAAGTCTTGAAACTTAAATGTGAGTGATTATTGAAGAAGTCGGGCCAATCCTATCAGCACTTTAGGCACGGCCCAGCACGGCACGCTCAAAGTACATTGGTAACTCTAAATAATGCAAGTAATTTTGTTTTGAAAATTTTCATGCATGTAGAAGGTCATTTCATACACATATAACGCCTTCTCATGCATGTAAATATGCAAGTTACTTTGGGATTTTAAAACAACACACGACAAATGGGGTAATTCTCATTACAAGTCTCATTAAAAAGGCCATAATCTAGTGACATAATTGTGCCCCACACGGTAAAAAAAGTTGTTCCATTCACATATAACGCCTCCTCGTGCACGCTCAAGTCTCGTTAAATGGACCGAAAGTCGACAAATTACATGCACGTAGAAAGGTATTGCATACACATACAACGCCTTCTCATGCACGTAGGAGGGTCTTTCATACACGCAAAAGTTACTTGGAGTACCTACACATCTGCAACCTACAAATTTACTCCACCTACAAACTAATGCCCCGCCCAAATCAAAGAATCAACAAAAGACAATGAGAAGGTTCTCTGCCACTCCCGTTTGCTAAGCACGCAAACTCTCACCATATTCTTGCAAAAATAACACCTAGGTATAATCCTACAAAAAAAAGGTAGGGAAATATCGTTACATTTAAAGTCACTTGACATCAATATTGAAAGTCTTGCAGTTAAAAGATTGGAAAATAATAGAAACAAAATTAGATAAAGCATTCGGAAGATATTATTATTACCGTTCTCTTGTTTTCCTCCCATCTGATAAGATCTACAATCATACTCTCACCATATTCATCCAAATTCTGCATATATATTTGACAACAATATTGAAAGTGTTGCAATAAAATATGCCGAATAATATTTGACTAATATAACTTGGTTTAGACATCATTACCTCGTAACAAGTCTGATCGGACCATAATGATTGACAACTCAAGTTTTCTAGAAACTTGACAAATAGACTCGCAAGAATACCTTTTGAAATAAGGAAATTTGTTAAACGCTTTAAAATGGTGTGTATCCCATCGAAAATATTAAAAACGAGTAGAGTATAATTTAAACATGTAAGGTACCCATTCTTTTGTCGAGGCACATCCACAGTCACAAACGGAAAATTGTTTATTTGCAAATGACTTTTTGTATCTGGAAAGTCTCTTGCAATAATCCCCAAAGCAGGAAATAACTACAAAAACCAAAAAAAGAAAAACTGAATAATATAAAAGCGAAGGAAAACCAACACAAAATTGAGGTAACAAACCCTAAGGCATACGGATATAATCATACCGTTTCAACTACAAATTTACATCTTGTGTCAGGACGCCTAGGCAAGTTTGAGTCAAGTATAAAGTTGGTCTTTTAACAAAGTCGACACGCAAGCAAACCAATGTTCACGGTCAACACAAAGAAGGGAAGAAAGCCGCAAAAACGCCCATAGGAAATGAAAAAGTGAGGGGACAATTACCAGTTTGACGGGATAATATACAAACAGGTTAGACAGGATATTTAATTAAGTTCTTTCTTCGGCAAGAACTTAATTAAGTTCTTTCAAAGTAGTAAATTCCGTCGATATAATAAAATTAAAAAGTGACGGGATAATTACCAGTTTAGCTTTGGTTAGACTTTTGGGCAAGTACTGAAGCTTAATGTACTGACTTTGAAAACTGTTTTTAGCGACAACATCCTGAAAGTTGAGAAAATTTGTGAAAAATGTTGGTAATTCCAAGTAGAAACATTAGCGGTTACTAAGGATGAATATGAATACCTTGATTATTGTCGGAAAGTAAACAAGATTTGGTCTTTCAAGTGTTAAACGAAGACCAACAAGGTCAATTACCATATCCATTTTCCTCCAAACAAAGTCGACATTCCTTCTTGGGTTACTTGCAGCCATTGAGTGTCTACAACAATGTCACTAATAATGCACATATTGTAATTAGATGCACACACAACAGCAAAGTGGACAAAAACAACTCAAAAAGATGTTATATGGTCAATGATAACTTACTCCTTATTTGCCACATTTGTCCTAATAAAATTCATCAAGTGTTCATCTGTATAGGGCAAGTCTCGTGGAACTTCATTCCTGGGGAGAAAAAGGGAAAACACAGAACAATTACATAACCATAGCACACTTTTAATAAACCAGGAGTCATCATATAGTAATGAGAAGCATTGTTGGTAATAGATTTCGACACCGAATCACACACGACCATTCTTGTAAGCCTTTGCGTTAGACGTCACTTGATCTTTCACGATGTTGTCTTGCCAAGTCAAAATTTCATTGCAAACCCTCACAATGTAACGCTTCACATCAGTTCTCTGAACAATGATATAAAGTGAAATCAACCGCAGAACCTACACATCTAATACACATACCTACATATCTAATACACATACAAGGCTGATTCATGACAGAACAAAGCTAATACATGCATGTTGATGGCTTCTGGCGTCAGGAAATATAGAAACAACAACTAAAAATTTGACTTAAATAATGGAGACTTACGTCCTTGAGCAGCTTTAAAGTATACCGACACTTATTCCCATTGTACGTCTCCATATGTCGCATCATGTAAATTCCAGTATCACGCTCGACAGAGAAACTTTTATTCGGAACATACTCTTTGGCTACTACAAAATATGTAGCATGCAGCTTTGGAATCATGGAAGAAAGCTTTGCACTTAATCGTTTTTCTTGTTAGACAGAAGACAATGCCAAGCAAATAAGTTCGTTATATAAGAATTAAATCAGACATTTAACATACTTATTGCCAAACGGTGTGAAAACATACCACATATTGAACACTGACATGAAAATCTACACACCCTGGATCACACGGGTGTATAACTTCATACAAGTTATGATCAATATCAAAACAATGAAGAAGTGGGCTGGGTGCAACAACAGGGAATAAAACCTGTCAAACAATGGTTAGTTGGATTTGTATATTATTTAATTATGTACTTTTAAAACTTTTAAAATATTGAACAACTTACCAATTTCACGTCTCTATAGTTGATATCCAATGAGGTTATATGTTGTTTCAATTAGGTGACCCGTATTAGAGAATAAAAAGGTACAAGTTGATAACTTAGACCAATAAAATTTAAATATCAAACTTACATCAGTTGTTTCAGTGAGAAAGAGACGGGAAATTGATCTACGATCTCTTAACCTATTTCCATTATTCAGATAATCACACCACACATTGATCACGTCGATGTTAACGCTACCACCAAATAGCAAGGTCTTCATATCATATCGTGTAAGAATCTTGCCGCCACTAAAAGTAACCTTGCTACAAAAATAAAACCTTAGTGTTATAGAAAGAAAATATAATACATATACCGAATAAGAAAAAAATAGAAGCAAAATTAATAGACTAATATATACCCTTCATCTAAGTCAGCGGCAAATGCATAGTCACCCATCATTTTTTCAGACTGACTCAAGGCATCCATCACGTTCACATTTCGTATGAAAAAAGGTGAACGAAAAACGTCAGGTAACTCAACTTTTCTCTTACACTTCCGAGTCTGGGAGGGGACGGTTGGGGACAGTTCTACAAGCGGAGAAGAAGGCATAATTGGAGATTCATTCAATGACAGTTGTGATGAGATAAGTATTGGTGATGCAGGGGATGGATTGGAAGGTGCAGCTGATGTGCTTGCACGGGGAGGGGAATGAATAGAAGGTGCGGCGGGAGTGCTTCCACGGGGAGGGGATGGGATTGAAGGTGTAGCTGACGTTGTTGTACGGGGAGGGGATGGAATGACAGGTGCAGTTGACGTGCTCGCATGGGGAACATCACACATATCACCAGACCTCTGTGCTTCGCGGAACTCTTGAGATGTATATAACGCATCCTCACCGTGAAAGAGACTGAAAGATGGTCCCTCCATGAGTTCCTTGTCCATCTTTTCCTTCGTAACTTGGTGTTCTTTAAATGCCTCACCAACACGGTTATATGCACTATTCAGAATCCCCTCTAAATCAGCCAAGATGTTGGGATCGTTGTAAAACTCATCAGAGTCCATATAATCCACATACTTCTTCCCCTCCTCCACTTTACCCTCATCCTTTCTCTCCTCTTCCTCCATTTCATGGTCATCTTTCTCCTTGACCTTCTCAAATTTATCCTCCACTTTACCCTCATCGTTTTTCTCCTCTTCCTCTATTTCATGGTCATCTTTCTCCTCGTCCTTTCTCTCCTCTTCTTCCATCTCAGATTCTTCTTTACTTTGCTGCGAAAGTGAAAACCCTTCAAATAACGAATCTGCCAAAGTCGACATTTTGTAATGACTTCCATGCGAGGAACCACAAACTTTGCTTGCATGATTGCCTTTGAGAATGCACCATAACATTCTGCAAGAGTAACAACGAGTCCCGCTAAAAACTTGATACAATGTTATTTTTTATCAACGGGACCTCCTTCTTCAGTATCCTCAACCTTTCCCTTTCCCTTTGTCGTCACTCCAGCACCCTCAACATTTTCCTTTCCCTTTGTCGTCACTGCATCATCAACCCGTTTGTCAGTTTCAGACATGGGTGCTTTATAAACAAATTTGTCTTCTACACGCCCCTCTCCAAAACCATTTGCGTCATGTTTTTCCATCTTCACCCTCTCTCTGATACGTTCGTCAGACCAATTGGCTAACAAAGGGAAAGATCGAACGACCGTTCTTGTCTTGAAAACGACTCTATCCAAGTAGATAAGACAAAAAATGAGAATTGGTTCCTTAAAGGACGTACCAGGGTCTTTAGCTACTGCCTTTTTCCAGGAAATGACATTTTCAATCATGTTGACTCGTGTAAACTTGCACCAATTAAATTTAGGTACATCGGGACGGATCGAACAGGCGACTTAATATACGAGTCTTTGGGACAATCACTAGCTACCCCATCAATGAATGAAGCAATATATACAAGAAAATTCCTCTTAAAATCATCTCCACCATCCATTTTGCTCAATCATCTTCTCTAGTAAAACCTTTTTGGTAATATCTGTGGTACTAAATTGGTCCTTAAATCTCCGGACAGCCTCTAAATAACCCTCTTCTTTACAGTACCTCCCAACTGGATTGATATCTAATGGCCCCATAGGAATTCCCGTGACAAGGTAGACATCCTCATCCGTGATAGTCAAATCCCCATTCACCAACGAACAACTGAATGGATTGAAAGACTCCACAATCCATCTAGCCAAATGGCCATGGATTTCTTCCGATGAAGTTTTAATGACTCTCCAAAACCCATGCTCGAATAGCTTCAATTTGCTTCTCAGACGGGTTCGACTTGATAAAATTAATTATCAAAGAAGGACTCATCCTAGTTACCAACGTATCATAATCTTTACCACACTTCCTATGTGGACTTCCTTTCCTACTAGCAATCTTCGCTAGCATCTTTCTTATCGAATGAATGGACACTCTCCTTTTCTTGGTAGATGGTTCTTCAACATCTTTCGGTAAGACATCCTCATCAACTGGTCTTTTAGTACGAGGACTCACTCGACGCGGAAATTTGGTTCTACATTTTAGTAGCTTCCTTGTCAATTTGTTTTCGGTTTAGAAGCTTCCTTGTCAATCTGTTTTCATTGTAGTAGCCGTTGTCAATCAAGCTTTCGAGAAGACATCCCCATCATCTGTCAAATGTTAAACAACATTAATTAGGTGATGTCTGAAGTTTTTAGTGAAGTAATGTTTCAAAGATTTCACATAAAATGACAAATTTTAGCATTAATGCATCAAATAGCATAGCAACAGATGTAAAATTTTAATGCACATATAGTGCTTTGTCATACATGTAGAAGACTATTTAATGCACATACTATGCTTTTTCATTCATGTACAAGGTTGTTTTAATAAAGACACCGTAGAGGGGTCGAGTGAACACTTGTTTGGGGACGGGATTAAATGTAGAAGGCTAGGTATTCTAAAACGGGACGGGAAAGGGTTGAAGGTTGGATTAGGCGGACCACTACCGCGGATCCGCCTAATCCAACCCTCAACCCTTTCCCTTTTTTTTATACATGTAGAAAACTATTTAATGCACATACTCCACATTGTCATGCACATACACAATTGTTTAATAAACATATGTTGTCGGGTATCCTAAAACGGGACGGGAAAGGGTTGAGGGTTGGATTAGGCGGACCGCTACCGCGGATCCGCCTAATCCAACCCTCAACCCTTTCCCTTCTCACATTATCGGCCGCGAGACCAAAAGACACCCTAGAGGGGATGAGTGAACCCTTTTTTGGGGACGGGATTTAAAGTAGGGGGCCGGGTATCCTAAAACGGGACGGGAAAGGGTTGAGGGTTGGATTAGGCAGACCGCTACCGCGGATCCGCCTAATCCAACCCTCAACCCTTTCCCTTATTTTTTATACATGTAGAAGACTATTTAATGCACATACTCTACATTGTCATGCACATACACGGTTGTTTAATAAACATATGTCACGGGTATCCTAAAGCGGGACGGGGAAAGGGTTGAGGGTTGGATTAGGCGAACCGCTACCGTGGATCCGCCTTATCCAACCCTCAACCCTTTCCCTTATTCCTCATTGTAAGGTGAGGTTGAATTTTGTGAGGCTGTCAAAGTTAATGTTGATTAGTTCATGCAGGTGTAGGGTTGTTTAATATACATATATTTTTCTTTCATGCATGTGCAACGTTTCGTCATGTCTTCGATAAGGAATTTTGTTTTCATGAATGTGCAAGAGTAAACTAATTTTCTTACTCAAATTGCTTGGTCAATGAATCGGTTGTCGCATGACTTTCGATTTTTCTTTGGAAAATAATCTTTGATCGACCGACCTCCTTTTAGTAGAACTTTTTTCTTGGATGCAACACTCTTTCGCCCCATATCTATCAATCATTTGAGGGATATTGTAAAAGACAGAGATGAAAGACAAACTGTTGTACAAATCACATGTTTATAATGAAGGTAGATTGCAAAGCATTTCACGATTAGTTATGTTGCAAAACAATGGTGAAAAGCATAATACTACTTGATGAATACAGATGAAAACTAAGTAAAATTGGGAAATGAAAGAACATAAGTTGTGAAAGTCAAACCAAAAATATAAAATATATATATATATATATATATATATATATATATATATATACATATATATATATATATATATATATACATATATATATATATATACATATATATATATATACATATATATATATATATATATATATATACATATACATATATATATATATATAGAGAGAGAGAGGTGGGATCCGGTGAGTCCACCTAAATATTTGAGTCCATGAGTCCATAAAACAATATCAAGCACTATACAAAACAATATCACGAAAAAAAAAAATTTCAAAATTTTTTTTTTCGAATTTTTTTTTTTCGAAATTTTTTTTTTTCGAAATTTTTTTTTTTCGAATTTTTTTTTTTCGAAATTTTTTTTTTTAAATTTTTTTTCGTGTAAGCTGTTATATTGTTTAGTATAACGTGTGATATTGTTTAGCATAACTTGTGATATTGTATTACAAAACAATATCACTAAATTTTTTTTTTAAAATTTTTTTTTAAAATTTTTTTTTTTCGTGAAAGCTGTGATATTGTTTAGTATAACGTGTGATATTGTTTAGTAGCATAACGTGTGATATTGTTTAACAAAATAATATCACGATTTTTTTTTCAATTTTTTTTTTGTCAATTTTTTTTTTCCAGCTGTGATATTGTTTAGTATAACGTGTGATACTGTAAGCTGTGATATTATTTAATATAACGTGTGATATTATATCATGGACTCACGGACTCAAAAAGATAGGGTGGACTCATGTGATCCTAATTCTATATATATATATATATATATATATATATATATATATATATATATATATATGTCAAACCAACATTCATAACAACTTCTACAATCCAAAATGCCAAAACTAATTACATAATTATTAGTAAAGCCTGACAAAAAGGAACATTTAAACCTTAACGTTCAATACCCTAAGTGGCCTAACAAACAAATACGATTCGTTGGCGAGAAAGTTGTACAAACTTATGATAGACCTACGTCAAATCAACGACTTCAACATAAGACAACCTTCGACGAGCTAGTAATGGTGTTGCTATTGCTTTCGCTTCTTCATGTAACAAAGGTGGCATATCCCGTAACATCTCATCAACTTGCTTAATTTGACTGTCATTAAGTGGATTGAGATGTGTGTTCTGAAAAAAACATTTCTTCGTTGGTGAACATGCATGATTTAATTTGGCCGCCATATTACCCGTCATAAAACACTTGCATCTTTTGGAAATTAGTCTACCACGACTACGCACTATCCTCACGCCATTAATGTCATTAAATCGCAAAGTTTGCAGGTAAGCTATCAGCACACCAGGTGAATACGGGAAGAAAAGAAAGAGTTTAGCCCACAATAAGCAGACATTGGCCATGCTTGCCCTATCAGAGCATTTATCAAGGTGATTGAAGATTTCTAACACAAGATTTAGATCAGTTAAGACATCATTTCTTGACTGATTGCGACGATCAGTGAACTCCACTTTGGTAACTTGACCAAGGTAAGTCAGAGACTCAGTTTTCTCTTTGACATAATGTTGGATAAAAAGTTCTTGTTCTACTTCCTCGCGATTGACTACCCAACCTTTGCACCAATTTTCCATTTCTTAATGTTTCTGTATGCAGAATTGAAAAGAAGGAATACTTGTAAATGGAGAAAATATGTAAAAATTTACTTGACTCAGTGTAATAGTTACTAACGTTAGTAGCTTTACTTAGTATGCATTGTTTGAGCTTGAGATTTAAACAATTTCAGTAGAAAATCAGTAACAAACATCAACAACATGGGGAATCAGGGTTTGATTATTGCGTAATTAGGTTAATTAGCGAAAATGTGAACAACAAGACTACAAATCTTAGAATCTGCCATATAAGGACAATAAATTAGCGTAATTAGCAAAAAATTTGGAAGTTCAGTCCCTAATTTCATGATTTCAACTAAGAATCTGCCAACCCTCATTTCCAAGTTTCCCCAATCTAATTCACCAAAACTCTAATTTAACAAACATAATTCATTATTCCGACTGTAACACATTAATGAAGGCGTAAATTCAACTAATATGGTCGACAAATGTAAAAATTACAAAGACGGAAACACTGAAACCCTAATTTCGCAAAATCAGTCCCTAATTTCATGATTTCAACTAATGTACCTAATTTGACAAACATAATTCATAATTCCGACTATAAAAATTAATGAAGGCTTAAGTTCAACTAATTTAGGCGACATAAAAATTGCAAAGACAGAAACACAGAAACCCTAATTTCGCAAAAAATTAATCATGAATATCGGAAGTTTACCTCGTTGAATTACCAAGATCTGTTGCTGGAAAAAGCGTCGAAGATTTTGATGGACGAGGAAGTTGATCAGAAGATTTGTGACGCTCGAAAATGGAGGAAGGATCTAGAACGATGTTTTCGAAGAGAGAGAAAGAGAGATGAGTGAAAAGGGGAAGTTGTAAAATGAAAATGATGGACGGGTTTGGGTGATGGCCGCGTTAATTACAAAGTTTGGTTCAATTATAAGTGGTTCTCATGGTTCTCATTATCTTGTTGGTTCTCATAGGATCCCAAATCTATATATATATATATATATATATATATATATATATATATATATATATATATATATATATATATATATATATATATATATATATGGGTTATTTAATCACAATACTCCAAACTATTGAGGCCATTCTTAAAATACTCCGAACTTTATTTTAACTACCAATATACCAAACTTTCACACTTACTCCCTTTTACTAGAACAGGTGGACCGGTTACCTGTTGAACTAGTTTATTTCTATTTTACCCCCCATTTTTTTTCACTTCACCTGTTTTATTTACTTTCTGGGAACACCAACACCATTAATGGTCTTTCATCTCCAGAATGCCAAACCCCCTAATCTCCTCCAATTCATCCCTTTTTACAATCTCCATTCAAATGACCATCATCTACCTCAACTTCCTTAGCTCCTCATTATCATCCTTTCGCTTATAATCATCATCTACCTCCACATTCGTCCCCAGTTCTGAATCAACATCCACTAAATATCGCTTATCATCTCGATTTTTCTCCAAACATCACTCATAATCCATTGCTTCTCTGACCCTAACCCTAAATTATTTGATTCTCAATCTCGTCCTCTATCTTCTTCTATGCATATAAATTAGCAGAAAGCACGGCGAAATTAACGACAAAGTTACGGAACAAATTTTAGTGTTAGTTGTATACGATTTCGTAATTAATGGGAAACATAAGATCTGGTAGTCTTGGTTTTTTAAGGGAGTGAGAATGAGAAAAAGAAAAGGACGAGTACAGTTTTAGTGCTTAATTGATATAAACACAACAAAAGCTTTTGATAGTTTGTTTTTTAAGGTATAGTTGTTGAGATTTGGTATTTGGTATTCTGGGTTTGTATGGTCATAGATTCAATTGGGTTAATTAGATTTTTTGTGGATTTTAATCGATTTGTTGGTAAGTTGAAGTAGGGTTTTCTGGAAATTTTAGAATATGGGGGGAGGAAGGAGATGAAGATCATTTTTAATGAAAAAGTGGGGTTTTTTACCTGCTATTACAAGTTAACAAATGCTTAATTCTATTAAAAGTGAAGGGGTGTAATAGTTGATGATATTGGTAGTTAAATTAGAGTTTGGAGTATTTTGAGAAGCAACTCAATAGTTTGTAGTATTCTCATTAAATAACCATATATATATATATATATATATATATATATATATATATATATATATATATATATATATATATATATATATATATATATATATATATATATATATATATATATATATATATATATATATAATACATAATGGCGTGGTGGTTGCTAATGGCGTATAGTGGCTGTAGTTGTGTGAATGTCATGTGATGTTGTGGTTGTAGGTGTTGTGAGTGGTCTTGCTAGGGCGTGGATAGGTTATCGTGTTGTGGTGTTGTTGCAGGCGCTCGTTGTGGGGCTGAGTAGGTGGTGGTGGTGGCTTGTGGCGGAGCTGGTGGCAGGGGGTGGTAGTTGTCGGGTTTGGGAGTAGGACACGGGTTGAATGGGCGTTGTCGAGTTAGTTCGTAGGTGACTAGTTATGCGTTAGTTTTATAAATTAGTTTTAGTTATGGGTCGGGACTTAAGTTGGGTTGAGACGGGTTTTTAAAATTAATATTTTACGTAATAATATAATTCATATAATTAATTTATAATTAGTTTAATTGTGTTACATAATTAATTAGTTAGTAATTATAATTATTATAATTGTTAGGTGACGGGTTGTTGAAGAGTTATTTGATTACTTTGCTTTGCTTGGATTGCTATGTGAGATTATTTGCTGAAAAGGTAGGATTACGATTCTACTGGACTTATTATTTGTGTATCTTGTCATTTAACTGGATGTTGTGTTTATTGGATTGAATTGTTTTGGATTATTAAATTGTTGCATGTCTCGCATATTGTGATTGAAAGCGGCTGTATTGGTTATTCCTGAGAGGATGTGGTAGGTAGCCATTGTTGTTGCAACTGTTGGTTTGATAATGAGTTGGATATCAGGTTTAGCCTGATAGACATCATGGTAAGAGCCTTCGGGTGATGTGATATAAACTTACTGGCTGAGGTAGACATCATGGTAAGAGCCTTCGGGTGATGTATTATAAACTTCTTGCGATAACTTGTTTAATACCTTCGTGGTGGTGTAAGGCCCAGCCGGTTCTGTAGACTGTCTGGTGTGTCTGCTCAACTGGAGGCTGAGGGCTGAATTGTGACTCAACGGGAGGTTGATGGCTGAATTATGAGAACAGTTGATTTGGCATTTGTGTTTGAATCTTTATACTATTTACATTATCTGTCTTGAGATTGTTATCCTACTCAACCGCGAGGTTGACCGTGTAATCGTGAACACTTGTGATGAACCGTAACTGGGGAGCAGATTTGACAGGTGCTTGAGTTAGCTGACTTGGGAGTTTAAGGGGATGCGTGAGGACTCGGCCACTCTACCTAAAACTCTAGAAGTCTAGATCATTTAGTATATTAATCACTTATTTAATTCCGCTGCTAGTTGTATTATGGTTTTATATTGAGTTTATTTGGTTTAATTTGTAATAAACATGTAATCACTAAATTTTATCTAAAGTACTTTGGTTTGTTGTACTTTTGTTATTCACTACCTCGGGAAACCGAGATGGTAACGCTCTCATTTACTTGGGATGTCTTGCTAAAAGTTCCTAAATAAATGGGGGTGTTACACCTCTGGAAGTCATAATAGGTTGAGGCTATCTAGAAAATGACATTCCCCTTGGAATCATAACAGGTTGAGGCTATCAATTGAGCATCATCACTTTTATCCCCATCATTAGCATAATCATCATAATCCTCGGGAATCTTACAATTTTATCCTCACCATTCATATCCAAGTACCTGAAAAACAACTACACTTGCTTAAAAGCCAGATTTAAAAGAAACTGACACTCTGACAGAATATAGTTCGATTAATATGGCTATTGTAACAGTCAAACACGTACCCATAGCAAAGTTCATCGTAGTACTATTATTTTAAATTCAGTAACAATGTTCACAGTTCCTAGTATATTTAAGAGACAAAAGGTGTCTGAGGATTATTGCCCAGCCACCATTGAGGGATCATATTCAAGCAAAATTGACAACATACTCAACTGATATTGTACCACAAAAACCCATACTAAAACCATTAAAAGTCTAGAACTAACCACAATTCCAAAACCCAGATTACACATCTCACCGATATAAAATGATCAACCATTATATCATTCTCAAAAACCGGTGTTGGGTAAAAATTCACATCAAAAACACTGAAATCAAAATAGAAAAGGTGACATACCATCAAACAATAACGAAATTAAACTGAAATAAACAACAAAAGAGTTACCAATCATATGTATGTGTGTGTATATATATATATATATATATATATATATATATATATATATATATATATATATATATATATATATATATAGTTTGAGTGAGATGGAAATGAACATGTCTTGTACCGACTAGCTTGGACAAAGCAAGCTACATCAAAAAAACACAGTGGCGTAAGTGAAGAAAACATCCAAGGTGAGCCATCCTCTTATGAAAGCCAACCAACAAGTCCACCAATACATAATAGGGGGTTTGGCATGTACACATACCCAAAATGGATTTCAAAGACTCGGAAATGTAAGAAAACACCCATGTACTGTCTATTTTTTTTCTCACATGTTATACTTTAGGTAATAACTCATTTTTTTGTTAGATGAGTACAAGGAGCGAAAGTTATTTTCAAGATACAAATGTGAATCACCATCATCCGCAGAGATATCAAGAAGCTAGTCAGGTAATACATCTTATTTAAAATGGGCATGTGAAACGATTACATAATTTTGAGATTGGATTTGTTATTTTGATACTTTCAAATTTACTTGGGTATTTCATTGCTATAATTCAGCTTAGTTTGTGCTCATATATTGTAAATATTATTTACTAAAAAGACTAGTCATCCACTTTCCATTTACATTCATATAACAAGTGGTTTGGAGATCATGTAATCACAGGTTAGGCAAGTAGCATATTATTCCGATTTTGAACGTGAACAAAATTTACGTGGCATCACCCCAATACAAGGACCTGACTCATATATTTAGTCTCAAACGAGCTCTGCATCTAATGACGTATCGTCTTTTGTTGATTCAAGGGGAAGAAAATGGGTTACAAGCAACAGTATGCATGTAGTGGACGATAATAACGTGCTTATGGCTTATAATATCATCATGTTGATTTGATATGGTCTTTATAGGCATTTTGGCTCATTTTTACTTCTTACGAAATGCTTTCTAGAGAACTTCTTCTATTCACGTTTCAAATATTAAATGACACCCTTTGTTTTTCAGAGTTGGGCTCGAAAATGACTTAAACAGAGCACGTGAACGAGTGAAGAACAAGCTGACTGCAGCAAGTGAAGTACGATTCAAGTTAGCGAGGAATTTAGATGTGTTATGCAATGATTGAAGTTTTAGACGATAAATTGTAATCGAGTGAAATTTTGACATTTTTAGTGAATTTGCTATCTTACAGACTTACAGAGATTAATGAAATAAATGGGTGTGCGTTGCCCTTATCAATTTTGATTGTTATGATAATGGATTTTTGTTGTTAAAATTTATTTTAACAGTAAAAGTTAACGGTGTTAGTGTTGAGGTCCTTAACTGTAAAATTTAAACGTTTAGGTCCTTAAATGGAAAAAATTGCAAAGTTCGGGTCCTTGTCTTACCCTTAACTCAAATAATAAAATCAAAAAGATAACATGCTGATATTTTACAAAGATTAAGCATCTCCCTAAAATATTTTACAATAATATTTGTGAGAGGTTCTATAATCAGAACTCATTAGTGAGAGTATTTTTAAGTTAAGACGACTTTAAATTAGAAATGATAATTTGTTGTTCGTAGCCCATTCGTCCCGGTCATTTATTTACCTTTTCTTATTCTTTATGAGAAGTTCTATAATCAAAGCTAAACAAACGAATGAGACGGAAGAAATATAATATTTTTAATTGTTTTGGTAAGGGCTTTTAATCTAAAAGTTTCGAAAATATGATATAAAAAAATTTAGTGCTCATGACTAACTGTTAAATTCGGCTCAATCTTTGTATGTATTAAGTTCAAATATGAATAACAAAGTTTATTACATATACATATTTTATCTGATTTAATATAAATCTCACGAGATTAATGCCTTTATTGAATATAACGATATAATTAACATTTATTTTCTAAAATAAAATTGACAAAGTAATTCAAGTAAAATTCATTAATTTATTCGTATCAACAGTGTTGATCTTTCTATTTTATTTCTTCTAATACGAAATATTATCAATATAACCCCTCAACAAATTGAAAATGAATTGAAACTAATACTTCGTACTTTAGTGCAAACATCTCTAACAATTACATCTAAAAAATATCGTGTTGTAGCACGAGAGCTACACTAGTATGATAATAATCACTAATTTGAATAGTCAAAGTAACAATATTAGATGCGAGCGCGAGTAGTGAAAGTAATAGAAGTAACAACGGGAGCATCAAAATTATCAATATTAATGTGGAAGTAGTGAAGAAACAATAATTACGGCGGGAGTAGTGAAAGAAACATTAGTAAAAACGAATGTAATAAAAGTAACAATATTAACAACAAAAGAAAGTATATATAAACAATTAGCTAACCAATCGATTTAAGTAAAATATTAATAGCGAGAGTAGTTGTAACACCCCCTTCTTACCCGACCAAAGGTAATTGGGAGGTGTTACCATCTCGGTTTCCTGAGGCAGTGAAATCGGAGTTGCAATTAAGAATAAATGAAATAAATGATTACAATACCAAAGTATTTAGTGGATTACATAACATAAATGAATAAATGAATAAATGAAATAAATGATACAACTCATGACTACTATACTCTTCTAATGAATTGACACTCGACTCCAAATCCAAGGTTCGTCCCGTCTCCCACGTGACACCAACTCAACCTGTACTCAATCTGTTCCCCATATGATCGTAAATATCATATGGATCGACACAGGCCACCCCGGAAATAGGTGACAATTACACAGACACACAACACGTCAATTTCAATAATTTAATATAAGACACAACATGATAAATAGATATGCAACATGCCAATGATATGAATGAGATACCATTATACAATCACCATGCCGGTACCGGGACACGCCCAGACGTACCCATAACCACCGGCGTTAGGAACACGCCCATGACACCACACCTCACCACAAAGGTACCGGGACACGCCGAGACATACCGGGTCCAAAAGCCAGCCGGATCCCCTGCCAGACGTCGTGTCTTACCTACACGAGTCCCTCCAAACTCAAGCCATTAATGTGCACATCCCTCTCGGAGTGGGAAGCTATAAGAAGCGACTCAAGTGTATGAAGGTCTCCCAACCGTCTTACGTCTCCTCAACAATAAGAATCGCCACCAACAATTACCAACCATCACATATATCACTAAATGCATCACAATATGCCAATATGCCAATATGCCCATTTCATAATGAATATGCATAACTCTTACAAATTTGCCTTTTTCTCATACACCATGAAGGCCAATCAAACCACAAGATATAATACAAATCCAACAACATAAGAGACTCACCAAGGTCCTCAAACATTGCCACATGATACAAATCCGACTCATAATATGCAAATGATGCAAAAGACATATAAATATACACACACATTATTGAAACCGGGTATGATTAACCTACCTTTTAGCATAATCCATAAGCTAGTCGAAATCACCAAGTATCCATCTCATAAAACCGTTCATCCTACATAAATCACATAATAACTATCACAAATCACCCTATACTGTAATACAACACAAAACCCTTTATTATTACCCAATAATTACCCATATATTAACAATAATTACTAATTAATCAACCCAATTAAAAAACCCCAAAAGTTAGGGTTCATAAGACTAGAAAAATGGTAGATCGCAACTTATAAGGTGAAAGGATGAAGGAGAAGGTGAGCAATCCTCTAATCCAAGCTTGAATCCCCTGACATGGTGTTTGTGAGAGTTTTAGAGAGATGGGAGAGAGTTTGGAGATATAAGGAAGAAGATATAAATGAAATAGGAGAAGGGAGGTTTGCGGGTTTAAAACCCGTCTGCCCAGAGTACACTCGGTCAAGTGCCGAGTCCACTCGATCAAGTGACCCTCGCTCGGCCGAGTGTTCAATCCACTTGGTCGAGTACAACGCAGTTCTCAGCAATGACCAGTTTTCGTAAAACAGTCATATCTCACTTGTTTCTTGGCCATTTTGGGCATGTGACCTACCGTTGGAATCATAAGAGAACAAGCTATCACCTAAAATTGGAATCACATCAATAACATGTCTAGATCTCCAGTTATGACAGTTTTAAGACGACCCTTCTATAGGCGAACATTATAATAACTCCGCTAAGTCTAGTATAGGTTATACTCAGTCCCTTTTATAGTCATTCACTCCCGAGTGGCCTTTCGTCTAGCATAAGGTCTTATCACGCATCCCAGGATTCCTTTGCTGGTCCCAAAATATCTGAGTGTTACAGTAGTGGATTTGTTTCCTAATTTATTTCATCGTAATTTTAAGATATGTCATAGAAAAATATATTAATCATAAATTTATGAGCCATGCAACTTTAAAGTAGTTTTATTTAATTGAAAATAAATTTTAATGATAAATAAAGATAACCCGGGCGGAGCCAGTGTAACACCCCCAATTTATCCGCCATTTTTCATTAATTTCCTGTTTAATGATTAACAATTAATGGACAAATCGGGGGTGTTACGAGCACGAGATGAATCATGCTAGTGATTACTGTTCAAAATTTTTTACACTAAAGGTAAAATTATAACTAAAATTAACCAAAATAATTTAAGACGATAATTACATATTTTCGTACTTAGAAACTCGAAATTACATTATCCATTTGAAAACCCGTGGAAGCGTAAAATATAACAAGAGTCTAGTGTCATGACTAAAAAGTGTAGCCATCTAATAGTCGTAGAAATGTCACTCTCCCTTCCCGTTCATCCAAGCCATAAACTCATTCACCTGAACACCGAAATTCAATCAAGCATGTTTTTAGTTCATTAAATTAACCAAATTTCGTCCTAATCAATCACTAATCAAATTTAACAATTATAGACCAGAAAATATAGCGCTAATTCATATTTGTTATGGATTATTTAACATCATTAACAAAATCGTCACAGAAGTCATCCGATTGTAAAGTTCATAAGAATCACAACAATGATCAAAATCAACACAATTTCATGCTTTTGTTGACAAATACTACTCTAAGTAACTACAATTAACATAAATAAGTAATAAATTATGATTAATTTACAGTTTTAGAGAAGAATTGAGAGCAAAATTGACAAGAAACGATCAATTAAGGTTGATCTCCTCTTCTTTTTCTCCCTTTTCTCCTTTTTTTTTGTTGACCAGGAGTAAACCTTACCGACAGCTTGGGCAATCTCATTCAGGGTACTGAAGGCAATCATTTGCAAGAGTCAGAAATCGAACCCATGACCACTTGTTTAAAAGATGAGAGCCCTTACCACTCACACTAGCCAACTTTGATACCTTTTTCTCCTTCTAATCTTAGGGTTTTGTGTTGATAAGAATGAGTTGTGTTTGTTCAATCGACAAAAGAGTCCAGGCAAAAGACACATTGTGTCGACTCATTTTTTTTTTTTTTTTCTAAATAAGTTATTCTTACGGGTTCAGTTAATACAATATGGGTTGCTTATCGATCCGAGTAAAAAACTTACTTACGTCTCTTTTATTAATAAGTCGATTTCATCTAATATAAATTATCTCATTATTATCTATAATCGTAGCTTAGACCATTTAACTATCCATTCATTTACTAATTATTATATTACTCATTATCAAATTATTCGGGTGTTATAGCTGAGCACTAATACTAGTATTAAATAATAATAAGGTATACATTTAAAAATATAAATAATACCCTGATAAAATAAAAACTTTTATATCCCGCACTATGCTAGTGAGAATAAAACGTGTATATGGGAGAAAAAAATAATTGTGCAGTTGAAAAAGTTTTGTTGTTTTTTTTAAGCCCTTACAGGCGACAAGGCCACAGGAAGACAGATTTGGGCTGGTTCCTCCGTCAACGATTGGAAGTGGAAAAGTGCGTGAATGGCGGAGGAAGAGGAGAGGGTTCTAGAGGAACAGTTAGAAGTTCAATTACAAGAACACAAGGATTCTGTTTCTGCTATCAAACACGCTTTAATCTTCGACCCCGATAACGCCGAACTTCTCTCTGTATTTTCTTCTCTCTCTCTTTTTTTTTTTCTCTCTTTTTAGGGTTCATCCTTTTTCTTATTATATACCCTATTTTATTTTCTTCATTTTGTTTTCCTTTATTCAATTCCATTGCTTTTCTCCAATCATTATTTCACACAAAATTGATTTTATTGTTAGAATGTTAGACGGGTAGACCCTATATTTATTGGAGGCAACGATGCTCAAAACTTTAACTTTTCTAGTTTTATTGATTTTGTTATATCTCAAAAAATGCTCGTTAGTTTAAAGTTTAAAGCAATAGGTATAGTTTATAAGCTATGTTACTTAGACACTTCATATGAGCTCGCCTATCCGTCTCCAACATTTGACACCTCATTCTAGACTAAAAACTTGACAAGTTTTCATAAAATAGCATACTCCGACACTTGGGTACACATAACACACCCGTACCCGACCCTTCGAACCTTGTCTGGGTAACATAGTTTATAAGGTATTTATTCCCAAGCTCGATTACTGTGGTATGATATAAAACAACGGGCGAGAGTAGTAAGCTAAGATATAATTACGAGTGGACATATCTGGTGGTATGATCTATTGACATGGACTATGCTATGAGCAAAACACACAAACACAATCCACCCAAGTGGAATATTATAATGGCTTGTGTGCGAGGAGTACCGTCCTCTGGGAGGACGGTAGAATTACTCTGCTATGAGATGAGTAACAGGTTAATAAACATGATATTCATTTGCTTACCTTTTTTATTCCTTTTGATGGGTATTTTAATCAAAGGTAATATGATTGGGACGGAGGGAATACCTTTTAACTGGTGAAAAAAAATCTACTAATAGAAAAGTAAAAGGAACGACATGTTGAATTTCCCTTTGCTATCCTTGTTGAAGGCTATCATTGAACGTCATGATCCTCTGGGTCCTTGAGAAGTTATGAGCATATCAATGGGTACATTGGTGAAATTCTTGATAGGTTGCAGAAGCACAGGATGTGCTATTCTTGTGTAGAAGGCTGTGAGCATAATCAGATATTATCAGTCATCCAAGATGTTGATCTTCCATAGTATTCTGTATCTTCGATCACTGGTTCAACACTTGGGATCTGTAGAAAATTTACTAGTAAATTACTTAAAAGAGGATTACCTGTGGTGTTCATTTATGCACTTATGTTATCTACATCGAGCAATGCTTGTATTGATGGTTGTATCTTCAGGGTGTGTTTGGATAGTAAAAGTGGAGGGAAAGGGAGGGGAGGGGGAAGGAGGGAAGGGAAAGGGATAGAAGGGAAGGGGAGGGGGAATGGAGTGTGCGTGTTTGGATACAATTTCCCTCCGAATCTTGTCTATTGTGGAGAGATTTTGATTTGCCTTGGCGGAGGGAAAATGGATCCCTCCAAATCTCTCCCTCTCCATTTCCCTCCACCCTCGTTTGCTAACCAAACAAGGGATTTTAAATCCTCTACTCTCCCTTCCTTTCTTTTCCCTCCAAATCTCTCAATCCAAACACACCCTCAATGTTTATATGTGATGCTGCCCCCTGGTTGTCTCACAACAACAAAGCCTTACTCCTGATATGATTCGGTGTCCGCTTACTTGATGCATCAATATGAAATGGTGTCTTTGAAATTAACTAAATTTATAGAAATCAATGAAGGAGAAAGAGAGTAAATGGATATTTTCCTGGCTTTTTTTTTTGTTTCATGAACTTAAATGATGTATATGAATACAGGTTGAAGAAGAGCTTATTTCTTCCATCAAAGATGCAGAGGAAGGACTTCTTGGCCTTAAGCGTGCACGTTTGTTGCGTGAAGCTGATGCTATGCAGGGGTTTACGAAGCTGGATAATGTCAAATCATCAAGTGAAGATGTGCTGGCAGAACATCTAAATCCAACTGACGTTGAAGCTGAAACTTTGGAAGAGCCAAGATCCCGTGTTGGATCAAAATGCAGATTCCGCCACACTGATGGACGTTGGTATAATGGTCAAATTGTCGAATTAAAAGATTCTTGTTCTGCAACAGTTTCTTTCCTCACTCCAATGTCAGAGAATACAATGGTGAGCAGTGTAACTACCCTCCTATTTTTTCATGTAAAATATAAAATATTTGGCCCCTTCTATCTTTTTTGGTGGATGGCGGCTTATACATTCTTTGCTTGAAGTGGCAATCTTTATAAATTATAATTTGGCGGTCACTTGTGTGGTAATCCTTGTAAATTATTTACCGTGTGTGTGTGTGTGTGTGTGTGTGTGTGTGTGTGTGTGTGTGTGTGTGTGTGTGTGTGTGTGTGTGTGTGTGTGTGTGTGTGTCTGATTGCAATGTTTAGAAATTCAGGGATTGTAGTCTTTTTACTGTTTTTCTGCAACCGCTACCTCAACTGAACAAAAAAAGATTTTACTTATTTGCAGCTTAAACAGGTCATTGTTTTCTGTTCTGTGAAACATTATTTTTCCTAATTCAGACTGCCTTGTCTGATGCTGTCCAACTCAGGCCGAGTTCATTTAGTGTAATATGTTTCCCAAGAGTCAGCCATCTCCCTCATCCCTATAATCGAACTGTGCAAAGGAAAGTGTGCTCCAATACATAGGTCATAGACCTTTGAGTTCTCACCTTTAGGTTGAAAGACCCAGGCCCCCAACTGTGCTATTTCTGCCAGAGTCTTATATTCTGACTCTGACCTGACATCATATCAAACACGGGTGTGGATCCGAGTATCATACTCATAATTTTTGATAATTTGATATTATGTTTGGCTAAATTTGAGTGTTCCAAGTACATCTAGGTATGAGGACCAAGTATCTGCCAAATCAATTGGTCTCCCTTGTGACGGGTTACCATGTGTGGCGGATATTTTGTGAGATAAAATGGTAACAAAATGGGTTAGTGGAGAAAGGGGACCACATGAATAGTGTTGCAGAGAGAGAAAAAGTGGGTACTTTGTGAGGTAAAATGGTATCCGTCACTCAAGAGTGACGGATATGTGCCGTTACAAACAAGAATTTGTGCTGCCAACAATTAATATACATGAGGTGAGATTCAGTGCTGGGTAACATAGGCCTAACACCCATGGTTCTATTTGTTTGGGCTTTGTTCATGATCAAGTCTTTCCATTGCTAGAAGCTCTGTATTATGTCAATTTCCAGAGTCTTGTGTTTTACGGGCTTGTCACTTGTAAGTTATAGCTCAATTAATAATGTTGAGGTGTTAACTAAGACAATCAACATGATTGGTATTTGGTAATGTGTGTCTTCTCTCAAATCATACAATAATCATGACCGGTGTTGCTTAGTAATAGTGCTATTGTTCATTTTAGGTAAACAGGATGAGTTCAGTGAGGAAATCAAAAGAAAACGAAAAATAAAGACCATAGGCATATAGGCGGACTTTGCTATCTCTCTTTTGCAAATTCTCATGCATGTTCTGTACTTTCTGTTTCTGTCAAAGTTTGTTTATTGCTGAACGCTAAAGGAAGTTTAAACAGAAGCTCGACGCTTTTGACATGAAATTTTGTAAAAGGAAGCTCTTCGCTTTTGCCATGCATTATTTGTAAAAAGTATACGCAAAGATGCAGTGTGTAATTATTACCGATAAGCAAATACTGTTGTCCTCTTGTTATTGCACTAGTTTTTCGAAACTCCTTGCTTCATTGAGCCGTGTGAGGAGTAAAAATTAGTTGTCTTGTGTTTGTCATCTTCATGTACTGATGATAGAACCCCTAAGTGCAGATGTGCAAGTTCTTCCTTCAACAAAGATGTCGATTTGGTGCTAACTGCCGGTTATCACATGGTATGTTTGCACGTAATTCTGCTTTGCAGAACCATTATATCTGGAGACTGCTGTATATATCTAAAGGATATAGTGTTTTCAGTTTCAACCTTTAAGTGAATTTTTTAGTAGTGTATCCTACACATACAGCGAGTTGTTCGTTAAACTGCCTGGACAGCGAGTTGTCATCGACTTATGGATTACCTTCTTACAAAGTTGCCCTCTTGAATTAGGCAGTTGAAAGTCATCGTAAGAAACTAATTTTGCGAAACAATATACAGAGTACTATTACTCTCTCTCTCTCTCTCTACAGCTTTAGTGGTTCTCAGTCTCAGAGCTGTGTGGATTAGTATGGTAACTATGGTTTTATTAGTTTCTCTGATCTTTTTGGTGGTATGATAACATGCTTACAAAACCTGGCACATATATTGGATTATGTGATTTTCATGATCTAAGATTTCTTTGTCCATCTGTTTATGTTAATGTCATGCCTTTTTTATATGTTTTCCGTTGTCCTCTTGTGTGATATGTTGCTATTGCCTGACGGTATCATTTTTTTTGTTAACTTCAGGAACTCAGCTGCCTTTATCTTCCCTAAAGAAGTATGTTTCACCAAATTGGGGGCAGTCACATGTAGGAGCTACCATACTGGCAGTTTCTAAGACTAGACCTGAAATTTGGAGAAACGCTGAACTCAAATCTTGGGACAACGAAAACAATCGAGGTGTTATTGTATTCCGTGATGATGGAAGCTCGGAGATGGTTGGGAATGAGGCAATCGCGTTGTCACAGCGTGCTAACTCAAGTGATGACGACGACGAAAGTGATTATTTGAGTCATGATGGCTCGAGTTCCAGTGATTCAGAAGAAGACCGCCTACCTCAAGGGTTGGGGTTTGTGGAGACCACGGCTTTTCAGAGGGGGGTCCAGACAGACACAAGTATATTTGCCACGTGGGAGAATCACACCAGAGGGGTAGCTTCTAAGATGATGGCTAATATGGGTTACCGTGAAGGAATGGGCCTTGGCTCTTCCGGTCAGGGGATGGTGGACCCCATACCTGTGAAAGTCCTCCCACCAAAGCAGTCTCTTGATCACGCCCTCAGGTCTTGCAAAAAGGAAGGGAGTCAAGATAAGAAGAAACGTAGTAGAGGCGGTAAGAGGAAACGAGATAAGAAATTTGCTGAAGCAGCTCGGGCCGCAAAACAGGAGGAAGAGAAGAGGCCAGATGTGTTCAGCCTTATCAACAGTCACCTGGCAACTCATTCACAGATGTTTAATAATAATAGTAATAATAATAATAATAATAGTAATGATTCTTCAAAGAAACTTAAGAGTAAAGAGAACAAAAAGGAAGATAGGAGGTCACTGATTGCCTATGAAGAAGAGGCAAAGGAGTTGAGGGTTCGAGTAGAGAAATTGGAAGAGATGGTTAATCGGAACAGGAAGGAGAAGGCAGTTTATGAGGCAGCCATGAGGAAACTGAGTGAGACTCGGAAAGCTCTAGCAGAGATAGAGGCCAAGCACGCCTCTGCATCAAATGCTCTTACGAGCAAGGACAGAGAAAAGAAATGGCTTAGGTTTTAACATGAGTCATCTGTGTAATTGTGCTGGTTAAAGTATTGATCATGCTGATTTTTTTGGCCGATACGGATATTGTGTTCTAAATTAAGATTTTATTGTAAAAGTAGCCTATATCAGCGGCTGTAAATTGTTACATCCAGTACTGATTCTAAATTAAGATTTTATTTAACTTGAAAAAGGCGTGTTTATTTGTTTAACCTGATTTCTTTTGCACAAATTCTCATTGAAGACGGCCTATATGAGTCACAAGAGAGAGACGGATCAAATAGTTTCATATTATAAGGAAACGGGCGGATGGTTTGCTAGTGGGCTGAATTTTTATTGTTAGCAGTTCTCGATTTTTGTGCTACCAACATTATTTTATTAACAAACTGTCCCACACTAACCCCAACCCATCACCTTTTTTTTTTTTGACGTGAGTAAGACTCATATCATCACTTTTCTTCAAAAATAACAATCCTACCAAGTCTTCATCTTCTTCCATAATTCATGTAAATCTTCTTTTAAAATTCATGTAAATCTTCATAAAAAATAACATTATTTGCACAAATATTATTCACTAAAAAAAAATGTCAGAGGGAGATGTTTGCTTGTTTTAGAGACGGTTTTAGAAGATCATATTGCTGCTGTTGATAACGATGATAGTGTAGTGCCTGACGTTACTGACGATGAATTTGTGACGATGATGATAAATAAAGGTTCCTTTTTTCCTCTTTATGTATCCGCAATTTTTCTTTGTTATGTTGTGTTTGTTGATGATATTTTAGCGGATTATAACGCATTTTAGGGCAAGATTTTTTGTGTTCTAGGTAATACTAACATTAATTTGTGTTATTGTCAAAACTCTAAGATGTTAATTTTTGTTGTGGATGATAAATCGTGTATCTTACTAAAACATATTTTCATCCCTTTGTCAGTTAATGAATGACTTTCGAAATTTTAATAACAACAAGAACACAGATTCAGATGTAACCATCTTAATGCATATCGGATACCATTTTAGTGTTCAATGTTACCATCTTTTAGTAGGTTTTTCTGTCAATTGAGTTTAGAATTTATAATACAGTGTTATTATTCTAAAACGATGTGGCTAATTCGGATGCTTTTGTCACAGGTACTGACCTTTCTGGATCTCTTCTTGGAATCAAAGCTACGAAATGGGAGCATATTTACGCTCTCTATAAGAAACATTCGCAACACATTGGATTCAGTGTCAAGAAATCGACATCTCGTAGGACTAGCAAGAAAGATAGACCGTTCATTGAGCGATACTTTAGATGCTATACACGGGAACAAGAGTAAAGGTGGTTTAAATGGTGACGTTGAAGTGTTCACCAGCAATTTGAGGAATGTTTCAATTACTCGTTGTGAGTGCAAAGCTTGTGTCAGGACGCAAGTAAATGCGGAAGGATTATGGGAGGTACCAAAGCTTAAAATTTGGTTGCTCCTGTCATAGATACTGATCTTTCATATATGTTACCATTGTAGTGTACAGTGTGACCATTTTAGTGTTCAGTGTTACCCTTTTAACCAAAACTTGAAATTTGGTTTATCTTGTCATACGTACTAATCTTTCACATATGATACCATTTTAACGTTCAGTGTAACCATTTTAGAGTTCAGTGTTACCATTTTAACAAACACTTAGAATTTTTCTTGACATATAAACATAATAAACCAAACATAGTGACATGTAAGTGATTTTTGAAAATGTCACCACCTTAACAAAGATATGTACAAATAATATAATGATTTTTGGTGTTACATATTATTTTTAACATGTAAACATAATATACTAAACATGGACACTTATATGTGACTGCTGAAAATGCGATGACCTTATCAAAAATATGTACTTATGTTTGAGAAAGGTATCAATATTATTAATTTTTTTAACATAATTGGTGAATTTGACCCCCTTATCATACTTATGTAGCTATCTTAGTCTGATTATTCAATTGTCATCATAGTAACGTATTTGCTTAAACATGGTCACATATTTGTTTAAAGGAGAATGTGTCACAATATTGCCATCTTAGTGTGTAGAACATAAGCTAACCTGGTTACATTGTGTCATATTGTCTTATGTCACCACGTTACTATATCAATGTTACCATCTTAGTGTGTATCAACATAAGTTAACATGGTTACATTGTGTCATATTTTTACATGTCATCACATTCTTCATAAATGTTACCATCTTAGTGTGTATCAACATAAGCTAACATGGTTATATTGTGCCGTATTTTCACATGTCACCACATTCTTCATAAATGTTACCATTTTAGTGTGTATCAATATAAGCTACATGGTTACATTTTGTCATATTTTCTCTTGTCACCACATTCTTCATAAATGTTACCATCTTAGTATGTATCAACATAAACTAACATGATTACATTGTGCCATATTGTCTTTAAGTTCAAGCATTGTTATTGTGGTTACATTTACTCGTAAGGGCGGTAACATTTAGAGCATAAATGTATATGTCACCACTTATGTTCATGCAGAAAAGCAAATGTTTAAATGCTAATAATGGTAAACTTATGACAAGTTTATCCAGAAACGAGACATCGTCTATGTCAGTGGCTTATTCAACAAAATGTTACATTCAACAAAATGCCATAAAATGTCACCAATTGGCGTCGTTCAATGTTGACAGCTATGAAATATCTCATCACAAAATGCCAGAATGTAGTTGACGCAAGAGTCGTTGTGAATAAGCTGTTTATTAAGGCTAATGAGGACGTCCAATTGTTACTCTATAACCTTAATATGTAGGATGATCAACCAACCGTAGATGAGACCGTGCCTCATATTCTTGACCCCTTACATTATACGACAAAGAGACGCAGTCAACAAAAAAAAGGAATATAGGGCCAAAGAAGAAGGCTAGGAAAGGGGGTGAAGTTCAGAGTACTATGTACGTCGCTGTTCCGCGTCTGATATGACCAATAGGATAGGCAAAGGCTTATAATGTGATCAAAGTAGTTGACTAACGTGCCTATATTTGATTGTATATTTTTGCTAGTTAAATTGTTGTTTCTTTGGGTTTAATAAGAAGCTTATTGTAATACTACGGTTTTATGTACTGTTGGGTACTCTATCGAGTAAGGCTTACTCTGTCGAGTAAGTGAGTTTTGGTTACGAAACAATGTTCTGTCTAATGGGTACTGTGGACATGGGCCACCCGCGCCGCGCGCACCCGCGCGTTGGTTTTGAGGCGGCGACATTTCTCCCACGGAACCTTGGTTTGACAAAGCACGTCATGGGCCGTTTCTGATTGGTGAGGCATTGAAACCGGTGAAAGGTTGAATAAGCCTGCATTTGTGGAGTCGCCACCAATTTATTATGGAAAAATTGGAAACCGTTCGAACACCTCGTGCCATGTCAAGACACAAAGTAATGACATGAACACTAAGAACTCGTTACCCTTAGCATTCTATGTCTAGAATGACTCTCGAGATGCCAATGGACACGGATGTCCAGATATAACTGGAGTAAGGGGTGAGGGTACGTATTAGGAAGCTCTTTAATTCGAACACCTAATCCTGCCCGCCTTGATAGCAACCTCTATTAATGTTTAGGGAAATCGTTCATATTTGATATGTCGTCGATGTAATGCATGCGATGCAACAAATATAGATTAATCCTAGCATGTGAATTTAGGCTACGTCGGTGAACACATATTTAGCAAACAATGTGGAAGAAATGCCATACAATTAAATCATACATAATAATAATAATTACAAAATAACATAATTAAAATTACAAGAATTACAAAGTTTATTTGATCTACGTCAAAAGCACGGTCAAAATGGGATTTCGAAGAAGAAGATAAAAGGAAAATAAAATTAGAAATTAAAATACGAAAATACGTCAGATTAGAGGTGATAATACGGATAATAGTTGATTTTAACCGTAATTAGAAGCTACGTCAAAACGAGAAAGAGTTCAGGGAAAGAAGCCTGCCCATAACAGGCGTCCTCTGGAAGAGGCGCAGCACTTCCTGCGTCTATTCTTGAGTTGGGTTCTGGATGTGAAGTCAGAATCGCGGATTGTTATCGTTCATTGGTAAATTTAGAATGGATTATCAGTTTTAGACTCAAATTGAAGTACTTTAATTGATTACATTCATCTAGGCAAGTCGTAAACGAATTAAAAACGAGAAATTACAGCAGTTTACATAATTACGATGAACTCGTGTCGGAAATACAAAAGAAAAAAACTTGAGACTAGATTAACGAAACTGGACGAATAGGAAAACTCATGTATCAAATTAGATTCCCAGAACCTCGACATGAACAAGTCGAAACCCAGAAAAATCGATTTGAATTAAAACTAAAAAACCGCAAGTATTGAATTACTCGGGATTAAGGACGAATTAAGCATTATAATAAAAAAGGATTAGTTAAAATACAATTTATATGCTGAAAATTACAAAAAGAACGAAAGAAAAAGAAAGAAGGAAAATTTGCAGGAAGTCGAGGAAGAAGAAGAAGAGCTAGAGCAGCGAGCAGCCTCGGGAAGAGGCGCGATGAGTGTCTGCGACTCTTCGAAGTGCGTGCTCTTTGCTGCGTTTCTTATCGACGTCTGACCTCCGCTGTTTTGTAAATACGGTTTTAAAAGATGGATTTTAAATTGTTTTTCGAACGTGCTTTTGATATAGATCTTACATTAATGATACATAATAAAGTACAATAAATAAAATAGGATTTACACCCTCAGACTTACATGTTTGACGAAATGAGATTGACTAATGTTAACGTTTAGTGATTGCTTGACTCGAATATGCGTGGAAAGTGTCCTCGTTAGAGGATTTAAAAGTTTGATTAGATTGATTAAAGGTGGAGTTGGTCAAATTGGTCGGTCTATGCAACGTGACTGGAACTCAGAAGGATCTGAGCTTACGTGGTCGATTGGCCAAGTACATAGGCGTCGAAAGCAATAGCGTAGTCTAGAATGCAAAGAGAGAGAAAGAAGGGATGGAACACTCGCGTGCCAAATATGCCGAATGTCTCTATTTATACTTAACACATGGAGGAGTTTAAGAATGACACGGATTTGGAAACAAATCACGGAAATATTCTGAAAAGCGTGAAAAGAGGGCTGGGGAAGAGGTGCAGCAGCCACTGCGACCCTTGGAAGAGGCGCAGCAGATGTTGCGTCCTTTCCCCAGAGGTTTCCTCCTAAGCAAGAAAGATTTTCGCGTTTTATTATGGAATTTCGGTGGATCTATACTTCCTTATTCCATAAAACACAAAATACGGAAGATATTTACTAAAAACATTGATTTTAATTTTAGGAATAGATATCCAGAGAATTCTAGAACATTCCGGAATATTCCGACTCGCATTTAAACGGTTTTTAGAAAATGAAGCGGTTTTTGACCCGGACTCCAAATGAACTCTAATTACTGTCAAAACGACCGTATCGGTGCGTAGATGACGACCAAGGGGTTGACTTGAGTGTTTGAGCTATCACTTATCGATGAACTTACGAACTGTCATAAAATCGTTCCATATATCAAACATGCAGCCCAATTATCACTGGGTGGTTGGCGGGAGGTGCAGAAATGAGGTATCTACAGAGCCCCCACTTTGACTGAGGCTCGGACAAAGCGAAAGTCAAAGTACAGCCATCAGGTCAATCGAAGATTATAACCTGACGACTATGGCGACACGAGGCGGCTCAAGGGGTCTGAACCAAGGACCTGTCGTCGGGAACATTTTAGAGTTTGTCGACTACCGGGGAGGGTCGTTTAAAGTCAATTAGACTACGTAAGGAAGCTCTCCAGCCATAAGAGGAAATCATACCTGAGACTTCTTTCCTGAGATGTTTCTGGAGTTGCGTAGGAGCTGAGGGTAAGACCTAAAGGATATATAAGGATTGGTGCTAGGGTGTGGGGTCCAGGAAAACATCGACGGGAAGGAGGCCAAATATAAGCTCGACCCAAGGGGTAACCAAGGTTTGGATGTAGGAACCCTAAGGAAGTGTGATCCTAAAGGATTATGATCCTAAGGGTAGAAGTGTATGAACTCTAAGGAGTTTGGGAACCTAAAGAGCTGGGTGTATGAACCCAAAAAAGACAGGCTGGTATGGGAACTTCTGGAGAACGACACCTTTGCTGAACTCCATGAGGAAACAATAATATTGAGGATAGCAGGACATCGGTAGAATCTGCCGGGGAATCTGCTTGCGTCGACCTCAAGCGAATTCTGGCAAAAACTTGAGGTTGAATCTGCTTGCGTTGGTCTCAAGCGAATCGTGCTTTTCGAGAAATACGTGGGCTGTAAGCGGCAATGAACTCTTTCTAGGGAACATATTGATGACTCCATTGGGGAAGAATCATATGTTGATTCGACAACGGCACGCCCTTGGCACCGCTGAGGAGAAAATGGTAGATCGACAACGACACGCCCTTGGCATTGCTGAGAAGGTATAGATCGACAACGACACACCCTTGGCATTGCTGAGGATAAAATAGGTTAGTCGACAACGACGCGCCCTTGGCATCGCTGAGGAGAAAATAAATTGTCAACGACACGTCCTTGGCATCGCTGAGGAGAAAATCTCCTCGGGTTGTCGTAAGCGAAAATTCCGATAAAAGGGAGAAACCCATGAACTGTATTTAGTGATCACGAATTCTCGTGGGGGACAAAATGTCGTGGTTGTCTGCAGTCTGCTGATGAGAAAATGTCGATTCGGATGAAGAGAACGCCCAAGAAGGAGTCATATGTTGAGGAAGATGTCGGGGAAGAGGCGCATTAAGCCCGGGCCCACAAATAACGAACTCATAACGAACTTCAACAAAGTCCTGAGGAAACTTTCTGAGGAAAAGGCGCAGCAAAAGCTGCGACCTTTGGAAGAGGCGCAGCAGGTGCTGCGTCCTTTCCTGAGCTCGTCCCTGTCTGGGTAAAAACCCGACTTAAGTCGTGTTTTGTTTTTCATTTCAAAAACACAAACATTTCATTTCTTCACAAAACTCAACCAAAATCCGTCAAAACTTGATCAAATCTCGCCATAAACGATGACTAATCGAGGTATGTGTCTTGTACTTGCTTTATTTTGCATTTGAGCTTGATTTTGGGTCAAAAATTAGGGTTATATACCATTTTATGTCGAAAATTTGGGGCTTTCATACCAAATGGATTTGCCTCATGAAATTGACATTAGAAATGAGTAATTGACCATGTTAGGAACATAACCATGTATTTCTTTCGAATTTTCGTCGAGTATTAAGGATTTGAGCACGAAATGTGACGGTCTCTCTACTAAACCGTAAAACCCTTCGAAAATGGCCCTATGCTAGTCCATTTTTGATGAAACTTGATATTTTGGAACCCTTGAGTAATGGGTAAACTTGATATCATTCCGGATTTTTTATTAGTGGCAGCTTCTCCGGGACACTTTTATATGGCATAATCGATATTGTAGCAAAATGCTGCCGAATTTTCAGCTCAAACCCGCAACTAGGCTTGAACTTAGACTCATCTTGACTTAACCTACCACATGTGTGGCCGTGGTTGGAGAATCTGGGCCAAACATGGCTAGAAAGGCTGCTTTGAATGGTTGAAATGTTTGAAAATTCTTAAAAATGCGCTTAGCATTGCTTCGTTTATTTTGATTTGTAGAGGACGTACCTTCCACGTCAGGGAGAGACCCCATGGACACCGACGTTGACCCTTATACCGCTCTGGGAGCGACCCCGGAGATGGAGGAGGACGTAGAGGAGGAGGCCCCACAGAGGGCCAATGTAGGACGAGGCGGTCGTCAGCTCGGAGAGGTGCCTGAATGGGCCAAGAAATGGGATGGTAAACATCTCATTTGGGCAGTGGAGAGCCACCTGTCATACAGGACGGCGAGGAGTATGGTAAGCCTTCAACTTTTCACTTCCTCATTTACTTACTTCTTGTCATTTCCTCATTTATTCATTTCTTATCATTATGCTTAAGAAAGCTTTCTTTTGAATTGACGCATGAGGCTGGGAACATGAGGTCCTTTTCTGGTTAGACGACAATGATGGACGCCTTCGGGAAGCTGACGGAGGAGGAGAAGGCTATCATCGAGTAGGGAGCCTTTGGTGCCTTGGTGCGAGGCTGGAGGGAGATTAAGGAGAGGAAGATTCGGTTTAACCTCAGCCTGATTCGAGCCTTTCTTTATCGGTTATAGGACACAACCTCGACTTTCTATATGCCTTTTGGAGAGATCGGGGTCACTTTGGAGGACTACGGCATGATCTCGGGTCTGTCGTGTAGAGAGGAGCCATTGGTGTGGCCGTTGGTGGTCATGAGGATAGACTCGGCCGAGGCGAGGAGTTTAGTTGGCTGGAACCTGGCTACGAGCGCGGCCCAGGTTCCTAGTTTGGTGCTGAGTACCTACGTTAGGGACTACTTCGGCGGTAGGGTTCCGGCGAGAGTGAGGATGGATGGACGCATGGTGCCTCCATCACCTTGTACTGCTGAGTAGAGGGCTCGTCTATGGTTGTGGTGGTTCTTGTCTTAAATTTACCTCGGAGACAAGGGGGAGAGGCTGTCGACGAAGCTTCTTCCGTTTATGACTGACTTGAGTAGCCTGGGTCATTGGGACTGGGTTACTCCTAGCTTTGCGGTCCTCACACCCTACATGAACGCCATGGTTCGCCCGGAGTTGATAGAGAAGGGGACTTCTCCTGCCACTGTCGGTCCTGGACTGCTCTTGGAGGTATGATCCTTCTTTTGAAAATATGAAAGATCATTTTCTTTTAAGAATATATGAAAGATCATTTTTTTTGTAGAGAATGATTTGTAATCATTATTATTTTGCTTGCAGGCGTGGGTGTACTCCTACTTTCCTAGCTTTGCGCCCACGAGGGCGGCGAACGTACCGAGAGTGTACCCCGTCGTGAGGGACTGGATAGTGTGTCGTTGGAAGAGCCAGCGGTCTTCTTACGATGTTTGTCGGAGGGGCGTGAATGCCTTGAGTCTAGACAGCGTAAGTGTCTTCGATCTTCACTTCATTTTTTCCTTTATTGATTTAGAGACGATCATAGGAATGACCCCTCATTTCCTTGCTTTAGTGGGTACCCCGGCCTTGGGAGAGCTACTCTTGGGCTCCAGCCTTTGTAGCTGAGGTTCTCCGTCCCCGGAGTTCGAGTCGGTTGCTGTTGACGACGCCCATGGGGCCTGTGTGGTACTTGGGTGAGCATTTGGCTCGGGAGTGCTCCCGTGACACTTTTATGGTCCCCATCGATCCTCCACGGATGATGTTTAGGGAGCCTTTGGAGGCTGATAGGACGGCTGACCTGGCTGGTACAAGCGGTGACGCCCTCCTTCTTCCTGGTGAGGAGTACGCTGAGTTTGTTCGCCGGAGGTTGGCGTACTGGCCGATCGTGGTAAGCATATTTACCGCTTACTTGCCTTTGATAAATCTGATAAATGCTGAATGATCGGCAAAATAATGAGCCACTTGAGTTTTGCAGGAGATCGAGGTGGCGGGCATCGAGCCCCCAGCTTTTTCAGAGACGTTGGAGTACACTGACTCGGCGGGCATGACAGTGATCTCGGAGATCCGGGACTTCAGCGATGCGGTGACTGACGCTGGCTTGGACGAGTGGCAGCACATTGTGAGGAGGGTAAGCCCCCAGCTTTGGCTATCTTTAGTATTTTATGCTTTATTACATAGGAATGCATTTGCTTGAACCTTCTTTATTTTTGAATGAAGGTGGCGCCGTACAGGCACGTGGAGCTATGGAGGATGGCCAACCGGCTGCGAGCTACGGCCATTGAGGCCCTCAGAGGTGGCTCGGGGCGGCAGGTATGAAACTTTCGTGCCCGTTCTTTATTTCTTATTTTTTCTAATTTTGCGAAGTGAAGTTGATGTGACCATAATTAGAGCATATTTAGTCCCCGAATTAGCCTTGTTCCCATGCTTTTTAGTGCATATTTAGGTCATTTATTGTCTTTAGTTCTTTGTTTTGCATATTCTTTGAGGTTTTGTGTCCTTGGTAGGAAAGGAGTGCAACCCTTGCATTTTCATGGCAAAACGAGACTAAATTGATTGAATTCAATGACCAAGCATCAAGGAGAGACAAGATTATAAGGCCTTTGTACATACTATAGTAGATGGGCAATGATGAGAAAAGATCCTTGCATCCCCGAGGAAATCCCCAAGGATTTTATGAAGAAAAGGGAAGAAAAGAAGAAGAAATGTGACTGTCCAGCAATACGTGCGGATTGTCCTGAAGACGCCCGTCCTCCACCTTCACAATTCGTGCGTGTTCACTCCAAGACGCCCGGGCAGCAACCCCAGAAGACGCCCGTCTTCTCCCCAAGACGCCCGGGCAGAGAACCACGAATCCGGCCGTCCCGTGCTAAAGACGCACGGATTCCAAGGCAGCACAACTTCGTCTTCTTCAAGCTTCAAGAAAGATGCCCATCCTTCCAAAAATACCGGCGTTTCCTTAAGTAGGGACTTAATCGTCATTTAAGCCCTTAGTTAACCCTAATTCCTACACCTAATCCCCACTATAAATACCCCATTAGTCTAATTAGAAGGGCATGTTCTTCTTAGCAATCTTTAGTATAGTTAATATCAATCAAATCTCTCTTTAATATTGTAATCAACAATTAATCAAGTTTTAATACAAGTTTTATTTCCTTAATCTCTCTTTTGTTCATCCTTTATTTTGGGTAATTGAAGATTATTTGGGTTATTATTGGGAGATTGACAACCTCTCAATCAAGCATCAAGTACTTCTTTTATTCTTTGCTTTATTGTTGGAATCATTAGTAGGTATAATTCTCTTAATCCCTTTTTAATTATTGCTAATTACTTTCATTTATTCATCATGTTTCACTTTGTTGGTATGATTGACAACCTTGCTAGCATGTTCAACATGATAATGAGTGAGTAGTCACTTAGCTAGGGTTAATGGGTAATTAGGGGAAACCAACATGGGGAATGATTCATGCTTAAATTAATATGCTTTCATGGTTTATTTGCTTGCTTGTTATGATCTCAACTCATGCACATGTTATATTTGATGAAATGCGAGCCTATGAATCCTTGCATTTTTTACCCATCACCTATCTTTTCAATGAGACTTGTAAGACATAAACCAACTCGAGTCTCATTAGACCATGCATGTTGTTGAGTAGGGAAGACTAAGTCGACTTGTAGGTGTTGTACAATCTAATCGATTCGGCTCCGGGACCCAAACTTTCCTAGGATTGTAAGATATAACCCAACTCAATCCATCACAACAATAATTGCTTGCTTATAATTTGAGAACATGTTTGTATGATCAATTCCCATGAATCCCCTATGACCCCATGATACCCTAGTGCTTTTTATCAATTGTTTACAACCCTTTTTAATTCATCTTGCTTGTTTATTTTCATTGCTATTTAGTTTAGTGACCTTCTACATCAACCCAAATTGTGACACCCCTAAGACACCGCTAGTTCCAATAGAAATCTCATCTCAATTCCCGTCCCTTGGGATTCGACCTTTACTTGCCTCTTTACTAATTGTAGAGTTGTTTGTGAAGCTATAAATTGTGTTTTGGTCTAGGTGCTCCTAACGACAAGTTACCGAAAAGATTTAGTCCGACCAAAAATGGCGCCGTTGCCGGGGACGGTGTTAACTTGATTTAGATTTTCATATATTGTTATTAGTTGTGTCTTTCTTTGCCTTGGGGAAGTAAAACTCCTCAAGGTTTGTTCTAATTGTTTTCGAGTTGTTTGATATTTTGCATGTCTAGAAGGTCACAAGGTGACTTGTTACCCTTTGATCGTGAAATTGAAAGAACTTTGACAACCAATAGAAGACTTGCTAGGAGAAATTTGAGAGGTATTGGTGAGGTTGTAGATATTCAACCAACTATTGAGTTCATCAACCCTTTTGCAAGAGAAGGTGAGGAGAACCCAACACAAAATACAACACAAAATCAACCCACAATGCCTAAGTTTTCATCACATTCCG
The DNA here is from genome assembly GCF_048544455.1 of Silene latifolia. Taxonomy (NCBI): domain Eukaryota; kingdom Viridiplantae; phylum Streptophyta; class Magnoliopsida; order Caryophyllales; family Caryophyllaceae; genus Silene; species Silene latifolia. Next base: position 241,480,554 of record NC_133537.1, read on the forward strand.
TACCCATCGAGGAGAACCTACTCAATGGTACTCCCACACCACAACATCTAACCGGAAATTTCATTGCCAAATCCGCATTTATCCAATTAGTCGAAAGAAGCCAATTTGGGGGGATGCCTAGTGAAGACCCTCACTCTCATATGGAGACCTTTTGTGATTATTGTGATGCGATTTCTCAAACCGGTGTAACTCAAGACCAAATTCGATGGGTCTTATTTCCTTTTTCTTTAATTGGCACCGCGAAACAATGGTTGAAGGGCCTTGATAAGGCCACTCTCGGAATTGATTCTTGGAAGAAGTTGGCTCTAGCTTTCTACAAAAAGTTCTATCCACCGGAAAAGACTAACATGCTAAGAGCTCAAATTACGGGTTTTAAGCAAAGGGATGAAGAATCTTTGTATGAAGCTTGGGAGCGGTTCAAAGGAATTTGTCGCTCATGTCCTCACCATAGACTTAGCGAGTGGTTCTTGGTACAACAATTTTGGAACGGTCTATATGAAGATTCAAGGAACATTCTCAACATGGGATCAAATGGAATGTTCACCAAAGTTGATGACAATCAAACTTGGAACAAAATTGAGGAAATGGCGGTCCATAACTCACAATATAGTAGACCTCGCAAGGCTACTAGAGAAGAAAAACATGAAGTGGACTCCGTTACTCAATTGGGTGCTCAACTTAGTGCTCACATTGATACCATCAATTTGAAGTTTGAAAAGGCTATGGCTAGACTTGAAGAAGCCTCAAAATCACCAAAGCATCATGTTAATGCCATGACGGCATCTTCATCAATCCCAAGTGGGATATGTGAGAATTGTGGAACTTTGGGACATGACCCAAGTGAATGTAGGAGAACAAATGAACAAGTGAATGCTTTCCAAGCATACAAGAGTGGTACCCCTTATTCCAACTATTACAATGAAAACACCAAATTCCATCCAAATCTCTCATACAAAAGCCAAAATGTTCAAAACCCTCAAACAACATACACCCCACCTCTCATGAGAAACCAAAATCAAAGACCCTTTTACAACCAAAACCAAGGTTACCAAAATCAATCTCCATACAATCAACAAAATGACCAAGATTTTGATGTTCAAAAAGCGGTCCTTCAAATGCAAAAGAATCAACAAGAGTTTTTCACTCAAATGCAAAAGGATAGTCAAGCAAAGGAAACCACCATCAACAACATCCTAGCTCACACCAAAATGTTGGAAACCCAATTGACTCAACTAGCATCTTCAAGCTCACAAAGACAAAAGGGGCAATTACCACCTCAAAGTAATCCCCCAAGACATGAATCGGTTAGTGCCATTCACTTAAGAAGCGGTACAAGGTATGAAGCACCGAAGAAGCAAGTTGAGGATGAAGTTGTGGAAGCTAGTGACAAGGAAGAAATTGTGCAAAACTATAAGGATGGAGAACCATCAAAAGAAGAAGTTTCAAAGAAAAATGAAGACAAGGTCAAGGAGAAGGAGCCCATTGTGATTAGACTTCCTTTTCCAAGTCGTCAAGCCAGGCCCAAATTTGATGACCAACTTGGAAAATTTATGGAAATTGTGAAGAATTTGGATGTCTCAATTCCTTTCACGGAATTAATCAATCACGTGCCGGCCTATGCGAAATACATGAAAGATATCCTCACAAAGAAGAAGTCGATCCGGAAGTTTGAGACTATCGCCTTCACTAAGGTGAGTAGTGCAATACTTCAAGGGAGTTCACCTCCAAAACTCAAGGATCCGGGAAGCTTCTCAATACCGTGTACCATTGGCGACACCACGATCAACAAAGCCTTATGTGATCTAGGGGCTAGTGTGAGTGTTATGCCGTACTCGGTGAGTAAAAGGTTGGGGATGGGAGAGCTTAAATGCACCAATATCACACTCCAAATGGCCGATAGATCAACAAAGACACCATTAGAGATATGGGAAGATGTTCCCCTACGAATTGGGAAATTTTTCATCCCGGTGGACTTTGTCATTGTTGATATGGAAGAAGACTCCAACATTCCAATCATTCTAGGAAGACCTTTATTACACACCGCGGGTGCGGTGATTGATGTAAAACATGGAGAGCTCACTCTAGAAGTGGGAGATGAGAGTATAACTTTCAATCTTGACAAGACCATGAGAGCTCCCCGTTTGCATGAACCATGTTTTATGATTGATCATTATAGCCAGAAGGATGATAGGAAGAAGTCGGAACTCCAATGGAAGAAGAAAATTGAAGATGCTCCATTCAAAGAGCAAGTGAATTATAACAAAGAGAGCTTGAAAAGCTCACCAAAGTCAAGCAATGAAGAAGAAAGCCTCATTGGCCAAGACAAGAAAATGGGAGAATTGTCTCTATCAACTCAAGAGATCTTTAGTGATCAAGTAGATGAAGTTTGTGGTCTTTGGGACGATGAGTTTGAAGGGATTTTCAATCCCTATATTGGTAATGCTATCGATCAAGACCGACAACAAGGGCAAATATCTATTGAAGATCTTTATCATGACAATGAACAAGCTTTTGATTACTTCTTCAAGGTGTTGAGCAACATCAAAAACACCTTGGACTTGCCCCCATGACATCTCACTAAGGATGAGAGTTTGGTGGAGTCCTCCCTAAACCACCATTTGTAAATATTTCTAACTCCTAACTCGCATTTTAATTCTCATATTGCATTTTTTGTCATTTTTGGATTTTTATGCCTTGATCAAGATAATTATCATGTTTGAGAGAAGTGAGGGAGGGACTAATGATTTCAATTGATGTGTAGTGCTTTAGCCTAGTGTGGGGATAACAATTGCCTAGGCTATCCATACCTTAGTAGTGCCCCCACAATGAAGAACACGAGATTTTGAAGAATGAAAAATGACAAGGGATATGCAAGTACACGGATGGAACTGAATCCGGGTAAAAAGGGCAGAATCCGAGCGTTTTCAAGAGAATCCGCCCGTCTTCAGGCAACCCGGGCGTATTTGTCACAAAACGCCCGTCCTCTGAGCTGAATTTTTAAAAATTTTGGGACTGTTAGCAAATCCGGGCGTCCTGCAAAAGAATCCGCCCGTCCTCAAAAAGACGCCCGTCCTGCAAGAAAAGACGCCCGTCTTTTTGGCTGAGAAAAACAAGAAAATTCCCTGGAAAGGAATCCGCCCGTCTTCACTGAAAGACGCCCGTCCCACAGCTGAACAATCCGAGCGTCTTTGCTCAAAGACGCCCGTCTTTAGGCGAGAATTCTGAAGCCCGAGACGGATGCAGAATCCGGGCGTCCCGAAGGAAAGCCGCCCGTCTTCCCCTTGCATTTCAAAATTTTCGGGTCTTTTATAAACCCTCTCCCACATTCATTTCTTCATTCCTTCATTCAAAACACTACCCATAAACCCTAAAACTCAAAACCCTCATCCTCTCCATCACAAAAACAAGATTTCCTCAACCACATTCATCAAAATCAAATCAAAACATCCTTTCAACAAAAATTAATCACTCCTCTTTCAACAAAAATCAAACCAAGCACCAAAATCTTCAACCTTTGAGTCGATTTTTGAATTTATAAAGGCAAAGCCTTTCATCTTAAAATCGATTTGGGTACACTTGGAAATTAAAGATTTTCACTCTTTTCTTGGTTCAAGCATCAATGGCAAGGACAAAAGGAGCAACAAAGGCACCAAAGGCAAAGGCACTCTCAACAAGACAAAAGAGTCTTCAAGCAAAGAAAGCCTCATTGGCTATGGTGGTAGCTAGCTCAAACTTGGAAGTGCAACAACAAAAACCTCCCTTGGAAGCAACAACTTCTACTACTCCGGAAATTTCTCAACTTTCGAACTATCCGGAGGTAATTTTCATCTCTAACTCCCATAGGGAAACTTTTGCCAAGTATGCTAGAAAATCCTTTCTATCCACCAAGTTTATTTGTGAAGATGCCTTAGATAAGTTGGGTGTCCTTGAGCAAACTAGAGCCTTCTTTGAAGCCATGGGGTTGGGCAAATTGTTTACAACAAAAGAATTAACATACCCCTCCCTTACCTTAGAATTCTTGAGTTCTTTGAAAGTTACAAAGGTTGAGACTACGGAAAGCATCGAGTTCCGCCTAGCTAATGTTAGTAGGCGCATCTCCTTTGAGGAAATGAGTAAAGCTTTGGGTCTTAGTGATTCACCTAGTTATTTCAAGAATGTTGGCAAGTATGACCCCGCTCCTCTTTGGGAGGCGATTTCCGGAAGGAAATTTGAGAACTATCATGCTAGTCGTGCTCTATTAGTCCACCATCCGGGCATTAGAGTGTGGCACAAGGTCATAGGGAACACCATCATTGCCAGAAAAGACACCAACCACTTTACCAAGCTCAATCTTGTTCTTCTTGAGTCGGCCTTAAACATTGGAAGGGAATTCACCAAGCCTTTCAACTCTCTAAGGCTTTTGGTGGATACATGGCTAAATGTTGATTGTGGGAAGGAAGGCACTACCGTTATTGTGAATGGAGGTCTAATCACTCTTTTGGCTAAATAATTTGATCCGAACTTCAATAAGGATAACAAGTATGTGGCGAAAAAGGGTGGTCATCTCATTGATATTGATGTTATGATAAACAAATACAAGTGGGTCTCTTATAACCCTCTTGACACCAATTATGGATGGCTCACTAGTGAGGCTAGATCTTTTACTTTGCCTTCGAAGATTTGTCGTTTAAGTGTCCATCGGACCAACTATCTCCTTCCCCTCTCAAAAGAGGCCGAATACATTATCCGACAACAAAGGGATGAAATTGAAATGCCCTCATCTTCCATTGTCACACCACCCTATCCTTTCAAGTACCAAGAGTTCAAACCCGAAGATGTTGAAGCAAGCAAATAATATATATGACTCTTCTTATGCAAGAGATGCACAAGCAAGCTTTTAAGGATCGGGAAGATGCTTACTTAGCCCAATATCTACCCCTCCTTCATTTAGATAGGCAAGGACTCCTTGATCCTTCATGTCCTTTGCCTAGTTGGGCGGATAAGGAAGTCTTCTTTCCGAGTGCATCTAGGGGTGAGATCCCGGGTGACGATGAGGTTGTCGGTGATGCGGTTGATGATAGCATTGATGAAGAGGCTAGTGAAGAAGAAGAAGAGGATGATGAACAAAGTGAACAAGAAAGTGAAGAGGGAAGTGGTGATGAGTCCACTTCTATTGAGGAAGATGATGATAGTGATGATATGATGGAAGATTAGCAAGCTTTGGAGGCTCCTACCCTCTTGAGGTTTGTCTATTTCTCTCTTTGTTTTATTTATTTATCTTGATCATGATTGGAGTAGTCCTAGCAACATAGAGGACTAACACCTCGGCCCCATTGAGGTGTTCTTATTTTATTGTTCCCACTTTTGAAAATCCAAAATGACAAATTTAGTTTCATGCATTGCATCGTGTGTGCATGAACTACACCCAACCTTAGGACATTAGAAATAATGTCTAACTCGGTTTGGGGAAGTACATACATACACAACGGGAGGTAATCTAAATTATCCTCTCCGTCATAAACAAAAACCATGCATCATGTAGTGTAGATTAGTGTAGCTTGCATTTAGTGTAGAATTCATGCATCATGCTTGCATGATTTCCCATCATTTTGGCCATTGAGGACAATGCCCATATTAGTGTGGGGATGGGGAATTCTAACTTAACTTCTATTCAAAAATCCAAAAAAATTGAAAATTTCAAAAAACCATAAAAATTTGAAAATTTGAAAAACCAAAAACATGTTCATTTCCTTTGTAGTGTAGTCGTGTATATATTATTGTATATATTGTGTTTGTTCTACCCTTGTTCACATTGATCGACTACGCCACATCCGAGACATGAGGATATTGAAGACCGCATGGTATGATATTTCCAATCTTCTTTTTCCTCTTTATGTTAATGACTATGTGGCTTTATTTTGATTGATGCGGTATAACAATGTGAACTTAGGACTTGCATTTAGTTTATATGGCATATTAGTTGGTAGAATCATTTGCATTAGGATGTTTATATCTTAGTTGCATCATGGCATGTAGTTGCATGTTGGAAAAATTTTGCGAAACCGTTTACTTGGGAAGCTTGACAAGTGTATATAGGCCCTAGTAGATGCTTTTTCTTCTTAAAACTTTGCTTGTTAGAATACTTGTAAAACACCCTAGGATGTGTCATGCTAGTATCCTTTGACCCATGGATTAAGGCCTAGTCAAGAGTACCTTGTGGTGTGATAACTCCTTGGCTACCGTTTATTCCAAGGTGACCCTTGAAACCATGCATCCATCCATCCATCCATGTTCTACCACATTTTTGTCAACAAAAGGGAATGGGCACAAAAAGAAATCAATTTGAGTTCAATGAAATGAAAAGTGAAAGAAAGTTTGCAAAAAAATGCATCAAATGAAAAGAGGAGCAAAAATAGAACTCCTAAAGCTTCAAATATAAGCCACCCTCACTACATATGGGGTGACTTTGAAAATGTTCAAAAGAAATGCAAAGAAAGTTTTCAAGTGTTGAAATGCCAAAAATAAAAAAGAAATGGCAAGAAAGTGTTCTCAAATGTTATATGCCATATGAAATTGGGGGGAAAAACAAAAATGAAAGCAAACTCCCAAAGTGAAACTCAAATATCTATCGATCCCTTTATCCACCGTATCCATTTTTGTGCATGGTAGAGAGGGGACGACCCTTCTTCTTGTCTAGGCAAGAGGGGGAATTCCGCGATCCTCCAGGGTTTCTAACACCATAGGGAGTCTACTCTTGACAAAAGCATTTTACGATTGAGGACAAAGGTACCCTAGCTTGACACAACTTGGAGGTGATTTATTGGTATCCTTCTAGGCTTAGTAGTTTGAAGAAATTGCATCTATGAAGGAGTGTGTACCCTTGAATTGCTTCCCTTGTAGATAATTTCCGCCACTTAGATAAGGAAAGTGGCTATTCTTTTGTAGATGCATCCATTATTTGTTTTTGTGTGCTTAATGTTTGGATTTGTCGCCATTTTGGCAAGACCCACCTTGCCTTGCAAGAAGGCATCCTACCTCATGGTTGTCTTGTTGTGAGTTGAAGGGGCGGAGTGAGACCCGCTAATTGTCTCATATCGGCTATGCTATTAGCTTAGTTTAAATAATGGTCCTAGTCATTGTCACCTCTTTACTCGGGACGAGCAAAGGTTCGGTTTGGGGATATTTGATGTGACCATAATTAGAGCATATTTAGTCCCCGAATTAGCCTTGTTCTCATGGTTTTTAGTGCATATTTGGGTCATTTATTGTCTTTAGTTCTTTGTTTTGCATATTCTTTGAGGTTTTGTGTCCTTGGTAGGAAAGGAGTGCAACCCTTGCATTTTCATGGCAAAACGAGACTAAATTGATTGAATTCAAGGACCAAGCATCAAGGAGAGACAAGATTAGAAGGCCTTTGTACATACTATATTAGATGGGCAATGATGACAAAAGATCCTTGCATCCCCGAGGAAATCCCCAAGGATTTTATGAAGAAAAGGGAAGAAAAGAAGAAGAAATGTGACTGTCCAGCAATCCGTGCGGATTGTCCTGAAGACGCCCGTCCTCCACCTTCATAATCCGTGCGTCTTTACTCCAAGACGCCCGGGCAGCAACCCCAGAAGACGCCCGTCTTCTCCCCAAGACGCCCGGGCAGAGACCCAAGAATCCGGCCGTCCCGTGCTAAAGACGCACGGATTCCAAGGCAGCACAACTTCGTCTTCTTCAAGCTTCAAGAAAGATGCCCATCCTTCCAAAAATACCGGCGTTTCCTTAAGTAGGGACTTAATCGTCATTTAAGCCCTCAGTTAACCCTAATTCCTACACCTAATCCCCACTATAAATACCCCATTAGTCTAATTAGAAGGGCATGTTCCTCTTAGCAATCTTTAGTATAGTTAATATCAATCAAATCTCTCTTTAATATTGTAATCAATAATTAATCAAGTTTTAATACAAGTTTTATTTCCTTAATCTCTCTTTTGTTCATCCTTTATTTTGGGTAATTGAAGATTATTTGGGTTATTATTGGGAGATTGACAACCTCTAAATCAAGCATCAAGTACTTCTTTTATTCTTTGCTTTATTGTTAGAATCATTAGTAGGTATAATTCTCTTAATCCCTTTTTAATTATTGCTAATTAGTTTCATTTATTCATCATGTTTCACTTTGTTGGTATGATTGACAACCTTGCTAGCATGTTCAACATGATAATGAGTGAGTAGTCACTTAGCTAGGGTTAATGGGTAATTAGGGGAAACCAACATGAGGAATGATTCATGCTTAAATTAATATGCTTTCATGGTTTATTTGCTTGCTTGTTATGATCTCAACTCATGCACATGTTATGTTTGATGAAATGCGAGCCTATGAATCCTTGCATTTTTTACCCATCACCTATCTTTTCAATGAGACTTGTAAGACATAAACCAACTCGAGTCTCATTAGACCATGCATGTTGTTGAGTAGGGAAGACTAAGTCGACTTGTAGGTGTTGTACAATCTAATCGATTCGGCTCCGGGACCCAAACTTTCCTAGGATTGTAAGATATAACCCAACTCAATCCATCACAACAATAATTGCTTGCTTATAATTTGAGAACATGTTTGTATGATCAATTCCCATGAATCCCCTATGACCCCATGATACCCTAGTGCTTTTTATCAATTGTTTACAACCCTTTTTAATTCATCTTGCTTGTTTATTTTCATTGCTATTTAGTTTAGTGACCTTCTACATCAACCCAAATTGTGACACCCCTAAGACACCGCTAGTTGCAATAGAAATCTCATCTCAATTCCCGTCCCTTGGGATCCGACCTTTACTTGCCTCTTTACTAATTGTAGAGTTGTTTGTGAAGCTATAAATTATGTTTTGGTCTAGGTGCTCCTAACGACAAGTTACCGAAAAGATTTAGTCCGACCAGAAGTGAAGTAAAATATCGCTCCATTTTTCCTGTGTAGAGGAAGCGTGGCTTGGAGCATGAGCTGGCGCAGTCCAAGGACGAGACGGCCCACTTGCTGAGAGAGCTCGAGGCCAGAGATGCTGAGATCGCTGCCCTTGAGGCAACAATGGCTGAGTTGAGGGGTCGTCAGGACTAGTTTGCTGGCTGTTTGTTGTACATTTGTACATTTTTGGATGTCATTTTGGGCAGTAGCCCGTATTTTGATGTACATTTTTGCATTTTGGTTGTACATATGATGGCCTGCGTGCCTTTCCTGCTGGGTGTTTGTTGTACCTGCAGGTTACCTTTGAAAAAAAAACAGGTTTGGCATGTGACGGTTTACGCCGTCATGCTGCCGAAATTAACGTAGGAAATCACAAACAAAAGATATAGGAAAAGGAATTAGAATAGAAAATTAAATTAAATAAATGGCCTAAATTAACTCGAAAAGAATGGAAAATGAAAAAAAAAGTGCCCGAAAATGGATGAAATGACGAAATGACGCGACCGAATGGTAGGGAGGGCTACCCCCTAAAAAAAGGATTTAAAAGAAATGTCTAAGTGTATTAGAAACATTGTGAAAAGAGGGAGTGAAATAATTCCCTGAAAAAAAAGAAAAAAAAATGGGTAAGTGTGCGTATTTGGCAAAAATGTTAATTTTGCCTCGAAAAGCGAACCCGTAAAGATTAGGAAACATGGTGTCGGTTAAAACTCGTCGTCAAAAGCTGCCTAACAAAAACAATATTTATAACTTCACAAACTACTCTTAGCAAAGAGGTAAGTAAATGTCGGATCCCAAGGGACGGGTATTGATGTAGGATTTTCAATTGCAAATGGTTGTGTCTTAGGGTGTCACAATTTGGGTTGAGATAGGAGATCAACTAAACTAATTAACAATATAAAAGCAAAGTAATAAAAACAAGCAAGGTGATTAAAATGAGATGTAAACAATTGATTAAAAGCACCAGGGTGTCATGGATTCATAGGGGATTCATGGGAGTTGATCATACAAACATGTTCTCTACTAGATACAAGCACTTATTGTTTGGGTCCCGGAGCCGAATTGATTAGATTGTACAACACCTACAAGTCGACTTAGTCCTTCCTATCCAACTATATGCATGGTCTAATGAGACTCGAGTTGTTGTATAAGCTTACAAGTCTCATTGAAAAGATAGGTGATGGGTAAAAAATGTAAGGATTCATAGGCTCGCATTTCATCAAACATAACATGTGCATAAGTTGAAATCACAACAAGCAAGCAAATTAATTATGGAAACATATTACATTAAGCATGAATCAATCCCCATGTTGGTTTCCCCTAATTCCCCATTAACCCTAGTTAAGGAAAATACTCACTCATTATCAAGTTTAACATGCTAACAAGGTTGTCAATCATACTAGCAAGGCAAAACATGATGAATAAATGAAAATGATTAACAATGATTAAACAAGGTTAAGAGAGAATTACACCTATGAAGATGATTCCAAATAATAAAGCAAAGAATAATAGAAGTACTTGATGATTGATGGAAGGTTGTCAATCGTCCAAATAAACCCAGATAATCTTCTAATTACCCAAAATAAATGAAGAACAATAGAGAAATTAAGGAAAGATTAAGTATTGAGATTTGTATTAAGACTAGATTAAAAGTTGATTACAAGATTAAGGAATGATTAAAACTTGATTAAGAAAGTATTAAGAAAGCATGCTAATCTAAGTAGTACAATGGGGTATTTATACTAAATATTAGGTACAAGGATTAAGGTTACTAAGGGCTTAAATGACTATTAAGTCCTTAAGAAAAGTTGTGGAAATGCTCCTCTTGAAGGAAATGAGCATCTCCATTTTGCTAGTCTTGCCATGATCCGTGCGTCTTGGGGAGTGGCACGGGCTCTCTGGACTGTGATCCGAGCGGGTTGTCTGGGAGACGCTCGGATCCTATGGCTGCAAGACGAGCGTCTTGGCTGCGGGATGCTCGGATGGTGGTGAAGGAAGACGCCCGGATTGGGTGTGATCCGCTCGGATCCCACGGCAGACTGCTTCTCTTCTTTTCTTCCTTCATAATCCGCGAGGATAATTTCGGGGATGCAAGGGTCCTTTCGTCATTGCCCATTTTACTTTATTATCTACATAGGCCTTCTAGTGATGTCTACTCTTTGATACTTGGTCATTAGATGCGATCAATTTAGTCCATTTTGCCATGTAAATGCAAGGTTAGCACTCCTTTCCTACCAAGGAAACAAAACCTCAAAGAATATGCAAAATAGGAAACTAAAGATAGTAAATGACCCAATTATGCACTAGAAAACATAGGAACGAGGTTAAATCAGGGGCTAAATGTGCTCGAATATGAGTCACATCAAACATCCCCAAACTGAACCTTTGCTCGTCCCGAGTAAAGAGGTGACAAAAACTATGACTCTTGTTTAAACTAACCTACTAATATAGCCGATGTGAGACAATTAGTGGGTCTCACTCCGCTCCTTCAACTCACAACAAGACAACCATGAGGTAGGATGCCTTCTTGCAAGGCAAGGTAGGGCTTGCCAAAGTGGCGACACATCCAAGCATTAAAGCACACAAAACAAGTAATGGATGCATCTACAAAAATGAATAGCCACTTTTCATATCTAAGTGGCGAAAATTATCTAAAAGGGAAGCAATCTAAGGGTACACACTCCTTCATAGATATGGTTTCTTCAAACTACTAAGCCTAGAAGGATACCAATAAATCACCTCCAAGTTGTGTCAAGCTAGGGTACCTTTGTCCTCAATTGTTAAATGCTTTCGTAAGACTCCCTATGGTGTTAGAAACACTGGAGGATCGCAGAATTCCCCTTCTTGCCTAGGCAAGAAGAAGGGTCGTCCCCTCTCTACCATGCACAAAAGTGGCTTTGATGGATAAAGGGATCATTTGTATTTGAGTTTCATATGGGAGTTTGTTTTTGTTGTTGTTTTTCCCCCCAATTTCTTGTGGCATTTGACATTTTGAGAACATTTCTTTGCCATTTCTTTTGATGTTTGACATTTCAACACTTGACAATTTCAACTTTTTCTTGCATTTTCTTTTGAACATTTTCAAAGTCACCCCATTTGTAGTGAGGGTGCTTATATTTGAAGCATAGGAGTTTTCATTTTTGTTACTCCTCTTTTATTTTGATGCAATTGCAGACTTTTTGGCTTTCATTTCAATTCTTGAACTCAAATTTGAACAATTTTTGTGCCCATTCCCTTTTTGATGACAAAAATGTGGTAGAATATGGATGATGGTTGCATGGTTTTAAGGGTCACCTTGGAATAAACGGTAGCCAAGGAGTTATCACACCACAAGGTACTCTTGACTAGGCCTTAATCCATGGGTCAAAGGATACTAGAATGACACATCCTAGGGTGTTTTACAAGTATTCTAATGAGCAAAGTCTTAAGAAGAAAAAGTATCTACAAGGGCCTTATATACACTTTTCAAGCTTCCCAAATAGATGTTTTCACAAAATTTTTCCTAAATGCAACTATATGCCATGAAACGACTAACATTTATACAACCTAATGCATGTGCTTCTACCACTAGAATGCCAAATAATCTAAATGCAATCCTATAATCACATTGTTTATACCGCATCAATCAAAATAAAGCCACATAGTCATTAACATAAAGAGGAAAAAAGAGATTGGAAAGATCATACCATGCGGTCTTCAATATCCTCATGTCTCGGATGTGGTGTAGTCGATCAATGTGAAAAAGGATAGACAAACACAATATATACAAGACTACACTACAAAGGAAATGAACATGTTTTTGGATTTTTCATTTTTTCAAATTTTTATGGTTTTTATGTTTATGAAACAAAAAGACATGTTTTTGTATTTTTCAAAATTTTCGATTTTTATGTATTTTTGGAATATAAATTCCCATCCCCCACTATATTTTGGACATTGTCCTCAATGTACATGTAGGAGTAGGAATGAGAAAGAAATACATGTTTTGAATTTTTGATTTTATGGAAATGAAGTACAAATGCAATGATATGAATGAATGCATGCTCTAACTAAATGCAATTCTATATGACATATATAACAAATGAATGAAATCTAAACTATATTATATGATGCATGTTCTCACCTATGATCAAACCTCCCCAAACCGATTTAAACACTATTTCTAGTGTAGAAATGAATAGGTTTGGTCATTAGTGACTATGCATGAATTCTAGTCTATATCCAACTAACTATATGAGATATATTATAATACAACTATACTATATGAACTAACTAATGTAAATGCAATATGAAATATAGTACAAATGCAAGCTAAATGTATTTTTGCTCCTCTTTTCTTTTGATGCAATTTTGCAAACTCTTTGACATTTCATTTCACTTCTTGAACTCAAATTTGAATAATTTTTATGCCCATTCCCTTTTTGATGACAAAATGTGTTAGAATATGGATGATGGTTGCATGGTTTCAAGGGTCACCTTAGAATAAACGGTAGCCAAGGAGTTATCACACCACAAGGTACTCTTGACTAGGCCTTAATCCATGGGTCAAATGATACTAATATGACACATCCTAGGGTGTTTTACAAGTATTCTAACAAGCAAAGTCTTAAGAAGAAAAAGCATCTACTAGGGCCTATATATACTTGTCAAGCTTCCCAAATAGACGGTTTCGCAAAATTTTCCTAACATGCAATCTATATGCCATGATGCAACTAACATATATACATCCTAATGCATATGCTTCTACCAACTAGTATGCAAAATAATCTAAATGCAAGTCCTAAATTCACATTATTTATACCGCATCAATCAAAATAAAGCCACATAGTCATTAACATAAAGAGGAAAAAGGAGATTGGAAAGATCATACCATGCGGTCTTCAATATCCTCATGTCTCGGATGTGGCGTAGTCGATCAATGTGAAAAAGGATAGACAAACACAATATATACAAACACAATATATATACAAGACTACACTATAAAGGAAATGAACATGTTTTTGGGTTTTTCAATTTTTCAAATTTTTATGGTTTTTATGCTTTATGGAATAAAAAGACATGTATTTGTATTTTTCAAAAATTTTCAATTTTTATCATTTTTGTTTTAAAAGTCATGTTAGAATTTCTCATCCCCACACTAGTATGGGCATTGTCCTCAATGGCCAATACGATAGGAAATTATGCAAGCTATATGAAAATGCATGATTTTTACACTAAATGCAAACTATATGACATATAAACAAGTGATGTAAACTACACTACACTATATGATGCATGAATTTTTGTTTGGTTGGAGAGCATAATTTGAATTAACTCCCAATGCTTATGCTTGAACTTCCCCAAACCAATGAGATACTATTGCTAATGTCAAAAATGGGAAAGTTCATGCACAAGAATGCTATGCATGAAACTAATTTTGTCATTTTGGATTTTACATGGTGGGAACAATAAAAGACACCTCAATGGGACCGAGGTGGGAGTCCTTTGAGTGTTCCTAGGACTCAAACACATGATAAAGATAAAAAAATTAAAAGAGAAATGAACAAAGCTAAAGGAGGTGTAGGAAACTCACAATGGATTGTGGCATCCTCCAAAAAGCTTGCTAATCCTCAATTGTCGCCGATGGCGACAACACTTCCATCGTCATTATCATCATCATCTTCCTCACTAGTATCATCATCATCTACCTCCATAGACCCGGAGGCTTCACCATCATCACTTGAACTTTGATCCACTTCTTCCTCATTTTCCTCTTCTTCTTCAACTTCTTCACTCTCAACAACAATCTCCTCACCACCCATGCTAGCATCCCTAGGAGCATTAGGAAAGAACACTTCCCTATCCGCCCAACTAGGCAAAGGACATGATGGGTCAAGAAGTCCTTGCCTAGCTAGGTGTAAGAGGGGTAGATATTAAGCTCTATAGGCACTGACTCGGTCTTCATAAGATTGCTTATGCATGTGTTGCATTAATTGAGTCAAGTAATCGTTACCTACCGCAACACCTTCGGGTCGGAATTCTTAGTAGGTGAACGGGTAGGGTGGAGTCAAAATAGCGGAGGAGGAGGATTCGTCATTGAATTCCCTTTGTTGTTGTATGATCATCTCGGCTTCACCGGAGAGTGGCAGAAGATAGTTTGTGCTTCGGACATTGAGTCGGCAAATCTTGATTGGTAGAATGAAGGACTTGGCATCTTTTATAAGCCACTCAAATTTGTTGTCAAGGTTGTCATTCTTGACCCAATGAAATTTGTGAACCATAGTGGCTAGATCAATAAGGTGGCGTCCCTTAACCGGCTTGTAAGTCCCATCTTTGTTGAAATCCCGGTTGAAGTGCTTTGCCAACCATGTTACTAATCCCCCATTTACTATAAAGGCCGTACCTTCTTTGCCATGGTCGATTGTAAGCCACCTTTCGATTAAGAATTGAAGAATATTGTATTTCTTGGTGAACTTCTTATCGACATTCAAGGTTGACTCAAGATAGATGAAATCAAGTTCGGTGAAATGATTAGTCCCCTTCCTAGCAATAAGAGTATTTCCCACAACCTTGTGCCACACTCTTATGCCCGGATGGTGAACATAAAGGGCACGACACTCATGGTATGATTCGAATTTTCTTCCGGTGATAGCTTTCCACAAAGAGGCGGGATCATATTTTGAAGGTTTCTTCACATAAGTTGAGTCATTATCAAGACCGAACACCTTGCCAAACTCATTAAATGACATCTTTCTATCCACATTCTCAAGGCGGAATTCAATATTCCTTCGAGTCTCCACCTTTGTGACTTTTAATGAACTTAGAAATTCCAAGGTGAGGGAGGGGTAAGTCAATTCTTGCATATCAAACAATCTAAGCAACCCCATAGACTCAAAGAAGTTTTTGGTCCTTTCAAGGACACCCAATTTGGTCAAAGCATCTTGGCAAATAAACTTGGTGGGCAAAATCGATTTCTTAGCAAGAGACATAAAATTTTTTCTATGAGAATCGGATGTGAAATTTACGTCCGGATATTCATGTAATTGCTCGATAACCGGGATAGAAGTAGTAGCCACCACCATAGGAAGAGGAATTTCTTGAATTTCGACTCTTGCATGTTGAACCACCATAGCCTTGGAAGCCTGAAGAGCTTGTTGCCTCTTTGAAATATTTGATTTTGTAGGTGCCTTGTTTACACCTTTAGTCCTAGCCATTTTTCTTCTCCTTGTATGTATCAACAATCAATGATTTGCTTGAATTCTTCTAGTATCCTCAAGCTTCAATGAATCCCAAATCAATTTAGGATTTTTGAAATTTGCTTATAACCCTAGAAAATCGATTTAATCTTTGAGGATTTTGATGTTTGAATGGCTTTTTGTTGATAAAGGAGTGAGTTGATTGAGTTTTGAGGGAGTTTGGGTTTGATTTTGGTGAATTTGGTTGAGGAAATTGAGTTTTATGGATGAAGGGATTGAGGGTTTTGAATGTGTGTTTGTGTTTTGAATAGAATGAAATAAAATGGGAAAAGGGGGTTTAAAATCCCGTGTTTTTGCAATTCAGCAGTAGAAGACGAGTTGCTTAGGCACGGGACGCTCGGATTATAGTTCAGTCAGCATTAGAAAATGAAACCCGTGTTGAGACGAGCGTCTTCAGGAGGAGACGAGCGGATTCTAGCTTGAGACCAGCGGATTGATCTGGGGACGCTCGAATTCATAGTCAGATTGAAATACCAAATTTTGATGTAACCAGGACGAGCGGTTTCTCACTGAGACGAGCGTCTTTGGACTGAGACGAGCGGATTCTTGGGGAGACGCTCGGATTGTAGTTCAGTACCAATTTTTTTCTTTTCAGCTCTGTCAAGACGAGCGACTTATTGCTTAGACGCTCGGATTTCATCCAAGACGAGCGGGTTCCCATGGGGACGTTCGGATCATTCCTGTACCTCACGGGTTCAGTTTTACCCGTGGGTATTTTCATATCTCAAGTCATTTCTTCTTCATTCCTTTGTCTTCATTGTGGGTGCACTACGAAGGCTCGGATAGCCTAGGCAATTGCTATCCCCACACTAAGTCAAAACACTACACATCAAGAAACATTTAAGTCCCTCCCTCACTTTCTCTCAAAATGATAATCTTGAGCAAAATGTACAAATGTAAATCCAAAATTCGACAAAAATGTAATACAAGAATAAAATGCAAGTTAAGGGATTAGAATATTTACAAATGGTGGTTTAGGGAGGACTCCACCAAACTCTCACTCTTGAGATGAGATGTCAAGGGGGCATAGCCAAGGTGTTGTTGATGTTACTCAACACCTTGTAGAAGTAGTCGAAGGCTTGTTCATTGTCATTATAATGATCTTCAATAGACCTTTGCACATTGTGTTCTTCATAGTGGTGACTTGAGTCAAGATGGTCATCAAAGCCTTGGTCTATAACATTGCCAATGTAGGGATTGACTAACCCATCGAATTCGTCATCCCATAGACCCCATACTTCACTAGCTTGCTTCCCTTTAGTATTATGAGTTGATGGAAATAACTCCTCTTTCTTGTTATCATGGACAATGAGGCCTTCTTCATTACTTGTCATGAGTGGTGGTGAGCTATTCAAGCTCTCATTGTTGCAATTTCCTTGCTCTTTGGACGGAGCATCTTGAAGATTATCCTCTTTCTTCTTCCATATGGGTGGTGATTCTTTACCCATAGCTTGTTCTTTGCATTGCGGTGCCAACTTCTTCCTATCACTTTCTCGGCTATAATGATCAATCATGAAACATGGCTCATGTAAGCGAGGAGCTCTCATTGTCTTGTCAAGGTTAAAAGTGATTGTTTTATCTCCCACTTCAAGTGTGAACTCTCCATGTTCCACATCAATCACCGCTCCCGCGGTATGTAAGAATGGTCTTCCTAAAATATTAGGAATGTTGGAGTCTTCCTCCATGTCAACAATAAAAAAAGTCCACCGGGATGAAGAACTTGCCAATTCTTACCGGCACATCCTCCCATACCCCTAAAGGTGTCTTCGTTGATCGATCCGCCATTTGAAGTGTGATATTAGTGCACTTGAGTTCTCCCATTCCTAGCCTTTTGCACACCGAGTATGGCATGACACTCACACTTGCCCCAAGGTCACATAAAGCTTTGTTGATTGTAGCGTCGCCAATGGTGCATGGAATAGAGAAACTTCCCAGATCCTTGAGTTTTGGAGGTGAACTTCCTTGTAGGATGACACTACTCACCTTAATGAACGCAATAGTCTCTAGCTTCTGGATGGATTTCTTCTTTGTAAGAATATCTTTCATGTATTTCGCATAGGCCAGAACATAATTGATTAGTTCCGTGAATGGAATTGAGACTTCCAAGTTATTCACAATCTCCATGAAGTTTCCAAGTTGTTCATCAAACTTAGGCTTAGCTTGATGACTTGGAAATGGAAGTCTAATCACAATAGGCTCTTTCTCCTTAGCCTTCTCTTCATTCTTCTTCTTTGAAACTTCTTGAATGGGTTCTTCTTCCTTAGAGTTTTCCATAACTTTTTCCTTGTTACTAGCCTCCACAATGTCTTCATCAATGGGCCCCTTCGGCCCTTCATACCTTGTACCACTCCTCAAATGGATGGCACTCACCGACTCATATCTTGGGGAATTACTTTGAGGTGGTAATTGCCCCTTTTGTCTTTGAGAGCTAGAAGATGCTAATTGAGAAATTTGTTTCTCCAACTTCTTTGTGTGAGCTAGAATGTTGTTGATGGTGATATCTTTTGCTTGGCTATCTTTTTGCATTTGAGTGAAAAATTCTTGTTGATTCTTTTGCATTTGGAGGACCGCTTTTTGAACATCAAAACCTTGGTCATTGGATTGATTGTAAGAGGGTTGATTTTGATAACCTTGGCTTTGGTAAAAGGGTCTTTGAGCTTGATTTCTCATTGGAGGTGGGGTGTATGTTGGTTGAGGATTTTGAACATTTTGGCTTTTGTATGAAAGATTGGGATGGAATTTGGTATTCTCATTGTAATAGTTGGAATAAAGGGTGCCACTCTTGTATGCTTGGAAAGCATTCACTTGTTCCCCTACATTCACTTTGGTCATGTCCTAAAGTTCCACAACTCTCACATACTCCACTTGGAATTGATGATGATGCCACCATAGCATTAACATGTTGCTTGGATGATTTGGAGGTCTCTTTAAGTTTAGCCATGGCCTTCTCAAACTTCAAATTAATGGTGTCAATGTGAGCAATAAGTTGAGCACCCAATTGAGTAATGGAATCCACCCCATGTAGGGTAATATCCGTATCATACCTTTTAATTATAGGATTATAACGCAAAATTTACATGTGATTATAGTCATAAAACGAAAAACATAATGAAACGATAAAGATATAGAAATAACCTTCGGTCCTAGTGCAAAAGGCAATGAGAGATCAAGTTAGATCTCCTCCTAATCGTTGCACCCAAGATGTCCGAGTAATGCCCTTGTGCTAGAGAGAATCCCCTAATTGCCTTGCAATATCGAGGGGATTGTTTTGTGAGTTTGTGTTGGATGAGAGATCCGGAATTCGGGAGGAACAATTCCCAAAACCCTAATAATTTTTAGCAAAATGAATTAGGTTAGACAAGAGGAGAAGACTCCCCTTTTGTCTATGGGAGCCTCGGCCAAACCGAGTGAGAGGAGCCCAAATGGGCTTTTCATTTTCTCTTCACTTAAACTCGTGGTCCGGTCCATGACTCGCTAAGTGTATATGACGCGGTTTCATTATAAACTGTTATCGGTTATCGGAAATTAAGGCATCAACTAATAATACGGGTTAGTTGAATTATTAATACATGTCCGACAAAACAGTATTGTATAATTATATTCAATATACATTTAATTAAATATAAAACGCTTATATTTAATTTTACGAATTAACTGGTTAGTTCGCCTTCAAAGACATGATATTTAATCCGTATTAAATATAATATCTCAACATCACATTTTGACTAATTATTAGTCAAATAACTCGACTAACCGGTTAGTCAAATTTGGCATCTACATGTTTGTATTTTCATACCGTCACATCACTCAAAACGTATCCTATAGGTGTGACTTTTAGGGACCAGTTGATCACCGCCATCCGTATGACAATAACGTCAAACTTATCTAGCAAGCCAACCGTTATTGATAAACGTGGATCAACCGATAATAATACCAAAAGTATGCCCTTTGATCCTTTTAGAGATTTATAAGTCCTTGCACTAACCGTTAAGGACACCAACCCCAACAAGCTCCCACTTGTCCGTACAAGTGTATGTGCAATGACGTTATCCGCACTAACCTGGAGGACACACGGCTCAACAAACTCCCACTTGTCCGTACAAGTGTATGTGCGATAACCGATTCTCATATTCATTTAAAATTTCTCCCACTCAATGTAAAACAATTTGCAGATCTGGATCCACAAAGGTCGTATTTTACAATCGATCCGTATCTAGAGTGGTTTCCCCGACTAGAGAGTAACTTAACCGATAAAACGAATCCGTATCCGAGCATGGCCATGCATTTCGATTCTGACTCCTCGAGTGGCCCCGAGAAATATCGAGTACTGATAAAGGCTGAATATTTCCTTCAACTCGAACTCCTTCCGATCTAAGCACGGCATGAAATGACCCAGAAACAATCTACTTGGCCCCTGTTACGGATGACCGTGAGAAAGAAACCAAAGTCACCCAAAATCTGCCTTAGTCTCAAGAGACAATCGATAGTCAAAAGAATCGACTCTTAGGATCACCATGGAGGTCCTATCCACGACCGGGCACCGAATGTTATAAAACATTTAGGACTCCACGTCGTTGTCACAATTGTGTCCTACGAAATATCCGTATAAATCGCTCTCGTGATTGGTCACCAACCTGTTGACTTATGGCTAGTTGAACCCACCATCAACCAACGTCACAAAATAATTGCGAGTTATCGGCTCATGCGGGCAATTAAGGAAAAAATATAATGTTCGTTCAGTTCACTTTGTGGTGTTCAAAATTTGTCGTACAAATCCACATGAAAAACAATATATATATATAAAAATATCAAAACGATGATGTTGTATAGAATACAAAAGCGAATGAATCTAATCCATAAAAGAGTACTACAACTTAGGAACACGTTTAATTCCCATGGAATTAACGTGCCCTTCATGCTTATCTTGTCGTAATGCTTTAGTGAGAGGATCTGCTATGTTATCATCTCTAGCAATCTTTTCTATCACTCTCGCCTTTTGCTCCACGTAATCCCGGATTAGATGAGCTTTCTGTTGTACATGTCTAGACTTGTTGCTAGACTTTGGCTCCTTAGCTTGGAAGATGGCACCACTATTGTCGCAATAGATGGTGATCGGGTCATTCGAACTAGGCACTCTGAGATAGCCCGTGTAAGAATTGACGCATCCATATCGCTTCCTTTGTAGCTTCAGACGCGGCATAGTACTCGGACTCGGTCGTAGAATCTCTGTAATAACAGTTTGTTTGGAACTCTTCCGGTGATGCAGCGCCATTAAGAGTAAAAACGAATCCGCACCGAGATTTCGAGTCATCACGATCCGTTTGGAAGCTAGCGTCTGCACAGGTTCGGTTGCGCATAGCTTTTGTTCGCCTCCATAAGTCAATGCCCAATCTTTAGTCCTCCGTAGGTACTTAAGAATGTTCTTGACCAACCAATGTGATTCACCCTGGATCTTTGTTGGAATCGACTTGTCATACTCAATGCATATGCCACGTCGGGACGTGTGCATATCATGGCATACATGATAGATCCTATTGCCGAGGCATAAGGTATCCGTGCCATGCGCTCTTTTGCTTCCGGTGTCTCTCGGTGCCCGAGACTTGCTCAAATGCACCCCGGAAACATAGGAAGGAACCCCTTCTTGGAGTTAGTCATCTTGAATCTCTCTAGGACTTTGTCTATGTAAGACTCTGATCGAGAGATAGCATCCGTCGTGATCTATCTCGATAGATACGGATACCTAGAATTCTTTGTGCCTCTCCCAGATCTTTCATCTGGAAATGGTTTTTCAACCACACTTTCACCGAAGTTAAGAGAGGTATGTCATTCCCAATCAGGAGTATGTCGTCAACATACAATATTAGGAAGACAATCTTGCTCCCACTCGACTTGATATATAGACATGGTTCCTCGACCGATCGAGTAAATCCATTTTCTTTTATCACTTGGTCGAAGCGATGATTCCAACTCCTTGATGCTTGCTTAAGTCCATAAATGGAACGCTTAAGCTTGCACACTTTCTTAGGATGTCTTTGGATCGATAAAACCTTCGGGTTGTACCATGTACAACTCTTCCTCCAAAAAGCCGTTTAAGAAGGCGGTTTTCACGTCCATTTGCCAAATTTCATAGTCATGAAAAGCGGCAATCGCTAAGATAATCCGAATGGAACGCAGCATGACTACGGGTGCAAAAATCTCATCGTAGTGCAAACCTGGCACTTGGGTGAAACCTTTAGCAACTAGTCGTGCTTTGTAGATATCTTGTTGACCTTCCACAGAATGCTTTATCTTGTAAAGCCATTTGCATTGAAGGGGACGAACCTTAGCAGGTAAGTCAACAAGATCCCACACGTTGTTCTCATACATGGAGTCCATCTCGGATTGCATGGCCTCAAGCCATAGCTTTGAGTCGGAACTAGTCATGGCACCTTTATAGGTTGCGGGTTCACTACTCGTTAAGAGTAGAACGTCATCTATGTCATGTTCCTCGACCATACCAATGTATCATGCGGAGGAATAGAGACTCTTCCCGATCTCCTAGGTTCCTCAGGAATATTCACCGCAGCCGGGATTGAAGGAATTGGTTCCTCCAATAGTTGCTCGGTATTTGGTTCTGGAATCTCCGACAGGTCGAAGGTTCTATCACTCTTTGCATTCTCGAGAAATTCCTTCTCTAAGAATGTCGCACTAGCCGCAACAAAAACACGTTGTTCGGTTGGCGAATAGAAGTAATGACCACGTGTTCCTTTAGGATAACCTATAAAGTATGTCTTGACCGATCGCGGGCCGAGCTTATCTTCAGGTCTCCACTTGACATAAGCCTCGCAGCCCCAAACCCGTATAAAGGACAAGTTAGGGACCGTTCCCTTCCATAGTTCATATGGAGTCTTGTCACAGACTTTAGACGGACTTCGGTTAAGTATTAGAGCGGTGACAAAAGAGCATAACCCCATAATGAATCGAGGTAAAACCGTGTGACTCATCATGGATCGAACCATATCAAGTAGTGTTCGATTTCTCCGTTCGGACACACCATTGGTGAGGTGTTCCAGGTGGAGTTAACTGTAGGGCGATCCCACAGTCTTTAAGGTGTTGATCAAACTCGTGAGAAAGATACTCGCCACCACGATCTGAACGTAGTGTTTTTATCTTTCTACCAAGTAGGTTCTGTACCCTATTTTGGTATTCTTTGAATTTCTCAAAGGATTCACTTTTGTGCTTCATTAAGTAGACATAGCCATATCTACTTAAATCATCCGTGAAAGTGATGAAATACCTATAGCCTTCTCGTGCGGTGATTGACATAGGACCACATACATCCGTGTGTATGAGCCCTAATAGGTCGCCAGCCGCGCATTCCAACACCTTTGAAGGAAATACGAGTCATCTTACCGATGAGACATGATTCACACGTGCCAAATGATTGAAAATCAAAGGCCGAGATAGCTCCATTTTTAATGAGCTGTTTTACGCGTTTCTCATTAATGTGTCCCATACGGCAGTGCCATAGATACGTTTGATCTTTGTCACCAACCTTTAACTTTTTATTCATTACGTGTAATATTTCGGTCGTCTGATCTAAAACATAAATTCCGTTCATGGAGACTGCCTTGCCATAAATCATATCGTGTAAAGAGAAAATGCAAGCATTATTTTCTATTACAAATGAAAAACCAAGTTTGTCAAGTGCAGAAACTGAAATAATGTTTTTCGAAAGACTAGGAACATAATAGCAGTCATATAATGACAACTCAAATCCGCTAGGAAGCTGGATCACATATGTCCCCTTTGAGATGGCAGCCACTCTTGCTCCATTCCCAACACGCAGGTCAACCTCACCCTTTACGAGAGGCTCGAGATTTCGGAGGCCCTGCACATGATTACACAGATGAGAACCACAACCAGTATCTAGTACCCAAGTTCCGTAACTTGCATGGTTAATCTCAATCATATGAATAAAAGTAGAAGAAGAAGACATACCAACAGGTTTAACGCGACCCGCTTTTATGTCCTCATGATAGACAGAACATGTCCGCCTCCAATGCCCAGTCTTGTGGCAGTGATGGCATTCCATGTTCTCGGTTTTGCTCTTTGTCGCGCCTGATGAGGTGCTCGACTCACCAGGCCCACTCTTACCTGGACCCGACTTCTTAAACTTCGGTTTACCTACTGCTAGGTTTGCCTGAGCTTTGCCCTTACCTTTCCCTTTGTTTGACACAACGAGAACATCCTGTTTCATGCTCCCACTGAACTTCATGTCCTTCTCGGTCTGTACGAGAAGGAGTGCAGCTCATGGGGAGTTTTCTTCAAATCATTCATATAGTAATTCGCTCTAAATTGCGAATAACCATCGTGGAGTGAATGAAGTATGCGGTCGATCACAATGTTCTCGTCGATCTTACAATCAAAGGTCTCCACTTCTCGACATTCTCAATCATCGAGAATGTGTGGGCTAACTGGTTGGCCCTTTCGGAGTCTCGCATCAAAGAAGCGAGTGGTATGCTCATAGGTCACGATTCTCGGTGCTTTCGAGAATTCCTTGGTGAGCGTGGTGAAAATCTTGTTTGCACCATGGGCTATGAAGCGTTTCTGCAAATTGGATTCCATTGCAAAAATGAGTACGTTTTTAATCGCACCCGCTTCCATACAGAAATCATTAAACTTGGTGATTTCAGCAGCTCTAGCCAGTGGGACTGGGTTTGCCGGGAGGGGCTCTAATAGATATTTGAGCTTCCGTCGTCGGCAGCGGCAGATTCCGTAATGCCGCCTCCCGTCTCGGGTTGGATCCATCATTCTTGATCGAGTAGACCGATTCATCTGATTCATGAAGATCCGAAGCCAGGACTCACGGTCCAATGTGGCACTTGGCATTGGGTTATCGCAGAACCAGACCATTTGTTATTTGCGGTTAAAGAACGTGATCTACACCGAAAAAGAAAGAAAAACAAAACGAAATAAGCAACTCATCGAGGTGATTTAAGTCTATTTAAAATTCATTTTAACATGTAGACTCAATGCACTTGCATAATTGATCTCCCTCAAGAATGATACAAGTGATCCCAAGACTCAATTTCTGTAAATTGATAAGCCAACTGTTTAGCTAATTCTTCCGGAAGAACTCTTGGTCGATAGATTTCCGTAAATCCTATCTATAGTCCACCATAGTCACAGGATCGTACGAGTGACCACAGTGTTGAGATAAAATAGGTCAATCGGTTCCAACTTACCCGACGTAGAAGGGGTCATATTATGCCTACCGACGAAGAAGGGACTCATTGGAGTTTGACCTATAAAGACCGTTCTCAATTTTTGTTTATACGAGGAAGATCCCATCAACTAAATTATAATTCATATTAAGTGAACGAATAACTAGCGTTTGCGTGAATGAATTAATTTGGGTGATGGCTTAAAATCGTGTGACATGCGAATGTCATAGAAAACTAACTCGTGACCTCTATATGTGTCAGTTTTCATGCA
The DNA here is from genome assembly GCF_048544455.1 of Silene latifolia. NCBI lineage: Eukaryota > Viridiplantae > Streptophyta > Magnoliopsida > Caryophyllales > Caryophyllaceae > Silene > Silene latifolia. Next base: position 241,506,189 of record NC_133537.1, read on the forward strand.
ATAATTAGGTGGTTTGGTTTTTAGGCGGAATATGATGCATACTATCGTTACAATAAAATAAATAAATGAATGCAATACGTAAATAAAAATTTCCTAGTGTGGCTTATCCTAGTAAAAAGAACAAAATACAACTTTGGAATCCACCGTTGGACCCGAAAAGCTTGTCTTGGTGTTCCATCTTTGTCCATGTAGCGGGAGTGAGCATCCGGTCTCCATCTTTAGTCTTCTCAAAAATTACAATTTAAAATTTACAAATATAAACCTATTTACATTCTAAATAAAAACTGTAATTAAAAGAAATAAAAATGGAGATACGAGATCTCAAAATACAACCAAGACCGTGTTCCATCATTACGGTAACACGTTCTACTAAGGCCACACTAAGTTACAAATGTTTGTAAAATAATTAAATACGTAATTAAAAGGCATTCAAAACATTCAAAATATAAACAAGAACGATAAATTAAAATGCATCAACTAAAAATTAAATTTATTCGTGACATAATTCCGTAATTATGTTAAATTTTTATCCAAACCACCAAAGATAATTAAAATTATATGACAAAACCGCTTTAGTCATGTTAATTTTAATCCGAGATAATCCGTTACAATAAATCGTTTTAAAGTAACTTTATTTTACGTGGGTGAACCGTTTCACTAACAAGCGAGAGCATAAAAACCGTTTTATGCATTAAAAGGGTAGGAAAAAAAAAAAAACAGAAATTTTTTTTTTTTTTTTTTTCTTCGTATCTGCTGTACGTGAACAGTACCAGTGGCCAAAATTTTTTTTTTTTTTTTTTTTTTAAAATCGGCTGAAATGCCGAGAGCCTCTAAGGGCAAAAAAAAAAAAATAATCAAACTAAAACGAGATCAAACAAGTGATCAAACAACAAAACGATTTGTAAAAACTCAATTGCAATTTAATCTAATCCGTATAGAAATCAAATTACAATTGTTAATCTTCAACATATTGCAATAATTATCGGTTAAAATTACAACATGTGAAGAACGATTGAAAACAAGAGATCGATTGATCTAACAAAATCATGTGGCACGCATAACGATGCAAAAAAAAGTAAAAAGCGTGAAAGAAAGAAAGCCCACGGTTTTCTAAAAAAATTAGCCACACGAAATTTTATGCAATCATTTTGATCGAACTTTAACAAATTGCAATGAATATCGATTACAATACAATATGCAAAGATCGAAAATGAACACAAAACAAAAGACAACTATTACCGTGTAAACTTGACACGGATCACAAGGCACAAAACAAAAAAAAACGCAAAAAAAAAATTTGCCGAGTAAAAAATTGAGCCGTGACAAAATTTTTTTGAACAAAATTCATCGTTTCAACAATCGTTTGATGAAAAACACATATAAAAATTTACGTGGCCTCGCTCTGATACCACTTGTAGGGTAATATCCGTATAATACCCTTTAATTATAGGATTATAACGCAAAATTTACATGTGATTATAGTCATAAAACGAAAAACATAATGAAACGATAAAGATATAGAAATAACCTTCGGTCCTAGTGCAAAAGGCAATGAGAGATCAAGTTAGATCTCCTCCTAATCGTTGCACCTAAGATGTCCGAGTAATGCCCTTGTGCTAGAGAGAATCCCCTAATTGCCATGCAATATCGAGGGGATTGTTTTGTGAGTTTGTGTTGGATGAGAGATCCGGAATTCGGGAGGAACAATTCCCAAAACCCTAATAATTTTTAGCAAAATGAATTAGGTTAGACAAGAGGAGAAGACTCCCCTTTTGTCTATGGGAGCCTCGGCCAAACCGAGTGAGAGGAGCCCAAATGGGCTTTTCATTTTCTCTTCACTTAAACTCGTGGTCCGGTCCATGACTCGCTAAGTGTATATGACGCGGTTTCATTATAAACTGTTATCGGTTATCGAAAATTAAGGCATCAACTAATAATACGGGTTAGTTGAATTATTAATACATGTCCGACAAAACAGTATTGTATAATTATATTCAATATACATTTAATTAAATATAAAACGCTTATATTTAATTTTACGAATTAACTGGTTAGTTCGCCTTCAGCACATGATATTTAATCCGTATTAAATATAATATCTCAACATCACATTTTGACTAATTATTAGTCAAATAACTCAGACTAACTGGTTAGTCAAATTTGGCATCTACATGACTGTATTTTCATACCGTCACATCACTCAAAACGTATCCTATAGGTGTGACTTTTAGGGACCAGTTGATCACCGCCATCTGTATGACAATAACGTCAAACTTATCTAGCAAGCCAACCGTTATTGATAAACGTGGATCAACTGATAATAATACCAAAAGTATGCCCTTTGATCCTTTTAGAGATTTATAAGTCCTTGCACTAACTGTTAAGGACACCAACCCCAACACCCCATGCTTTCCTCCTCTAGTAGCCTTCCGAGGTCTACTATATTGCGAGTTATGGACCGCCATTTCTTCAATTTTGTTCCATGTTTAATTGTCATCAACTTCGGTGAACATACCATTGGATCCCATATTGAGAATGTTTCGGGAGTCTTCATATATACCATTCCAAAATTGTTGTACAAGGAACCACTCGCTAAGTCCATGGTGTGGACAAGAACGATAGGTGTCCTTGAATCTCTCCCATGCTTCGTACAAAGATTCCTCATCCCTTTGTTTGAACCCGGTGATTTGGGCTCTCAACATGTTAGTATTTTTCGGAGGATAGAATTTCTTGTAGAAAGAAAGTGCCAATTTCTTCCAAGAATCAATACCAAGAGTAGCCTTGTCTAGGATTTTCAACCATTGTTTCCCGGTACCAATCAAAGAAAAAGAAAATAAGACCCATCGGATTTGGTCTTGAGTAACTCCGGTTTGAGAAATCGCATCACAATAGTCACAAAAAGTCTCCATATGTGAGTGAGGCTCTTCACTAGGCATCCCTCCAAATTGACTTCTCTCAACTAATTGTATGAATGAAGATTTGGCAATGAAATTACCGGTTAAATGTTGTGGTGTAGGAGTACCATTTGGTAGGTTCTCCTCGGTTGGTACGGAATGTGAAGAGAATTTAGGCATTGTGGGTTGATTTTGTGGTGGGTTTTGTATTGGGTTATTCTCTCCTTATCTTGCAAAAGGGTTGGTAAACTCAATGTTATTTGGTTGAATGTTCACAATTTCTCCAATACCTCTCAAAGTACCTCTACCAAGTCTTCTATTGTTGGTCAAAGTTCTTTCAATTTCAAGATTAATGGGTTTTTTTTTTTTTTGGTCTCACGAAGCGCGCACATAGTCGCATTACAATAAGGGGGAGGGGGGATTCGAACCTGTGACCTATTGTCCACAATACCTCTGTCTTAACCACTAGACTAAGACATCCTTGGTAAGATTAATGGGTGATGAGTGGTATTTTAGTCGTATTTTACCCCGCATTTATACCTTATTCCGACTCAATTTTGCGTGCTTAAATGATTAAAAGGCTCATTTTATTTACTAATTTATAATAATTAATCGTCTCAATTTAATTTAATTATTAATCTGTTTTAATAATATTAGTGTTATTATTGTTTTATTGTTCGTAATTTGTAGATGAGGCGGAAAGTAAGAAGCAAATCGGGTCGAAACGGAGATGAGACGGGCCAAGAGCAAAGCGAGAATCAAATGAAAACCAAAATAAAAGTCGAAGGTTGACTTTGACCTTTCCCTTTCACCATCGACACCACCATACTCCTCTTCCTTCCCCTGCATTTCATCACACTCACCATTAACTCACCTCCATTAATAATCACCAAATTCAACCACCAATTCCACTCTCCTGCACCTCTTCCATTCATCATCAGTCCCGTCCAACTTTACCACGCATCACCAGCACCTCGCCTGAACTCAGCTGCAACAACCCGTCATCACCTTGCACCATCACCAAATTCAATCCATTTTCATCATCAACCTTCGACACCTCAATTAATCTCCACCACGACTCCAACCCAACTCCGTCTGCTCCTATGACATGCTCATTCTCACGCCACCATTTCTGCATCAAACAACCCGCAATCACCAAGCATCCCCAATCATATCATCTCCTTCATCTCCAACAACTCCCCGTGTCCACTGCCTCACCTCAGACCCACAACCATGATAGCCTCCACTTCTCGCCATAACGACCAACAACTCAACACCACTGCCGCCCATCATCACCAACGGTAGCAACATCCCCTCTCCTCGGCTCATCACCATACCACACCAGTATCTCCGTTCTACTCCGCCGTCAACAACCAGCGGCGAACTCGACAACCACCTGCTCGTGTTCACGCACCTGCATCAACAACCAGCATGAATTCGCACCATCAATTGAATCACCAATGACGAACTCGAAATCGAAATCCTGTCAATTGGAAATAAATTGTGCTTCCCAGACGGCCCACTGTTTGCCTCCTACCCAACCGGCTGGTAATACGCAACGAATTGACTCCACTTTCCAGAGAACTCCCAGCCGGCCTTGTCACCGGTGGCCGGTCAACCGGCTCATAACACAAATCTTATCATGTCGTGCTTCCCAGACGGGTACCCGTCTGCTGCCCCTCGACCGGCTCCCACCACCTTCAATACTATCCTCCATTTTCCAGAGAGTGCCCAGCCGGCCTCGCTGCCAGTGGCCGGTACCCCGGCTCCCAACCCATGAGATCTATTGTTTGGTTATTTAAGTCGTGTCTTTTGTATTGTGAGGTGATTGAGTGTATTATTAGATTATTAATATTAATATTAATATTAATATTAATATTAATATTAATATTAATATTAATATTAATATTAATATTAGGATTAATATTAGCATTATTATTTGTATTATTAATTAGGTAGTATAAAAAGGAGACCTTACACACAATACATGAAGACACTACCTCCAATTAGACTAGAAAATTAGACTAGATTATTATTCTCTCTCAATATTGTAGAAACCTAATATTTCATCTCTCATTTTCATTCAAATAAAAGTTGTAATCTTCCTTTAATTAATAGTTTAATTCTTCTTTAGTTCATCCAAGTTCTTTATTTCTCAATAGTTTACATTTAATATTTGGGTTGTAATTGGAAGACAAGAAGAAATTCATCTTTCATTATTATCCAAGTTTGTTCATTTCCTCTTAATTTGTGCGAGTAGTCTCCTCTAGAGTTTAGGGGGATATTGGGTCATTAATGGGTGTAAAATTGGGTTATTAACATTTGGAATTGGGTGATTACTTGGTATTTACTTTCATGCATATGAAGTGCTCGATGAAATGTTTGAACGAAAGTTTGAGTCTTTTATTAGCATGTTTAACTTATCTTGGTGCATTATGCTATTGGATGGTCTTTATGCTATGATTACTAGATCGATCGGTCTTGTTCTCATTCATATTAAGTGTTCGTAGAATCGTTTGAATGAAAGTTTGAACCTTCCTTTGACATGTTTGGCTTGTCTTGGTGCTTATGCTATTGGAAGGTCTATAAGCCATGTTAGTGCCGAGTTCATCTTAATTAAGTGACAACTTGTTAATGAACTTAAGGTGACTAGGAAATTAGTCTTAATTCCTTGATCATTGTCATCACCCATATCTTGTTTTAATCTTGTTTTATGCTCTCCTACCCAAGTGAACCCGAAGACTCTAGTTCTCCCATTAATTGAATACAACTCCATTTAGTTTAATTTTGTTTAACTCGTTTGCATCTTAGTTTACAATTAATCAACCTCTTACATTTGTTTGACTAAACTAAAGACTTAAAAAAACCAAGTATCTAACCCCCGCCATCTTTGTGTTCGACCCCGATTAAATACTACTTTTTAATTGGGTTTTATAAATAGTTTTTGATTGGGAAATGACGACAAATCCTTATATCAATGGGTAACAAGTTACCTTGTGATCTCCTAGACATGCAAAATATCAAACAACTCGAAAACAATTAGAACAACCTTGAGGAGATTGACTTCCCCAAGTTAAAGAAAGACACAACTAAAAACAATTAATGAAAATCAAATCAAGTTAACACCGTCCCCGGCAACGGCGCCATTTTTGGTGTCGGTTAAAACTCGTCGTCAAAAGCTACTTAACCAAAACAATATTTATAACTTCACAAACTACTCTTAGCAAAGAGGTAAGTAAAGGTCGGATCCCAAGGGACGGGTATTGATGTAGGATTTTCACTTGCAAATGGTTGTGTCTTAGGGTGTCACAATTTGGGTTGAGAAAGGAGATCAACTAAACTAATCAATAATATAAAAGCAAGGTAATAAAAACCAGCAAGGTGATTAAAATGAGATGTAAACAATTGATTAAAAGTACTAGGGTGTCATGGGTTCATAGGGGATTTATGGGAGTTGATCATACAAACATGTTCTCTACTACATGCAAGCACTTATTGTTGTGATGGGATCGAGTTGGTATATAAGCTTACAATCCCTAAGAAGGTTTGGGTCCCGGAGCCGAATCGATTAGATTGTACAACACCTACAAGTCGACTTAGTCCTTCCTATCCAACTATATGCATGGTCTAATGAGACTCGAGTTGGTGTATAAGCTTACAAGTCTCATTGAAAAGATAGGTGATGGGTAAAAAATGCAAGGATTCATAGGCTCACATTTCATCAAACATAACATGTGCATAAGTTGAAATAACAACAAGCAAGCAAATTAATTATGAAAACATATTAGATTAAGCATGAATCAATACCCATGTTGGTTTCCCCTAATTCCCCATTAACCCTAGTTAAGGAAACTACTCACTCATTATCAAGTTTAACATGCTAACAAGGTTGTCAATCATACTAGCAAGGCAAAACATGATGAATAAATGAAAATGATTAACAATAATTAAACAAGGCTAAGAGAGAATTATACTTATGAAAAAGATTCCAACAAATAAAGCAAAGAATAATAGAAGTACTTGATGATTTATGGAAGGTTGTCAATCCTCCAAATAAACCCAAATAATCTTCTAATTACCCAAAATAAATGAAGAACAATAGAGAAATTAAGGAAAGATTAAGTATTGAGATTTGTATTAAGTCTAGATTAAAAGTTGATTACAAGATTAAGGAATGATTAAAACTTGATTAAGAAAGTATTAAGAGAGCATGCTAATCTAAGTAGTACAATGGGGTATTTATACTAAAGATTAGGTACACGGATTAGGGTTACTAAGGGATTAAATGACTATTAAGTCCTTAAGAAAATTTGAGGAAATGCTCCTCTCGAAGGAAATGAGCATCTCTGTTTTGCTAATCTCCCCATGATCCGCGCGTCTTGGGGAGTGGCACGGGCTCTCTGGACTGTGATCCGAGCGGGTTGTCTGGGAGACGCTCGGATCTTATGGCTGCAAGACGAGCATCTTGGCTGCGGGACATTCAGATGGTGGTGAAGGAAGACGCCCGAATTGGGTGTGATCCGCTCGGATCCCACGGCAGACTGCTTCTCTTCTTTCCTTCCTTCATAATCCGCGAGGATCATTTAGGGCATGCAAGGATCCTTTCGCCATTGTCCATTTTACTTTATTATCTACATAGGCCTTCTAGTGATGTCTTCTCTTTGATGCGTGGTCATTACATGCGATCAATTTAGCTCCATTTTGCCATGTAAATGCAAGGTTAGCACTTCTTTCCTACCAAGGGGACAAAACCTCAAAGAATATGCAAAATGGGAAACTAAAGATAGTAAATGACCCAATTATGCACTATAAAGCATAGGAATGAGGTTAATTCGGGGGCTAAATGTGCTCGAATATGAGTCATATCAAAACATGAATTTGGTAATTATTCGGGAATTACCGAAATAAATCCCTATAGGAATAGGAAACTTTACTTAAAATAGATTAGGAAAGATCCCGTGGCTGTCAAACGAGGAAAATAACCTGGGGGAGAGGCGCAGCAGGAGCTGCGATCCTTCGAAGAGGCGCAGCAACTGCTGCGTCCTTTCTCCAGTTGGTCCGTCCTCAGCTGAAATTAGGAAAAAACGAATAGTATAAATAGAGACCTCGGTTGAGCTTCTATTCTCACAATTCTCCCTTCCTTGTCTTCGTCTTTTACACAAAACCTCCTATATCCTCTCAAAAGTTTCCAACAAAATATGGATGCCTTTGAAAATCGCATTAAGGAGTGGACGAATGAATTTACAAATGTGGAGAAACACGACTGATGCGTGGCCGCTAAGTGTTCACAAATTAAGATGTGGTCGTTGGTCACGGTCGAATCAAAACACAATTTATAGCTTAACAAGCAACTCTACAATTAGTAAAGAGGCAAGTAAAGGTCGGATCCCAAGGGACGGGAGTTGAAATGAGATTTCTATTGTAACTAGTGGTGTCTAAGGGGTGTCACAAATTGGGTTGATGTAGAAAGTTACTAAACTAGAATAACAATGAAAATAAACAAGCAAGATGAATAAAAAGGGGTGTAAACAATTGATTAAAGGCACTAGGGTGTCATGGGATCATAGGGGAATCATGGGATATGATCATACAAACATGTTCTCAAATTATAAGCAAGCAATTATTGTTGTGATGGATTGAGTTGGGTTATATCTTACAATCCTAGGAAAGTTTGGGTCCCGGAGCCGAATCGATTAGATTGTACAACACCTACAAGTCGACTTAATCTTCCCTACTCAACAATATGCATGGTCTAATGAGACTCGAGTTGGGTTATGTCTTACAAGTCTCATTGAAAAGATAGGAGATGATAGTAAATGCAAGGATTCATAGGCTTAGCATTTCATCAAATATAACATGTGCATGAGTTGAGATCAAAACAAGCAAGCAAATAAAACATGAAAGCATATTAATTTAAGCATGAATCATTCCCCATGTTGGTTTCCCTAATCACCCATTAACCCTAGCTAAGAGACTACTCACTCATTATCATGTTGATCATGCTAGCAAGGTTGTCAATCATACTAACAATATGAAACATGATGAATAAATGAAAGTAATTAACAATAATTAAAAAGGGATTAAGAGATTATACCTACTAATGATTCCAATAATAAAGCAAGAATAATAGAAGTACTTGAATGCTAGATTGAGAGGTTGTCAATCTCCCAATAATAACCCAAATAATCTTCAATTACCCAAAATAAAGGATGAACAAAAGAGAGATTAAAGAACTAAAACTTGGATTAAAACTTGATTAATACTTGATTACAATATTAAAGAGAGATTTGATTGATATTAACTACACTAATTATTGATAAGAAGAACATGCTCCTCTAATTAGCCTAATGGGGTATTTATAGTGAAAATTAGGGAGGATGCATTAGGGTTAACTAAGGGCTAAACTAGTAATTACACTTTTTAAGTTGAGCAAGGAGGACCCGGTATTTTCTGAGAGAAGGGCTTCTCTTTTCGTAGCTTGAAGAAGACAATCCGTGTTGTGAAGAAATCCGGGCGGAATAAGGTCGGGACGGACGGATTTGGGCGGTGGAATCCGAGCGGATTCTGGGGAATCCGGACGGATTGTTGAGGGGGAATCCGAGCGGATTCAGGCACGGGACGCTCGGATTGTGCAGGGGCTGGACGGGCGGATTGTTGACAATCCGCTCGGATTGTCAGTCAGCATAGTAACTTCTTCTTTTCTTCCCTTTTCTTCATAAATTCCTTGGGGATTTCCTTGGGGACTCAAGGATCTTTCCTCAACATTGCTCTTCTACTATGATATGTACAAAGGCCTTCTAATCTTGTCTCTCCTTGATGCTTGGTCATTGAATTCGATCAATTTAGTCTTGTTTTGCCATGAAAATGCAAGATTCTTACTCCTTTCCTACCAAGGGATCAAAATCTCAAAGAATATGCAAAACAAAGAGCTAAAGATAAGAAATGACCCAAATAAGCACTAAAAAGCATGGAAACAAGGCTAATTCGGGGGCTAAATATGCGCCAATTATGGTCACATCAAATATCCCCAAACCGAACCTTTGCTCGTCCCGAGTAAAGAGGTGACAAAGACTAGGACCAATACTAACCTACCCTAATAATATAGCCGATATGAGACAATTAGCGGGTCTCACTCCGCCCCTTCAACTCACAACAAGACAACCATGAGGTAGGATGCCTTCTTGCAAGGCAAGGTGGGTCTTGCCAAAATGGCGACACATCCAAACATTAAGCACACAAAAACACATAATGGATGCATCTACAAAAATAATAGCCACTTTCCTCATCTAAGTGGCGGAAATTATCTACAAGGGAAGCAATTCTAGGGTACACAATCCTTCATAGATGCAATTTGTTCAAACTACTAAGCCTAGAAGGATACCAATAAATCACCTCCAAGTTGTGTCAAGCTAGGGTACCTTTGTCCTCAATCGTTAAATGCTTTTGTCAAGGGTAGACTCCCTATGGTGTTAGAAACACTGGAGGATCGCGGAATTCCCCCTCTTGCCTAGACAAGAAGAAGGGTCGTCCCCTCTCTACCATGCACAAAAATGGATACGAATGATAAAGGGATCAATAGATATTTGAGTTTCACTTTTGGGAGTTTGCTTTTGTTTTTGTTTTTCCCCCCAATTTCTTGTGGCATTTGACATTTGAGAACACTTTCTTTGCCATTTCTTTTTGATTTTTGGCATTTCAATACTTGACAACTTTTTTGCATTTCTTTTTGAACATTTTCAAAGTGACCCCAATTAGTAACGAGGGTGCCTTATATTTGAAGCTTAGGAGTTCTATTTTTGCTCCTCTTTTCATTTGATGCATTTTTGCAAACTTTCTTTCACTTTTCATTTCATTGAACTCAAATTGATTTCTTTTTGTGCCCATTCCCTTTTGTTGACAAAAATATGGTAGAACATGGATGAATGATGGTTGCATGGTTTCAAGGGTCACCTTGGAATAAACGGTAGCCAAGGAGTTATCACACCACAAGGTACTCTTGACTAGGCCTTAATCCATGGGTCAAAGGATACTAGCATGACACATCCTAGGGTGTTTTACAAGTATTCTAACAAGCAAAGTCTTAAGAAGAAAAAGCATCTACTAGGGCCTATATACACTTGTCAAGCTTCCCAAGTAGACGGTTTCGCAAAATTTTCTAACATGCAAACTACATGCCATGATGCAACTACCATATAAACATCCTAATGCATATGATTCTACCAACTAATATGACATATAAACTAAATGCAACTCCTAAGTTCACATTGTTATACCGCATTAATCAAGATAAAGCCACATAGTCATTAACATAAAGAGGAAAAAGGAGATTGGAAAGATCATACCATGCGGTCTTCAATATCCTCATGTCTCGGATGTGGCGTAGTCAATCAATGTGAACAAGGATAAAACAAGCACAATATATACAAGACAATATATACAAAGGAAATGAACTTGTTTTTGGGTTTTCAAAATTTTTCAATTTTTATGATTTTTGTAATTTTTCAATTTTTATGGGTTTTTGAATAAGAGTTAAATGTTAGAATTCCCATCCCCACACTAATATTGGCATTGTCCTCAATGGCCAAAATGATGGAAATTATGCAAAGATGATGCATGATTTCTATACTAAATGCAATCTATACTAAGCTACGCTACATGATGCATGGTTTTTGTTATGACGGAGAGGATAATTTAGATTACCTCCCGTTGCGTATGCATTAACTTCCCCAAACCGAGTAAGACACTATTGCTAATGTCCAAGGATGGGTATAGTTTATGCACACACTATGCTATGCATGAAACTAATTTGTCATTTTGGATTTTACAAATGGGAACAATAGAATAAGAACACCTCAATGGTACCGAGGTGTGAGTCCTTTGATGTTGCTAGGACTACTCCAACAATGATCAAAATTAAATAAAATACAAAGAGATATAGACAAACCATGGGAGTGTAGGAGTCTCCAAGGCTTGCTAGTCTTCCATCATGCTATCATCATCACCACTTCCCTCATGAGAAGTGGTCACATTGCCACGTTCCTTGTCATTTGCTTCTTCACTTTCTTCCTCATCTTGTTCATCATCATCTTCACCATTTCTTTCTCCATCTTCACTTGCTTCTTCCTCAATATTATCATCAACTTCTTCATCATTTCCAACAACCTCATTGTCTCCCACCACGTCCCTAGATGCACCCGGAAATAAGACTTCTCTATCCGCCCAACTAGGCAAAGGACAAGATGGATCAAGGAGTCCTTGCCTAGCTAGATGTAGGAGGGGTGGATATTGAGCCAAATACGCATTTTTCCGATCTTCATGGGCTTGCTTGTGCATTGCTTGCATGAGATGAGTCACATAGTCTTTCCCAATTTCAATTCCTTCCGGCTTGAACTCTTCATACTTAAAGGGGTAAGGTGGTATGACAATGGAAGAGGAGGGGGTTTCAAGATCACCCTTTTGTTGTTGAATGATATACTCGGCTTCTTCGGAAAGGGGAAGTAGATAATTGGTCCGGTGGACGCTTGGGCGACAAATCTTCGAGGGCAAGGTGAACGATCTAGCTTCACTAGTTAACCATCCATATTTAGTGTCAAGGGGGTTATGGGCAACCCACTTGAACTTGTGAATCATAATATGCATATCAATAAGATGGCCACCTTCCTTTGCTTTGTACTTCTTATCCTTATTGAAATTAGGATCAAAGTGCTTAGCTAGGACCGTGACTAGGCCGCCATTGACAATAACGGTCGTGCCCTTCTTCCCACTATCAACATTGAGCCATCTATCAACCAATAGCCTCAAATAATTGTAAGGCTTGGTGTGAATTCTTCCGATATTCAAAGCCGATTCAAGGAGAATAAAATCGAGTCTTGTGAAATGATTGGTGTCTTTCCTAGCAATTATGGTATTTCCCACAACCTTGTGCCATACTCTTATGCCCGGATGATGGACCAAAAGAGCACGACATGCATGAAAATCCTCAAATTTCTTCCCGGAGATTGCCTCCCAAAGAGGCTCGGGGTCATACTTTCCATAATGCTTAAGATAACTCGATTCATCACTAAGACCCAAAATTTCACCTAATTCCGTAAAGGTAATGCGTCTACTAACATTAGCTAGACGAAACTCGAGATTTTCCCTATTCTCAACTTTGGTGACTTTCAAAGAACTTAAAAATTCCAAGACAAGGGAGGGGTATGTCAATTCCTTTGTTTCAAACAATTTCTTCAACCTCATGGCTTTGAAAAAGGCTTTTGTTTGTTCAAGAACACCCAATTTTTCCAAGGCATCTTTACATATGAATTTGGTGGATTGAATAGATTTCATAGCAAACTTGACAAAGGTATTTCTATGGGTATCGGAAATAAAAGTTACCTCCGGATAATGCAAAAGTTGATTAATTACCGGAGTAGAAGATGTTGATGGTCCCATAGAAGGTTGTTGTTGTTGTTGCACTTCCAAGTTTGGTGTTGCCACCACCATAGCCAAAGCTTTCTTTGTTTGAAGAGCCTTTTGCCTTTGTGAGAGTGCCTTAGCCTTTGGTGCCTTTGTTGCTCCCTTAGTCCTTGCCATTGATGAGCTTAACCAAGAAAAGAGTGAAAAATCTTCAATTTGTAGTATGCCCAAATCGATTTGAAGGTGAAAGGCTTTGCCTTTATGAAAACAAAAATCGACTCAAAGGTTGAAGATTTTGTTCTTGGTTTTGATTTTTGTTGAAGAAGGAGTGATTAATTTGTTGTTGGAAGGATGGTTTGATTTGATTTTGGTGAATGTTGTTGAGGGTTTTTGTTTTTATGATGGAGAGGATGAGGGTTTTGATGTTGTGGGTAGTGTTTATGAATGAATGAATGAATGAATGAAGGTGGGAGGGGTTTTAAAGAGACCGAAAATTTCAAAACTGCAGGGGCAATCCGTGCGGATTAGGCTCAATCCGTACGGATTCTGCTTCTTCTACCTTTGCAAAAACTCGTCTAAAGACGGGCGGATTTGGTACAATCCGCTCGGATTTGCTGAACACGGGACGGGCGGATTTGCTCAAGGACGGACGGATTTTGGCCCGCAGAAATTTGCTTGTTTTCCTCGGCAGCAAAGACGGGCGTCTTTCTCACAAGACGGACGGATTCTTCAAGACGGGCGGATTTTCAGAAATCCGCTCGGATTATTTAACGATCAAGAAAATTTCAAAATTCAGCTCGATTCAAGACGGGCGTCTTTTTCGCAGGACGCTCGGATTGCATAAGACGGGCGGATTCTTGGGAATCCGCTCGGATTCTTCCTCTATGTACACGGATTCGATTCCGCCCGTGCACACGCATTCCCTTTATCATTCTTCCATTCTTTCTTTCAAGTCTTGTGTTCTTCATTGTGGGGGCACTACTAAGGCATGGATAGCCTAGGCAATTTCCATCCCCACACTAAGGTAAAGCACTACACATCAATTGAAATTGTTAGTCCCTCCCTCACTTCTCTCTTACATGACAATTATTTTGATCAAAGTAAATAAAAATCCAAAGATGACAAAAATGCAATACAAGAATTGAAATGTAAGTTAGGGAGTTAGAAATATTTACAAGTGGTGGTTTAGGGAGGACTCCACCAAACTCTCATTCTCGATGAGATGTCAAGGGGGCATGTTCAAGGTGTTGTTGATGTTGCTCAACACCTTGAAGAAGTAATCAAAAGCTTGTTCATTATTATGGTAGAGGTCCTCAATAGACCATGGCCCTTGTTGTTGATCATGATCGATGGCATGTCCAATGTAGGGATTAAAAATCCCTTCAAATTCGTCGTCCCAAAGACCACAAACTTCATTGAGTTGATCATTGAAAATCTCTTGCTTAGATGGAGACAACTCTCCCAATTTCTTCTCTTGGCCAATGAGGCCATCCTCTTCTTCCTTGGTTGATTTTGATGAGCTTTGCAAGCTCTCCTTGTTACTATTCACTTGCTCTTTGAATGGAGCATCTTCAATTTTCTTCCTCCATTGGAGTTCCGATTTCTTCCTTTCATCTTTTCGGCTATAATGATCAATCATGAAACATGGCTCATGCAAACGAGGAGCTCTCATAGTCTTGTCAAGATTAAAAGTTATGCTTTCATCTCCCACTTCTAGAGTGAGCTCTCCATGTTTCACATCAATCACCGCAGACCGGCGGTGTGTAGGAAAGGTCTTCCTAGGATGATTGGAATGTTGGAATCTTCCTCCATATCAACAATGACAAAGTCCAATGGGATGAAAAACTTCCCAATTCGCACGGGGACATCTTCCCATATCCCTAACGGTGTCTTCGTCGATCTATCGGCCATTTGGAGTGTGATGTTGGTGCATTTAAGCTCTCCCATCCCCAACCTTTACTCACCGAGTACGGCATGACACTCACACTAGCCCCTAGATCACATAAGGCTTTGTTGACCGTCGTGTCGCCAATGGTACACGGTATTGAGAAGCTTCCCGGATCCTTTAACTTTGGAGGTGAACTCCCTTGAAGTATTGCACTACTCACCTTAGTGAAGGCGATAGTCTCAAGTTTCCGGATTGACTTCTTCTTTGTGAGGATATCTTTCATGTACTTCGCATAGGCCGGAATGTGATTGATTAATTCCGTGAAAGGAATTGAGACTTCTAAATTCTTCACAATTTCCATGAACTTTCCAAGTTGATCATCAAATTTGGGCTTGGCTTGACGACTTGGAAAAGGAAGTCTAATCACAATGGGCTCCTTCTCTTTGGCCTTGTCTTCATTTTTCTTTGAACTTTCTTCTTTTGATGATTCTCCTTCTTTGGAGTTTTGCACAATTTCTTCCTTTTCACTAACTTCCACAACTTCATCCTCAACTTGCTTCTTCGGTGCTTCATACCTTGTACCACTTCTCAAGTGAATGGCACTAACGTTTCATGCCTTGGGGGATTACTTTGAGGTGGTAATTGCCCCTTTTGTCTTTGTGAGCTTGAAGATGCTAGTTGAGTCAATTGTGTTTCCAACATCTTGGTGTGAGCTAGAATGTTGTTGATGGTGGTTTCTTTTGCTTGGCTATCTTTTTGCATTTGGGTGAAAAATTCTTGTTGATTCTTTTGCATTTGGAGGACCGCTTTTTGGACATCAAAACCTTGGTCATTTTGGTGATTGTATGGATTTTGATTTTGGTAACCTTGGTTTTGATTGTAAAAGGGTCTTTGATTTTGGTTTCTCATGGGTGGTGGAGTGTATGTTGTTTGAGGGTTTTGAACATTTTGGCTTTTGTATGAGAGATTTGGATGGAACTTGGTGTTTTCATTGTAAAAATTTGAATAAGGGGTACCACTTTTATATGCTTGGAAAGCATTCACTTGTTCGGTTGTTCCCCTACACTCACTTGGGTCATGACCCAAAGTTCCACAATTCTCACATATACCACTTGGGATTGATGAGGATGCCGTCATGGCATTGACATGATGCTTCGATGATTTTGAGTTTTCCTCAAGTCTAGCCATAGCTTGTTCAAACTTCAAGTTGATTGTATCGATATGGGAGCTTAGTTAGGCACCTAATTGAGTAACGACGTCCACTTCATACTTTCCTCCTCTAGTAGCCTTGCGAGGCCTACTATATTGTGAATTGTGGATTGCCATCTCTTCAATTTTGCTCCAAGTTTGGTTGTCATTAACCTCGGTGAACATCCCATTCGATCCCATATTGAGAATGTTCCTAGAATCTTCATATAAACCATTCCAAAATTGTTGCACCAAAAACCATTCGCTAAGTCCATGGTGAGGACATGAGCGACAAATTTCCTTGAACCGCTCCCAAGCTTCATACAAAGACTCTTCATCCCTTTGCTTAAAACCCGTAATTTGAGCTCTTAGCATGTTGGTCTTTTCCGGTGGGTAGAATTTTTTGTAAAAAGCTAGAGCCAACTTCTTCCAAGAATCTATTCCAAGGGTGGCCTTATCAAGGCCCTTCAACCATTGCTTTGCGGTGGCGATTAAGGAAAAAGGAAATAAGACCCATCTAATTTGGTCTTGAGTCACGCCCGTTTGAGAGATAGCATCACAATAGTCGCAAAAGGTTTCCATATGAGAATGAGGATCCTCACTAGGCATCCCCCCAAATTGGCTCCTCTCAACTAGTTGGATGAAGGCGGACTTGGCAATAAAATTTCCGGTAAGATGTTGCGGTGTAGGAGTACCATTTGGTAGATTCTCCTCGGTGGGTACGGAGTGTGACGAGAATTTTGGCATTGTAGGTGGATTTTGTGGGGTATTGTGGAATGGGTTTTCTTCTCCTTCTATTGCGAAAGGATTGACAAACTCACTAGTGGGTTGAACAACTTCACCAACACCTCTCAAATTCCTCCTAACAAGTCTCCTATTGTTCGTCAAGGTTCTTTCGATTTCACGGTCAAAAGGTAACAAATCACTTTGTAACCTTCTAGACATGCAAAATATCAAACAACTCAAAAACAATTAGAATAAACCTTGAGGAGTTTTACTTCCTCAAGGTGAAGAAAGACACAACTAATAACAATAAAAAGAAATCTAAGTCAAACAAACACCGTCCCCGGCAACGGCGCCATTTTTGATGCGTGGCCGCTAAGTGTTCACAAATTAAGATGTGGTCGTTGGTCACGGTCGAATCAAAACACAATTTATAGCTTAACAAGCAACTCTAAAATTAGTAAAGAGGCAAGTAAAGGTCGGATCCCAAGGGACGGGAGTTGAAATGAGATTTCTATTGTAACTAGTGGTGTCTAAGGGGTGTCACAAATTGGGTTGATGTAGAAGGTTACTAAACTAGAATAACAATGAAAATAAACAAGCAAGATGAATAAAAAGGGGTGTAAACAATTGATTAAAGGCACTAGGGTGTCATGGGATCATAGGGGAATCATGGGATATGATCATACGAACATGTTTTCAAATTATAAGCAAGCAATTATTGTTGTGATGGATTGAGTTGGGTTATATCTTACAATCCTAGGAAAGTTTGGGTCCCAGAGCCGAATCGATTAGATTGTACAACACCTACAAGTCGACTTAATCTTCCCTACTCAACAACATGCATGGTCTAATGAGACTCGAGTTGGGTTATGTCTTACAAGTCTCATTGAAAAGATAGGAGATGATAGTAAATGCAAGGATTCATAGGCTTAGCATTTCATCAAATATAACATGTGCATGAGTTGAGATCAAAACAAGCAAGCAAATAAAACATGAAAGCATATTAATTTAAGCATGAATAATTCCCCATGTTGGTTTCCCCTAATCACCCATTAACCCTAGCTAAGAGACTAATCACTCATTATCATGTTGATCATGCTAGCAAGGTTGTCAATCATACTAACAATATGAAACATGATGAATTAATGAAAGTAATTAACAATAATTAAAAAGGGATTAAGAGATTATACCTACTAATGATTCCAATAATAAAGCAAGAATAATAGAAGTACATGAATGCTAGATTGAGAGGTTGTCAATCTCCCAATAATAACCCAAATAATCTTCAATTACCCAAAATAAAGGATGAACAAAAGAGAGATTAAAGAACTAAAACTTGGATTAAAACTTGATTAATACTTGATTACAATATTAAAGAGAGATTTGATTGATATTAACTACACTAATTATTGATAAGAAGAACATGCTCCTCTAATTAGCCTAATGGGGTATTTATAGTGAAAATTAGGGAGGATGCATTAGGGTTAACTAAGGGCTAAACTAGTAATTACACTTTTTAAGTTGAGCAAGGAGGACCCGGTATTTTCTGAGAGAAGGGCTTCTCTTTTCGTAGCTTGAAGAAGACAATCCGTGCTGTGAAGAAATCCGGGCGGAATAAGGTCGGGACGGACGGATTTGGGCGGTGGAATCCGAGCGGATTATGGGGAATCCGGACGGATTGTTGAGGGGGAATCCGAGCGGATTCGAGCACGGGACGCTTCGGATTGTGCGAGGGCGGACGGGCGGATTGTTGACAATCCGCTCGGATTGTCGTCAAAGATAGTAACTTCTTCTTTTCTTCCCTTTTCTTCATAAATTCCTTGGGGATTTCCTTGGGGACTCAAGGATCTTTCCTCAACATTGCTCTTCTACTATGATATGTACAAAGGCCTTCTAATCTTGTCTCTCCTTGATGCTTGGTCATTGAATTCGATCAATTTAGTCTTGTTTTTCCATGAAAATGCAAGATTCTTACTCCTTTCCTACCAAGGGATCAAAATCTCAAAGAATATGCAAAACAAAGAGCTAAAGATAAGAAATGACCCAAATAAGCACTAAAAAGCATGGAAAAAAGGCTAATTCGGGGGCTAAATATGCGCCAATTATGGTCACATCAACGACATGGGTGCTTTTAACTTAGGATCCATCATAAGTTTGAAGCTAGTGAAGGTAATTAGGCCCTTTTTGGATGCTTGTCTTGAATATTGGGACCCGAATTTTCATGTATTTGCCTTTCCGGGAGGCAAAATTTGTCCTTTTCGTGAAGAAATTGCTGCAGTTGGAGGATGGGATGTAGAGAGTGTTCCTAATATACCTCCTAGCTCTCAAGGATATAAAAATTAGTTCAGGGATTTGCTGGGATTAACCAAGGCTGAGGTAGATCGTCTTGTGACCTCAAAAGGTGTCCGTATGTTTGAATTTGTCGATCGATTTATAAATACGGAGGACCCTACTATCTCTTATGTGGTGAGGCGAAGAGCTTATGGGTTTTGCCTTCTTCATTACTATGTCTTACGAGGGCATGTGGACCTAGAGATGAGGGGTGACCCTCGATTGTGGAGCAAATGGAACTGCGCAGGTACCCATCATGCTTGATTCTAGGAGAGACCATTCTAGGATTGGACAGCAGGAAGGCAAACCGTGAGCATCCTTATCTTGGGAGTCCTATCATTTTACAGGTAAGAACCCGTTTCTTGTCCTATTCGGCCGTTTTTTATTTCCGTTCGATTTTTTTTTTGTGGATTAAGATACGGACTCCCGTCCCCTTTTTTGCAGATCTGGCTGATGGAAAGACTGCGGTTAATCAAGCCCCCAGTTGACGTGACAAAATATTGCTTCCGATCAATTGCAACGAGAACGAGGCTATACATGGTGGACTTCACTCGAGTATGCAACTACTGGGAAAACAAACTGAAGAGTGAAGATGGGCCCTTGATTAGGTGGATCGTGCCATGGTGGCATCTCAGATCGATGACTGGAGTATTATCTTTGGATCCGACACGGTCAATTCATGTTCCCGGCTTGGAATTCATGATTCATACCTTTTCGGAGAGATTTATGAGGCAAGTAGGCCTAAAACAGAAAATCCCGAAGATAGACACTGTCCCTCAAACTACCTTGGCGCATACTTCGGAGTCTTGTCGAGAGTGGGCTATTCGCTGGGCCCAAAGGAACATGTGGTTCATACCTGTTCTGGTTGGCTCATTATGGGTATCTGACTCATATCTGCAGTGGAGAAAAGCTAGCACCCCCGAGGAGCGTGAAAGGCTAAGGAAGCACGAGCCTGTAGACTACAAGATCCGTGAAGTGGCGAAGGAGAACCAAAAGTACTTGACTGAGGAGGAAGAAGAGGTCGGATATCGGGTCGTCCGTCCGTCGAAGAAACCAAAGAATGCTCCTGCCGAGAAGATGGTGGTGGATCGAAATGGGAATGCTAGACCGCGAGAACGGCTGTTAGTGATTAGGTCGGAAATAACTCAAGAGCGTTCCGCTCGTGGTCGAGACAACAAATATGACAAGGGTGACAAAGGCAAGGGGAAAATGGAAGAGTAGCCTTAGTCACTTTTACAGTATTATTTATTATTATTTTAGTTGTAATAAATGGCGGGGTTTTTAGAATCCTAGCCTAGCATTTTAACATTCAGCATTTTTAAATTTATATGTATTTGGCGTATTACTATTATTTAAGGAACAATGAATAAAAGATTTATTAGTTAAGAAACTTTCATGAAATTTCTTTATTTATTCTTGTCGAATTTCAAATGCAACATGCAAATGTCCTCCTATTTACATTTTGGAATGACGGGTTGTATCCTGTAAAGGATTGCTTACGTATTCATTAGAAAAAATGAAATCAAATCCTGTACGTAGTTTGCAAATGTAAAAGAATAAATGTTTGAAGCAAGAGCTTGTGATTAACTTAGAAAAATAAGCGTGTGCTTTACTTACGCCTAAGGAAATGCAATTCAATTTGATGATATGAGGATGTCAAAATGTCAAAACGCAAGAGCGAAATGTCATAAGATTTTCTCTTTTTTTTTTTTTTTTAGCGAGCCAGGGGCCGTTTTTATTTCGTGTCGCAAGAGCGGCACGTGGGCTACGCGAGGCGGGTCTTAGCTTGTTATAAGGGTAGTAACGTTTCAGTTGGTCTAGGTTAGTCGGATTAGAAAACTTATTCCCGTCTAGGTCTGTGATCTTAACCACACCCCCTGAAAGTATGCACTTGACCAAAAATGGTCCTGCCCAGTTAGGTTTAAATTTTCCTCATGGATCGATAATTAAGAGAGCTCTGACTGACTTGAGTACTAAATCTCCTTCCTTGATATTTCTGGGCTTGTCCCGTTTAATAAAGGCTCGTTTGGTACGTGCCTGATATGTCTGCACATTATGTAATGCGCGTAGCCTTCGCTCGTCCAAGAGGACGAGTTCATCATATCTATCCCTATTCCACTCAGCCTCTGGAATTTGACTTTCGAGTAAAATGCGTAGAGACGATGGGATCTCTAGCTCTACTGGTTGTACAACTTCCATGCCATAAGTCAAATAGAAAGGAGTGGCCCTAGTGGACGTCCTTACTGACGTGCGATATCCCCATAATGCAAAGAGTATTTTTCTAGGCCAATCGCGATAATTGTCGATCATTTTCTTGAGGATTGTGACGACATTTTTGTTAGCTACCTCTACTGCGCCATTAGTTTGAGGCCTATATGGCGAGGAATGGTGATGCTTAATCTTGTATTTGGCTAACAATTGTGCAGCTTCGGCCTGAAAACGTGACCCGTTGTCACTGATGATTTCATGTGGGCAACCATATCAACAGATGAGATTGGTTTGTATGAACTTGGCCACATGTTTGGATGTTAGGCTAGTGTAAGAAGCTGCCTCGACCCACTTAGTGAAATAGTCGATAGCTACTAGAATGTAACAGTGGTCTCTTGTCCCAGCTGGAGTGATTTTCCCGATGATGTCTTTTCCCCAGGCAGAAAATGGCCAAGGAGATGTCATGGTATATAGCATTGAGGGATGAACATGTGGCACATTCCCGAAGATCTGGCAATTGTGACAAAGCCTGACGTATTTGATGCAATCTGACTCCATGGTCGTCCAGTAATACCCTAGACGTGTAATCATCTTTGCCATCACAGGTCCACTCATGTGATTGCCGTATTCTCCGTCGTGAACTTCCTCCATTACTTTCTGTGCCTGTGAATGATTAAGGCAACGCAAGAGGACACCAAGTGGTGTTCTTTTGCATAACTCTTCCTGAATGAGGAGGTATTGAGAGGCAAGTAGGCGTATGACGTGTTGTCCCCTCTTATCCATATCTGGTGGGTATGTACCATTGAGCTTGAAATTTAGAATGGCCTGGAACCAAGGTTCCTCTGGGTTTTCCTCTTCATCTGTAAGGAAGTGTACATAGGTTGGCTCCGATCGCCGTTCGATGCACAATGGCATTTCAACCATGATGTCTGGCATATTAATCAAGGATGCGAGTTTTGCAAGAGCGTCCGCAAACTGATTTTCTTCACGAGGCAGGTGTAAATAAGTGACCTGATCGAAGAATTGAGCAATTTGATCTATCTTAGCTTTATAGGGTGCTAGACTTTCACTTTGTATTTTCCAGGATCCAGTGATTTGGTTAATGATTAAAGATGAGTCCCCGTGAACTCGAAGATTCTTGATGCCTAAACTCAATGCTGCTTGTAGACCAATGAGGCAAGCTTCATATTCTGCTGCATTATTTGTCACCTCGAAGTCGAGTTTGACAGAAAGTGGTGTATGCTCGCTTTTAGGAGAAATGAGAAACACTCTTATTCCAAATCCTCTCAAATTAGATACCCCATCAAAGTAAAGATCCCAGGAATCCACACTGGTTTGTAAAATATCCTTATTTGAAAACGACCACATGTCTATTGCTTGCGTAGGATTTTCTGCGAAGAATTCAGCCACGGCACCTCCCTTTATGACTTTCAAAGGTACGTATTTGAGATTGAACTCTGAGAGTATTAGGTTCACCTTGCCAAGCATCCATTGAGAACGGGTTTCTCGAAGAGGTATTTGATGGGATCCATTTTAGAATACACTTTTACCGAGTAGCTAAGCATGTAATGTCTTAGCTTCTTTGTTTCCCACACAAGAGCGAGGCATGTCTTCTCGAGAGGTGTATACTTACTCTCGTACTCCAAGAACTTCTTACTAAGGTAGTAGATAACTCTTTCTTCCTTTCCAACAGTCTGCGCGAGCATAACCCCCATGGCTGTTTCGGTAACTGTCAGATATTAACCAAGAGGTTGATCTGGTTGGGGAGGCATTAACACTGGTGGTTTGGCCAATATCTTCTTAATCCTGTCAAATGCCTTTCGACAGTCATCATCCCATATGGTATGGTCCGTTTTCTTGATCTTTTTGAAGATAGGTTCGCAGATCATAGTGAGCTTCGATATGAATCTACTTATGTACTGCATTTTGCCCAAGAATACTCTAACCTCTTTCTCTGTTTGGGGTTGTGGCATCTCGATTAAGGCCTTGATCTTGGATGTATCAAATTCTATCCCCCTCTAGCTGACAACGTATCCCAGAAGCTTACCTGACGTTACTCCGAATGCACATTTTTGAGGATTGAGCCTCATGTTGTACTTGCGTAATCTGAGGAAGAATTTTCGAAGGTTATCGATGTGCCCTTTTCTATCCTTAGATTTGATAATCATATCGTCCACGTACAACTCGACCTCTTTATGGATCATGTCATGTAGCAAATTAGTCGCAGTGCGTTGGTACGTAGCCCCAGCATTAATTAGCCCGAATGGCATAACAGTATAGCAGTACGTGCCCCACTGAGTGACGAAGGCTGTCTTGTGCATATCTTCTCTGGCCATTTTGATCTGGTTATACCTTGAATACCCGTCCATGAAGGATAACAACGCGTGATCTGCTGTATTATCTACCAATATATCGATGTGTGGTAGAGGGAAGTCGTCTTTAGGACTCACTTTGTTCAAGTCTCTGAAATCAACACAAACCCGGATTTGCCCATCCTTTTTGGGTACGGGGACTATATTAGCCACCTAGTCTGAATACTCGGAAACTTTGATGAATCCGGCTTTGAATTGCTTATCGACCTCTTCTTTAATCTTAAGAGCCCACTCTGTCCTCATCCGACGAAGCTTTTGTTTCACGGGCTTGAAACCTGGCTTGATTGGAATGCGATGTTCTACAATATCCCTGTCGATCCCTGGCATATCTTTGTAAGAGCAAGCAAAGACGTCTTTGAACTCGTGTAGGATGTCGATGAAATTGGCCCTTTCAGTCAGGTCTAGGGTCGTCCCTATCCTAAGTTCTTGGGGTTCTAATTCCGTTCCTACGTTGATAGGTTCGATGTTTTCTATAACTGGTGCCCCTTCCACCTCTTCTAGCATTTCTTTAATTATATAGGGAGGTAATTCGATTGAGTTTGGGTCAGGATCATCCTCATTATCATCGTAAACCGAATTGCATTCAGAATAACACAAGGAGTAGGCAGAATCATATTTATTCATATTAAAGTTTGAAAACAGCTGAAACAAAGAAGCCATATGCGCATTAGTCAGTGGCGGTAAAGGGACAATTGTTGGGACATTCCCCAAGCTACTGTTACTAGGTGATGTTATGCTAGGAGAAACAAAAGGGTGGGGAGTGACGACATGAGGAGACTCTCTAGCGACTTTTCTAGACTTAGGTTCCGACTCCGACTCTGATTCTGACTCTGACTCGAATTCATCGTCTTTGGGTTCTCCTTTGAACATCTCTCCTTCTCCAGTAGTGACTTTAAAGAGCTTTCCTTGATTGTTGGTCCATTTGATCGACTTTCTCCATCCTTTCTGCTGATTTGAGCTGGTGTTAGTGATCAGTGCTGTAGGGTTGAAATGGTCGTCTTGAAGTATCATGGTAATGATCTCATCCCATGATGCCTTGATGAATCGATATTATCCAAATAGAAGGCTAACAACCTGTTCATCAAGATAAGGTGTCTGACGAGTTTTGACGGTAGGAACCGTTTCTGAAGGAATGAAGTAGCAATCGTAGAAGACCTCGATTCAAGCTAGTTGAATGCCTCTGTACCTCCAAGGTTCAGGAAATCCATGAAAATGTTCACAATCCCCTTCCCTGATGAAGTACCCATTTAATGTAGGTAAATAAGGTTGCATTGGATTCCCTTACTTTTGCGATCCTGAATTTGAGCAAGCATTTCGAGGGTTTCGGCCTTTGTGGGCTTGTACCCCAAGCCTAGTGGTATCTTTTGGGAGTTACCTTCCTTAAAAGGTGCAAAGGTATTCCCTCTAATAGGGTTTAATGGCATTCCTGGGAAGTATCCCTGGTATTTGAGTATGTGGTTGACCACCAAGTTGGAGTATGGGTCGAAATACAAGGGAGCCAGCTCGCTCTCTATAAGGTTTATGATTTGAAATCCTCCAAGCTTGTACACTGGATCTGCAACTACTTGGTTGCTTGACATTTTCTCTATTACGGCCTTGATAGGTGACGAAGTGATCGTCACTACCTTGCCATCTAGAGGGATCTTGATCTTCTGGTGTAAGGTGGATGTCACTGCTTTGGAAGCGTGAATCCAGGCCCTACCTAGAAGTATATTGAAAGATGCCTTGATGTCCACTATCTGAAAATTAACCTTTTGCTTGATTGGCCCAGTGGCCACAGTAAGATTAACTATCCCTACTACTTTACGCCGCGTTCTATCGTATGCCCGAACACCTTAGTTAGTAGGAGTCCAGTCTGATTCTTTCATGCCTAACTTGTATGTTGTCTTTAGTGGTATGACATTGACTGCAGAGCCATCATCTACCAAAGTCATTGGTACGTTTTTCTTCAAACATGTGACTGTGATGTAGAGAGCAAGGTTATGAGTGGCGCCAAAGGGAGGTAAGTCCTCATCTGAGAAAGTAACTGGGTTACTTAGCTTGACTGAGTCTTAGAAGACTAGGTTGACGACGTCATCGGGTGTAGAGTCATGTGCTACGTTCAATTTAGGCAATGCTTGCAGTAAATCCTGGCGATGAGGAAATGAACTTGCAACTAGTTGCCAAACTGAAAGATCAGTCTTAGTCTTTTGAAGTTGTTTCAAAAAATGGTCAGGAGATGTATCTTCGCCATCATTGGTGTTAGTAGCAACTGAACCACTCATTTGTCCTTGAGTGACATTTTGGTATGGACGTCCTGAGCGAGTAAGGTGGTCTACATCTTGATCTTCACTAGCCTTGACTAGAGGATGTTCCTTGAGGTAAACATCCTCATCTGCCCATATTCCATTGACGACATTTAGCTTTTTTAGCTTATGATTTCAGCTTCTATGTTAATTATTTGCTCGACTAGATTGTCGATCACTGCGATCACTTCTTGCATTGTGGATCCTTGAGATAAGATTGGAACCACTTGCCTGTTTTCCCTAGGTATAGTGCTTGGATTGCGTAGGGATGCCACTATATATTCTAACTCTTAGACTTGTCTACTTACGCCCTTTGCCCATGCGATAAAATCAGCGATAGTAGGGGATATAGTGGAATAACTCTCCTCATTTTCTAGTGCGTTGATCTCATCTTCAGCTGGAGAAATGAGGTGCGAACAATCCAAGGTGATTCCTCATCTGTGATCATCAGAATTCCAAGAGGATTCTGAGTATTGTTAGGCTTGCTTGCAGGAGGTATAGGCAAGCGCCCATCTTCAATCATATCCTGAATGACAAACTTCAATTTGAAACAATTCTCTGTATCACGCCTTTTGCCTCTATGGTACTCACAATAGGCGTTCTCATCCCAGAACCTAGACTTCTTCTCTCGGTCAGGTGTAGGTCCTATGGGTTGGAGCTTACCTTGTTTCATCAATCTTTTTAGACCATTGGAGTACGAGTCGCCCACGTTGGTGAACTTCCTCTGCAGGTTATTCTTCTTGGTAGATGATTCGACAAGGTTGACCTCATCGGTCTTGCTAATGGAGCCATAAGAACAACTCGTTGTGCCTTGATATCCGTGACCTATCGTTTTGGACAAGAGCCCTTTACGGATGTCATCTTCAATCCTTGTTCCTAGCACAGTAAAAGCTTTGAAATACTTTATGTTTTGGTACCTTAGATGGTTCGCATAGATTGGCCTTAAATTGTCCACGAACTTTTCAACAAGAGTAGCTTCGTCTGGATGTTCAACGAGTTGTGTGCTAGTCTTTCTCCACCTACTTAGGAAGTCGGTGAAACCTTCTTTCTCATTTTGGCTAAGAATCTCTAGAGTGCGCATATTGACTTGAATTTCAGCATTATCTGCGTACTGTTTGGTGAACTCAATTGCAGCATCGTCCCAAGTAGCAAGTTTCTTGTGATCCAAGGAATAGAACCGTTGCTTAGGAATAGTATCGAGAGACGAAGGAAATATCCTTAAGAACATCTCTGACTTGATGCATTTGATAGACATATAATCTTTGAATCCACAGATATGGTTCAAAGGGTTTTCATGCCCGTTAAACTTCGGGATGTCAGTCATATTGAAGTTAGCTGGAAATTGAGCATTTACTGCCTCATATTTGCGACTGTTTTCCCTATAGATATCATCTCCCTTGAGATACATTAGTTGCTCTTCCAAAATCGGAGTCTTTTCACCTTCGTGAGGACACGGTGGAAGATTAACTTCGGGTTGTCCAACAAAGGGTGGAAGATTATCGTGTATGACCATGTCGGGAATGTGATCCTCTGCAGGAGGAAGTCTAGCTTCTACAGTGACAATACGGCTTTCGATAGTGCTAAGGCGAGCATAAGCTTGGTCTTGGCTTGCCTGGAGACGAAGGAGTGCAGCTAGGATTTGATCATTACAATTTCCAAGTTGTTCGGATCGACCATTAATGCTTCCTTGACTAGTTCCCACCATTTTGGATTGAGGATAAGAAATCGATGACGGATCAAAACACGATCGACCATTTTCGCACACTTTCTCAAAAAGGACTCGACTCGTGAAGTGGGTGTGTGCCACTGTGTCAAGTGAGGTTTGGAAATGACAGACTTTGAAATGTTTGTCCTAGACAACTGTAGTGTAGTTGTAGGAGTGCTGACTCGAAGTGAACTTTGAAATGGGTTCGAGGCCCGAATTTTGATTGGACATTTGGACAGAGTTTCGGCTCATTTTGCGCTGTTTTAGGTTATTTTTGAAAAGGTTTACATTTTGAAATGGATTTTATTTTACAAAATTTCGTCATGGTTTTGTTTACAAAATGGTGATCACGTATATGATACAAACATACATATGGGCATTATAACGATATGCTGAGTGCATTTAAAGGGTTTTGGCTTAAAAGGTGGGTTGCCATACCAAGCAATCAAACCCTGGTATGTGGAGAGGTCCGTGCCAAACATGAGTAAGGTCGGTTCCTAATCCATTCCCTCAAGTAGTGAAAGCTCTTGATACAAACATGAGTATGTACCGCGATATGGTTGACGTCAATCGCTATCTATCTTTAGGCCCAGATAAGAATTTGGACCATCCAGACGGGACGATTGGTCGAATGGGTTGGGTTAAGCCTAGGAAGGCTGGCTAAAACGACGTAAGAAGGTCGAGTAATGAAAATCGACAACTGTCTCGTATAAACTATTCCCTAACCTTGTTCAAGTTTCACCCAGGGTAACACGTAAGTGTATCATCCCTAGCGGAGTCGCCAAACTGTGGACATGGGCCACCCGCGCGTTGGTTTCGAGGCGGCGACACTTCTCCCACGGAACCTTGGTTTGCCAAAGCACGTCATGGGCCATTACCGATTGGTTAGGCATTGAAACCGGTGAAAGGTTGAATAAGCCTACATTTGTAAAGTCGCCACCAATTTATTGTGGAAAAATTGGAAACCGTTCAAATACCTCGTGCCATGTCAAGACATAAAGTAATGACATGAACACTTAGAACTCGTTACCCTTAGCATTCTATGTCTAGAATGACTCTCGAGATGCCAATGGACACGGATGTCCAGAGATAACTGGAGTAAGGGGTGAGGGTACGTATTAGGAAGCTCTTTAATTCGAACACCTAATCTCGCCCGCCTCGATAGCGGCCTCTGCTAATGATTAGGGAAATCATTCATATTTGATGTGTCATCGATATAATGCATGCGATGCAACAAACATAGACTAATCCTAGCATGTGAATTTAAGTTACGTCGGTGAACACGTATTTAGCAAACAATGTGGTCGAACTAGATGTTAGATTAAATTCATGTGAATACCACACAATTAAATCATACATAATAATAATTACAAAATAACATAATTAAAATTACAAGAATTACAAAGTATATTTGATCTACGTCAAAAGCACGCTCAAAACGGGATTTCGCAGAAGAAGATAAAAGGAAAATAAAATTAGAAATTAAAATACGAAAATACGTCAGATTAGAGGTGATAATACGGATAATAGTTTATTTTAACCGTAATTAGAAGCTACGTCAAAACGAGAAGGAGTTCAGGGACAGAAGCCAGCCCAGAACAGGCGCAGCACTTCCCGCGTCTGTTCTTGAGTTGGGTTCTGGCCGAGAAGTCAGAATCGCGGATTGTTATCGTTCATTGGTAAATTTAAAATGGATTATCAGTTTTAGACTCAAATTGAAGTACTTTAATTGATTACATGCATCTGGGCAAGTCGTAAACGAATTAAAAATGAGAAATTACAGTGGTTTACATAATTACAATGAACTCGTGTAGCAAATACAAAAGAAAAAAACTTGAGACTAGATTAACGAAACTGGACGAATAGAAAAACTCATGTATCAAACTAGATTCCAATAACCTCGACATGAACAAGTCGAACCCCGAAAAATCGATTTGAATTAAAACTGCGAAAATCCGCAAGTATTGAATTACTTGGGATTAATGAATTAAGCATTGTAATAAAAAAAGGATTAGTTAAAATACAATTTATATGCTGAAAATTACAAAAAAAAACGAAAGAAAAAGAAAGAAGGAAAAATTGCAGGAAGTTGAGGAAGAAGAAGAAGAGCAGGAGCAGTAAGCAGCCTCGGGAAGAGGCGCAGCAGGTGCTGCGACTCTTCGAAGAGGCGCAGCTGCTGTTGCGTTTCCTCTCGACGTCTGACCTCCGCTGTTTTGTAAATACGGTTTTAAAAGATGGATTTTAAATTGGTTTTCGAACGTGCTTTTGATATAGATCTTACATTAATGATACAAAATAAAGTACAATAAATAAAGTAGGATTTACACCCTCAAAATTACATGTTTGACGAAACGAGATTGACTAAAGTTAACGTTTAGTGATTGCTCGACTCGAATATGCGTTGAAAGTGCCCTCGTTAGAGGATTTAAAAGTTTGATTAGATTGATTTAAGGTAGAGTTGGTCAAATTGGTCGGTCTATGCAATGTGACTGGGACTCAGAAGGATATGAGCTTACGTGATCGATTGATCAAGCACGTAGGCGTTGAAAGCAATAGCGTAGTCTAGAATGCAAAAAGAGAGAGAAAAAAGGGGCGGAACACTCGCGTGCCAAATATGGAGGCCGAAGGTCTCTATTTATACTAAACACATGGAGGAGTTTAGGAATGACACGGATTTGGAAACAAATCACGGAAATATTCTGAAAAGCGTGAAAATAGGGTTGGGGAAGAGGCGCAACAACCACTGCGACCCTTGGAAGAGGCGCAGCAGGTGCTGCATCCTTTCCCCAGAGGTTTCCTCCTTAGTAAGAAAGATTTCCGCGTTTTATTATGGAATTTCTGTGGATCTATACTTCCTTAATCCATAAAACACAAAATACGGAAGATATTTACTAAAAATATTGATTTTAATTTTAGGAATAAATATCCAGAGAATTCAAGAACATTCCGGAATATTCCGACTCGGCATTTAAACGGTTTTTAGAAAATAAAGCGGTTTTTGACCCGGACTCCAAATGAACTCTAATTATTGTCAAAACAACCGTATCGGTGCATAGATGACGACTAAGGGGTTGAATCGAGTGTTTGAGCTATCATTTGTCGATGAACTTATGAACTGTCATAAAATCGTTCGGCGTATCAAACATGCGGCCAGATCATCACTGGATGGTTGTCGGGAGGTACAGAAATGAGGTATTTAGAGGTACTAGATCGAGTAAGGGCCACTCGATCGAGTAGGGGCCACTCGATCGAGTAGGGGGCACTCGATCGAGTAAGTCACTTACTCGATCGAGTAAGTTGGTTTTACGGGTTATTTTGCCGGGTTTCGATAGCAACGTGAGAATGATATAAAAACATAATCCATCAGTTTCTTTTGACTTTTACCCTACTTTAAATTTCACAAAGATAAAAACAAGTTACGTTGCTTCTCATCTCTCTCATTGCTATCGAATCCTAAGGCTTGTGTCGTCGGAATCTAGAGTTCTTTACGCCGTTGAGACCGTCGCATTGTGGTAAGATCCTAGTATGGTTTTTATATTGTTTTGTTGATTTGGGTTTAAGCCCTAATTGGGTTGATTGGGGGTTTGGATGTAATGTTGGTTTAGATGATGATTTTATGATTGTGTGATTGATAGGAGGTGATTTCATAAAAGAATGTTTCTGATTCGTTGTTGTGACGATATTGGTGATTGCATTTCCAGGTAGGGTTTCCCTACTCAGTTATTGTTTACATGTATATTAGATAATTGGTTGGTTGTTGATGGTTGATTGATGTCATTGATCTATATCGTATTGAATTGGTAATTGTTGATGTTGTAGTTGGTTGTGTTGTTTGTCTGTGGTTCACGAGGTGCACCCTCGGCTGAGTGGAGTCACTTACGGGAGTGGCTTCACGTCCTTGATTCGCCCATTGTGGAACCCGCCACAAGAGGGGATGTGCACATTAAGGAACACGGATTTGCGCTCGGTATTGATGAACGAGGCTTAGGTGGGAATGGCTGCGGTCCCCCACTGGCGGTGTGGATTACTGATTATGGCCGTAATCTGGAAGGACTAGACCTTCAAGCTAGTCTGGTGATTGGTGATGTGACGGTGTTGGAGGATTGTATGTATTGTTGATATTGCTTTATCTTATATTGTGTAATCAGTAACTGACCCCGTTTAATTGTTTTAAAAACTGTGGTGATCCATTCGGGGATGGTGAGCAGTTATTGAGCAGGTATGAGATGGATGCGCGAGGGATAGCTGGGATTGAGTCACTACGAGTCTTTTAGAGTCTTTCGCTGTGTTACCGAACTTTACATTTTATTTAGTTGGTTTTGGAATTTGGAACAGTTGTATTTCTTTTGACAGTTTTGGATTTTGGTTATGTATTGCTTTAAACTTATATTATAAAGTAAGTTCTTTTATGGTCCCTTTTGATATACATTGCCTCGGGTAACCGAGATGGTAGCACTTTCATGCATTAGGTGGCCTTGGTAAGGCACCTTGGTGTATGGGGGTGTTACAAAGTGGTATCAAAACGACGATTTTGGAACCTGTAACTAATGAATCTAATGAATCTAGGGAGTCAAACTAAAATGAACCCGGGTAGGAGTTGTTAGGAGATAATGCAAAGACTTGGGAGACGTCCTAAAGTCGCGAACTCGCCCTACAACTTTGAACCGGTCACTATGGGGTGTCATGGGATCTCTATGTGTTTACTAATGTTCATTTGAATATGTTGTATGAGTATGTCATATGCAAATGTTGGATGAATGATTGTGGTGGAATGGAATGTGGTGGAAAAAGGTGAAGTGGATATATATGATAAATGTTGTGAATAAGCATGTTGCATGATAGATGGTTTATAATGTGGCATAATAGTAACATATGAATAAGGATGATGTGTTTGTTGTATACGTATATCTTTTGTTACGAAAAGTTACTAAGTTAAAGCATACGGGTAGCTAGAAAAGTCAGCATGACTCAATCGAGTGGGGGTAACTCGATCGAGTAGGGTGGACTCGATCGAGTGGGTATATGGCAAAGTTGGGCAGTCGCTGCTGTTTTGTGCAACTCGATCGAGTACGAGGAGTACTCGATCGAGTGGGGGCTACTCGATTGAGTACCTTTTGTGTACGTTCTGGTCAGGTTCTGGAGTTGAGATACTCGATCGAGTAAGTGGGCAACTCGATCGAGTGACCTCTACTCGATCGAGTGGGTGTTTTTACTCGATCGAGTAAGTGTTGTACAGGTCGTATATGCTTTGAGCCGTAGGCTATGTGCTTACAATTATCTCTCCTCTTATAGCTCAAAAATATGCCGCCAAAGAGATCTGCTATGTATGCTAGGGCGCAAGAGATGAGTGTGGATGATATTGCCAAGATGCGCTTACCGAGGCCCAAAAGAGATTTGGGAAAGACAAAGATGCCAGGGTAGATTTTGCCAAGATGAGCACAACAATATCCCGCTTCAACCCAAAGGAGTATATGGGTACTGGTGCGCCAATTTTGCTCGACAATTGGCATAGGGAGATGGAGAACATCTTGGGAGTGGTTCATTGTCCCGAGGACTTCAAAGTGGAACAAGCTGCGTTCTACTTGAGAAATGCTGCGAGGGAATGGTGGGACAAGGTAAGGGAGAGTACCCTAGATTTGTATCTGAAACAGGGAAAGTCAGCTATAGTCTAGACCTGGCAAACAAATCAGGTCGTGTCGTGTTCGTGTTCGTGTCAATATTAAACGGGTCACCATTACCCAAACCCTAACCCGACCCAATTACATAAACGGGTCATTTGCCTCAACCCTAACCCGACCCATTTAATTTTTCTATAACCCAACCCGACCTGTTTAACCCATTTATCTTTAAGCAAGTCATTTTTAACCCACTTAACCCGTTTAACCCAATAAACTAATACAATAAACTACGTTTTATAATCCTATTATCCCAAAAATGATGAATGAAAATGCTAATTTTAAGTGGTTTTGTTAAATTATTGACTCAAGCCAAATATATTATGACTATTTTAAATAAATGGGATATTCGTGTCGGGTTCGTGTCAAAAGACATCAACCCTAACCCGACCCATTAATGTTTCGTGTCGTGTCGTGTCAACCCAATTACTTAAATGGGTCACAACATCTTGACCCTAACCCGCTAACTTTGTGTCGGGTTCATGTCGTGTTTTCGGGTCGTGTCAATGATTGCCGCCTCTAAGCTATACCATGGGTTGAGTTTAAGAGAGCTATTCGCCGGGAGTTTGTTCTAGAACATGTTCGTAGTAAGCTGAGGGAGGAGTTTGATTCTTTAAAGATGACTTTGGATATGATAGTGGCTGAGTACTTTCACAAGGTTAATGAGAGGTCGAGATATGCTGAGGACATGGGGCTGAGCCAGGAGAACTTGGCATTGCGGTTTGAGAAGGGGTTGACCTATCAGATCATGGAGAAGCTACCGGTTGGGGTCCTTACAGATGTTAAGGGAGTTTACGAGAGAGCAGGGAGAGTTGAGAGATTGGTCGAGATGGCCAAAGAGAACAAGGAGAGAGGTCCTGAAAAGAGAAAGGCTGAGAGTGAGGGAGGTGGTCCGTCTAGCTACAAGAGGGGTAGTCATAACCATGCGAGGGCTTACTCATCGGGATCGGGTTTTAGTGGTGGAGTTTCTTATGGGTGTGGTCGTGGTGGTAGCAGTAGCAGCTGGAGCATCTCTTGTTTCAACTGTGGCGGTATGGGCCACAAGAGGCATAAGTGTACTAGTGCCGGGGGGAGAGGTTTTCAGAGGCCATCGCAAGGGAGCTTTTCACAGGGTCCGACTCAGAGTTATGATAGTAACCGACCGACGGGGTTATAGAATAACCAAGGAGGGCATGGTAACAATAACGGTGGATCCAACCGCAATGGCGGTAACTCTTATCAGAAACCGGCGGCTAACAACAGCCAGGGGTCAGCTGCCAAGCCATCTACTTCAGCGAGTACAGTTCAAGGAGGTGGGCAAAAGACCAGTGGCAAGTTATTCATGATGGATAAGAAAGCTGCTAAGGATGATGCACACGTGATCACTGGTACCTTTCTTGTTAATGATGTTTCTACCTTTGTTTTGTTTTGTTTGATTCGGGGGCGTCACACTCTTTTGTATCGTCGAGTCATGCTAAGCTTTTGGGTTTGAGAGAGCTTGAGTCTGTAAAAGATGAAGTTTTTATACCGTCAGGTGAGTCAGTGTCTTGTAGGTGGTTGTATAAGGGTGTATCTATGATAGTTGGGCAGGTTGATCTTCCAGTGGATTTGTTAGAATTTCCTATGGATGGTTTTGAGATGATAGTTGGTATGGATTGGTTGGGTAAGTACAAGGCTAGAATAGATTGTCACCAAAAGAGATTGTCTTTGAGAGGTCCTAAGGGAGTTAGTGTCTCTTATCGTGGGTTTGTTGTCAAACCCAAACTCAAAGTGATTGCAGCGGTGACCTTGAAGTCTTACCTGAGGAAGTGGTGTCCTTTGATTCTATGCCATGTGAAAAACCATAGTATGGTCGGGCCGATAGCTGATGAGGTACCAGTGGTGGGGGAGTTTCCAGATGTTTTTCCGTAAGAGATACCAGGTTTGCCACCGAAGAGGGATATAGATTTCAGTGTGGAGTTGAAACTTAGGACGGGGCCAATCTCTAAGGCCCCGTACCGCATGGGTCCTAAAGAGTTAGCAGAGCTGAAGAAGCAGTTGGATGATTTGATATATAAGGGATATATTAGACCTAGTGTATTATCGTGGGGAGCACCAGTTCTGTTTGTGAAAAAGAAAGATCGGAGTTTGAGGTTGTGTATCGACTACAGGGAGTTGAACAGTGTTAGAGTGAAGAACAAGTATCATTTGCCAAGGATAGATGATCTGTTTGACGAACTGAGTGGGGCAGGAGACTTTTCAAAGATTGATTCGAGATCAGGTTACCATCAAGTGAGGATTCGGGATGAAGACATACCAAAGACAGCTTTTCGATCGAGGTATGGTCACTATGAGTATGTAGTGATGCCGTTTGGGTTGTTTAATTCACCGGCAGTGTTTATGGATTTGATGAACTGGGTCTTCAGTCAGTTTTTGGATCGGTTTGTGGTGGTGTTCATAGATGATATCTTAGTCTATTCCAAGACTAAGGGGGAGCATGAGGAGCACTTGAGGTTGGTGTTGCAAACTCTGCGCGACAACCAGCTATATGCAAAGTTATCTAAGTGCGAGTTCTGGCTCGAGGAAGTTGCCTTTCTGGGGCAGGTGATTTCTAAAGAGGGTGTATCTGTGGATCCTACCAAGATAAAGGCGGCGTTTAAGTGGGAAGCACCTTAAAATGTGGCAGAGAACATGAGTTTCTTGGGTTTGACAGGATACTATCGTCGGTTCGTGAAAGACTTTTCAAAGATCGCCAGACCTATGACTGCGTTGATGAGGAAAGAGAATAGGTTTCGATGGGATGAAAGTTTTTAGACAGCGTTCCAAACATTAAAGGAGCGTTTGACCACAGCTCCAGTCTTAGCTTTACCTGAAGGGTGTGAGAACTTTGAGGTGTATACAGATACTTCAAAGAACGGGTTAGGTTGTGTGTTGATGCAGAACGGGAAAGGCATTGCCTATGCTTCTACGCAATTGAAGCCTTATGAGGAGAACTATCCGACACATGATCTAGAGTTGGGTGCAGTTATGTTTGCTCTCAAGATTTGGAGGCACTATCTTTATGGGGTGACCTTTAAGGTGTTTCCTGATCACAAGAGTCTTAAGTACATCTTTACTCAAAAGGAGCTGAACATGAGACAGAGGAGGTGGATGGAGCTTATAGGGGACTATGACATGGATATCATATACCATGAAGGGAAAGCAAACATTTCGGCTGGTGCGTTGAGCAGGAAGAGTGTGCATTCCCTATGCATAGCTATGTCTTCGATGAGGTTTAGAGATGAGGTGGGAAAGATGGGGATACATATGATACAAAAAGGGGATGCTAGAGGAGACTTGACAATAGAACCGGATCTTTATGATGATATTCGCAGGAAGCGGGCTCTTGATTCTAAAATTCAGGAGTAGAGAGCTAGAGTAGAGAGGGGGATTGGAGGTTGTCTAGGTTCTCTATTCATTCAGATGGGAGTGTTCGGTTTGATGGGAGATGGTGTTTACCTAGGGATGAAGAGTTGAAAAAGATAATCATGACAGAGGCTCATTGCACACCGTATTCAGTACATCCAGGTGGTGACAAGCTATATAGAGATTTGAAGAAGACTTTCTGGTGGCCTGGGATGAAAAGGGAAACAACTGAGTTCGTGGCTAGTTGTTTGACATGTCAGAGGGTTAAGGGAGAGCAGCGACGACCACAAGGTAAGATTCAGTCTCTTAAGGTACCTGAGTGGAAATGGGAGTCTATCTCCATGGTCTTTATAGTGAGTTTACCGAGGAGCCAGCAGGGTAATAACATGATATGGGTGATCGTTGACTGTTTGACTAAGTCAACTCCCTTTATGCCAATGAAAGATACATGGAGTAAGGTTCAGTTGGCTAATGGGTACAGGAAGCACGTGGTGAGGTTACATGGAGTCCCAAGGACATTGTGTCAGATCGAGATGCGAGGTTTATTTCTCGGTTTTGGCAAGACTTACAAAAGATTATGGGAACTACCTTGAAGATGAGTAGTGTGTTTCATTCTACAGCAGATGGGCAGACAGAGAGAACTATTAAGACTTTGGAGGATATGCTGAATGCTTGTGTGATGGAGTTTGGTGGTAGTTGGGAAGATAGGTTGGATTTGATCGAGTTTTCTTACAACAACAGCTACCACATGAGTATTGGGATGGCTCCGTTTGAGGCTTTGTATGAGAGGAGGTGTCGGAGTCCGATTTGCTGGGATCATAGAGCTGAGGCAGTGGTTTTAGGACCACAGATAGTACAGGAGATGATAGAACAAGTGAAAGTGATTCGGCAAAAGATGAAAGCGGCCCAGGATCGACAAAAGAGCTATGCAGACTTACACCATCGAGACATCGAGTTTCAGGTTGGGGATAAGGTTCTTTTGAAAGTGTCACCTATGCATGGTGTTTTACGGTTTTGTAAGAAAGGGAAGTTGAGCCAGAAGTTCATTGGACCGTATGAGATTTTGGATCGAGTGGGAGGGATTGCTTACCGGTTAGCTTTACCACCAGCTTTGGATCGTGTGCATAATATGTTCCATGTGTCTCAGTTACGGAAGTACGTGAGTAATCCTTCCCATGTGTTAGAGGTGGAGAACATCGAGTTGGATGAATCCTTGTCTTATCTTGAGGTGCCAAAACAGATCCTTGATCGCAAGGTTCGCAAAACTAGGTCCGAGAAAACAGTGTTGCTCAAGGTTCTATGGTCTAATCACGAGATTGAGGAAGCTACTTGGGAGGCGGAAGAGGCTATGAAGGAGCGGTATCTGTCTCTTTTTGATCAGGTATGTGTGGTTATGGGGACGTAACCATGTTTCTTTTAGGGGGGTAGGAGATGATCGCATAAGGTTTTGGTATGGTTTTATATTGGTTTTAGTACAGTTAGTGGTTGTTTTGAGTCGGTATGAGTTGTGGTTGGGGTTTTGTTTTGAGTTTTGTTGTGTTGTGGTCGAGTTAGTATGTTTGTTTTTTAGTATGGGTTTGAACTTCGGGGATAAAGTTCATTTTTAAGGAGGGAAGACTGTAATACTAAGATTTTCTGTACTGTTGGGTACTCTATCGAGTAAGGCTTACTCTGTCGAGTAAGTGAGCTTTGGTTACGAAACAGTGTTCTGTCTGATGGGTACTCGATCGAGTAGAGGGCACTCGATCGAGTAAGTCACTTACTCGATCGAGTAAGTTGGTTTTACGGGTTATTTTGCCGGGTTTCGATAGCAACGTGAGAATGATATAAAAACATAATCCGTCAGTTTCTTTTCACTTTTACCCTACTTTAACTTTCAAAAAGATAAAAAACAAGTTACGTTGCTTCTCATCTCTCTCATTGCTATCGAATCCTAAGGCTTGTGTCGTCGGAATCCAGAGTTCTTTACGCGTTGAGACCGTCGCGTTGTGGGTAAGATCCTAGTATGGTTTTTATATTGTTTTGTTGATTTTGGTTTAAGCCCTAATTGGGTAGATTGGGGATTTGGGGTTTAATGTTGGTTTAAATGATGATTGTATGATTGTAACACCCCCTTCTTACCCGACCAAGGTAATTAGGAAATGTTACCGTCTTGGTTTCCCGAGGCAGTGAAATCGGAATTACAATTAATAAACTTTATTACATAAATAACAAGTTTAGTGATTACAACATAAACTAATGAATAAAGGTGAACTATACAAATTACAAGTCAACTACCATCTATGTCATCTATACTATGGTACTCGACTCTGAGTCCAAAGCGCGGCCAAATTCCGATCACGTCAACAAGCAAAACCTGTACTTAACCTACTCCCCATATGATCGAAAACATCATATGGATTAACACAAGCCACCGCAGAAATAGGTGACAATTACACAAACACAACACACGTCAGTTTCAATAAATAAAGTGTGACACAACTCAAAGTGTGTGAGTATGCAACAAGACTATAATATGAATAACATGCTATCAAACAACCACCATGGTACCGGGACACGCTCAGACATACCGACAACCACACTGGTACTGGGACATGCCCAGACATACCAACCACCAGAAACAGGTAACGGGACACGCCCAGACGTACCGGGTCCGAAAGCCAACCGGATCCCCTGCAAGACCTCGTGTCTTAACCACACGAGTCCCTCCGTAACTCAAGTCATTAATGTGCACATCCCTCTTGGAGTGGGAAGCTCCAAGAGGTGACCCGAGTGTGAGACGGTCTCTCAACCGCCTCACGTCTCCATAACAACAAGTAATCCACCAAGTCCTCCGACATACAAGACAATACAATAAATGCAAGATACCGGATAACATGTCAATTACCGACTCATTCAATGCAAATGAATGACAAATGACTCATTTAACAATTAGACAAAATATTGAAACTGAGTATGATAAACCTACCTTTTAGCAAATCTCCATAAGCAATCCAAATAAAATAATCTTCCACAAAAAATTTCACCAAACTAATTAATTAAATATAATTAATTACTAACTAATCTAATCTAATTAAATACGAATTCAATTAATTAAATAAAACTCGTCTTAAGCTATTTAAAAACCCGACTTAAACTACCCAAAACCGTCTTAACACACTCGGTCATACAATCACCGTGTACCACCTCTTCCCGGCCACCACACGCCCACCACGACCACCTCACGGCCAGCCGACTACAACAACAACAACACATATAAACAACAAACACCAACAAGCTACAACAACAACTTACACTCGCATCAACCAACACCATCACCACCGTGATCCGCCACTGCCACAACCACCACCGTGGCCACCTCCTGCCGACACCCGCCACCACCACGGCAGCCGTAACAACAACAGACGGCAGCAACAATGACAACAACAAACGAGAATAACAACGATAAACACCAACCCGTCACCCCTTCTTTGGCCCACCAAAACAGCCCCTACCGCCATCTAAGCCGCCACCCACGACTACCACTCCACTCTCCTCACTTCCCACGACACAACCGCCTAAACCCCAGCCCTGGCCAGTCATGTTTTGGTGGTCAAAAACCCGTCTTAAGACGGTCACACAACAACAACTAAAACGATTATAAAAGTCTCGGTCAGACCCTATATTGGGCGGTCAACGGCAGTCAAGTAGCAGGTCAAGGTCGGTCGGGGTCGAGTCGGGTCAACGGTATAAATTAAATAATATATAAAAAAGTTTAAGACGATTTTTACCTTACGATCTCGAGGCGGAGGGACAAAATCTCCATTTTCTCTCTTCTCTCTTCTCTCATGATTTTGGTGGATTTTGTTGGATTATGAAAGGATAAGGTTGGTGGGTGGATAAGGGTGAAGGGTATATGTATATGGGTAGTTAGTATGGTACCCGTATATATATACATGTATCGTATTGCGTATTATTATTATTATTAATATTATTATTATTATTATTATTATTATTATTATTATTATTATTATTATTATTATTATTATTATTATTATTATTATTATTATTATTATTATTATTATTATTATTATTATTATTATTATTATTATTATTATTATTTTTGGTAAAATGTGAGTATATATATAATATATCAAAAAGATAGGTACATAAGGAGTTCAAGTATCACTGATCATCAATTACACATAATTTCTTATTTTGTAGCCAATCTAAATCCGTCTTAGTAAGAACTCTGAAATCTCTTCCACGGAGCCTTGCCTTAACCTCCTCAATGACTTGATTAGCTACTCCTTCTGGCCTTAGCAGCACCCCCTCCATTCTGCTTTTATTCCTCTGTTGCCATATGCTATACACTATCCCCCATAGTAGAGCAACCTGCACCCCCTTCTGCAGCTTCGTACCTTTTCTCTGAGTGCACCAACCTAGCAGATCAGTGACAGGGAAAATTATCTGCATCCTCTGGCTCATTTCCTGTATGAGCTTCCTACTGTAAACATAGGCACACAACAGGTGATCAATGCTTTCAGCAGTCTGTGCACACAGAAAGCAGCTATCCTCAACCTCCAGACCATACAAAATCAGTTTATCCTTAGTACTCATAGCTCCATGTGCATACAGCCACCCCATAAATTGGTGTTTTGGAGTCACATGCTCATTTCAGACCCATTTATACCAGGTAACAACAGGTTTTCTTTCCCTTAGCCATTCGTACCCCATAGCAGAGCATACTTGGACTGTGCAGTCCAGGTACCATCAATATATCCAGGTAGCATTTCCTCCTTTACTTTACATATTCTTCTCCAGACCCAACTAGAATTAGCAGTAGGCTTATAGTCCAGCCAAAACTTCCCTTTTAAGTAGTTCTTCTTCACCCATTGTACCTATATTGAATTCTTCTCCTCCATGACCCAATGCACCAGTCTGCCTATCATAGCCTTGTTCATAATTTCCTGATCTTTGAGCCCTAGACCTCCCTCTTCTTTTGAACAGCTCAACTTATCCCAAGCTACTAGTGGGATTCTCCTGTATTCAGCACTATTATCCCACAAGAAATTTCTGCAAGTAGCTTCTATTTTACTAATGATCCCTTTTGGAATAACAAACATTGAGGCCCAATATGAGTGCAATGTAGAGAGCACAACCTTTACCAGCACCAGTCTCCCAGCATAGGAGAACTTTTTGGCCCCATAATTGTGAATTCTACTGCAGATCTTCTCAACCAGACACTCACAGTCAGCTTTCTTCAGTCTTGTGGTCTGGATAGGCATCTCAAGGTATTTGAATGGCAGCATTCCCTCCACAAAGCCAGACACCCTTAAGATATCCTGTTTAATGTGCTCTGGAACTCCTTGGAAGTAGGCATTTGATTTAGTAGCACTCACCTGTAGTCCAGATGCTTTGGAAAAGGTAGAGAAGGATCTTAGCAAGAGCATCATGGA
Organism: Silene latifolia; assembly: GCF_048544455.1. NCBI lineage: Eukaryota > Viridiplantae > Streptophyta > Magnoliopsida > Caryophyllales > Caryophyllaceae > Silene > Silene latifolia. Next base: position 241,548,657 of record NC_133537.1, read on the forward strand.
GCAGGCATACCCTCTACTGAATAATAGTACATCATCAGCAAACATGAGGTTTGCCAGTCTGACCTCTTTACAAAGGGGATGGTAATTGAAATCAAACGTAGCAGCTGCATACTTCAAAGTCCTGGTTAGGTACTCCATACATAGTGTAAAAATAAGAGGAGAAAGAGGATCTCCCTGTCTGAGTCCCCTCTTACCTTGAAAATACCAAAACATGTCCCCATTCAGAGATAAAGAAAAGCTTGCAGTAGTGATACACTGCAATATCATTTCTTTAAAGTCAGCAAGGAAATTAAGAGCATCTAGCAGTTGTTCAACAAATGACCATTCCACTGTGTCATAAGCTTTTTGCAAGTCTATCTTGAACATACACCTAGGAGTAGCATTTGGTCTTTCATACAATCTGATCAGGTCTTGACAGATAAGGATATTCTCCTGGATACTCCTATTTTGCACAAATGCCCCTTGGTTTTGATCAATGATACGAGGCAAAACATCAGCTAGTCTAGCACAAAGCAGCTTAGAGATTATTTTGTATATGACATTGCAACATGCTATTGGACGAAATTGCAACACATTTTGTGGTCTCTCACATTTGGGGACAGGAGTTAAGGTAGTAGCATTGATTTGCCTGAGAAGCTTCTTATGGGTAAAGAAATCTTGGACTGCAGTAATCACATCCCCACCTATTACACCCCAAGCATCCTTAAAGAACTTGCTTGTGTAGCCATCCGGTCCAGGGGACTTGATGTCAGGAATTCCAAACAAAATATCCCTTACCTCCTTACCAGTGACTAGCCTGGTCAACAAGGTATAATGTTCAGCATTACATCTGGGTCCTTGGTCAATAATCTTCATGTGTACTTTTTTTGTCTCCTGCTTAGCTCCCAGTAAAGCTTGGTAGTATTCCAGGAAAGCATTATGCACCAGTTCTGGAGTATCACATAAGTTACCATTCCTATCCTCAATCAGCATCACTCTATTTCCATTCCTTCTTTTTTTGAGCACTCCATGAAAATAAGAGCTATTAGTATCCCCCTACTGCAGCCACCGAATCTTTGCTTTTTGAGCCATAAAGTTGTCCCTTGCCACATACAGATCCCTTAAACTTTTGGTAGCCTCAGCCTCCCCAGATATAAGGGCCATATTTGAAGGGTCGTTCCCTATCAATTCCTGCAATGCAGCTACTCTTTTCTGCAACAAAGAGGTAGATTGCTCAATATCACTATACTTCTCTCTATTCAAGGCTTTCAGGGAAAGCTACATGAGCTTCAAATTTTTTGCCAGCCTAAACATTGGGGATCCAGGAATACTATGACTCCAACATCTCTTAATAATGGGCAAAAAATCCTTGGCAGCTCCCCACATATTATAATACTTGAAGCTTCTAATTTGCTGGACCTAAGTAGAGCTATTAATCAAGCAGGGAGTGTGATCAAACATACCCTCATGGCGGAAATTAGAATATAAATCTGGAAAATTATCACTCCAAGATTTATTGATCATAAATCTATCAAGCCTACTGTAAATCCTATCAACAAGCTGTTGCTTATTATTCCAGGTGAACAATGAGCCTGTAGCAGAAATGTCCACTACTTCACAGTCTGCAACACATGTTCTAAATGGTTCAATCTCTGCATTAGGAGTATTGCCTCCTACTCTCTCAGAAGCTGACAGCACACAATTGAAGTCACCTGCCATAGCCCAAAGGCCATCCACTTGACCATCAAACCTCCATAGATGATCCCATAGAGGGGTCCTATCTTGAATACCATTAAAAGCATAGATCATGGTTAAGAAGAAAACACTTCTACTCACCAATGCTTCAACCTTCATATGGATTAATTGAGCATTGTATTCAACAAACTGAATTCTGAATAACTTAGGGTCCCAAAGAATCCAGATTCTCCCATTATTGTGGTACCCATTATTTGTTGAAATGCACCAATTATTAAAAATATTTACAGTTCTATTGAAAGACTTGCTTTTTATTTTTGTTTCTAACAAACCAAATAAACCAACTCCTTTATTTTGCAAGGAAAAATTAATGAACTTTTGCTTATTTACCCTATTGATTCCTCTCACATTCCAAAAACCTATTCTATCCATTAAGTATAGAAGGAGAGTGAGTATGACCATTACCAGTATCAGTACCATTCAATTTTGAAGGAGATGTCAATATTTCTTTATAATAATGAGCTCCAAAAGTATCACCACTATATTCACTCCTGTCTCCTTCCTGCCTATGCATTCTGACTAATCTTTTACATGGAGTCACAAACCCAGTCACCATCTGAGGTTTTGGATTATTCAGAATCAGAGAGCCCTCATGTGGTTGTACCCCAATAGTTGGTTTTACTCTGCATACCTGTTTGACTGGTTATTTTGTAACATATTCCTGATTTCCTTTTCTACAGTGCTCCATCTCATGCCCCATGCCCTGGCATTTCTTACACTTAATAGGTCTCCACTCATACTCTATATCAACCCTTATGATCAGAACTTTTTCATCTTTAAAAGCAATATGTGCAGGCAGCTCGTGGTCCACCATTAGTTCTACCATTACACGAGCATACCCCAGCCTTGTCCTCTCCTCAGTGGCTGCATCACATTTAATGAATTTTCTAATTAAGCCAACTATTTTAGGTAACCCCTTGCCCCAAAATTTCAGAGGGAGTTTAAGGATTTGAACCCAAGCAGGAACAGATTTCACATCATCCTTTGTCATCTCCATGTCCCTAGTCCAAGGCTTAACAATCATTGGTTTGTTGTCAAATAGATAATGCCCTGAACTCGTGACTTTGTCTTTCATTCCCATCGTTTTAAACCTAACCAGAAAAATACCATTGGGCATGAACGAGATTTTATCAATATTAAATTTCGTTCAAATTCGTCTTATAAAGCCTTCTACCACCTCCCACGGCGGATTTGCCCCCAGAATAAAGCAAACTACCGCCTGACTCCAATATTCAATTTCCTCTTCAACATCCTCCAATTGTAACTGTAACATGCAATCAGTCTCTGTTTTTGGTTCTTCTTCGATAACAGGAGGACTCTGTTCTGCTGTCTCCTGAACCACTTCCTCCTCCTCCTCATTCTCAATATCATCTTCATCACATTCTTCTTCCTCTTCATCAGTTTCAACCACTAGTTCGGGGATGCCATTGATCTCATGAATATCTTTTGTCTTACGTTCCTCATCGACATCTGGTCCTGCCCTAATTTCGTTAGGAACCGAATTTTCCATATTTTCCTGATTTGGTTCTTCTACTGATAAGGACTTTGCCCCTGGTACACTCCTTCCACGTAGCATCATCTCCCTTTGTCTTTGCAGATTGGATTTCCTAGCCATAGGCTCGAAAATCGAAGGCGGCTTCTCTCTCTCTAGTTCTCCATCGACTGGTCCCAGTAGTCGATCGACCACACCACGACTCTGAAGTGAAATTAAAATAACGAGAATTAGAAGCCCATTGCAATTAGGTTTTAGGAAATAAGAGTCACGTTAAACTCCTATATAACGTGACCCCATTCATCAGAATGGGGAGAGGAGTATTCAGAAAAGACTCTTTTTACAGATTCAATTTTATTGTTTCAATTATCATTCATTCATTAAGTTTAGTTTTCAATAAAAGTTCTTTTTGCATTCGGAATTGCTTCCTGCCCTTTTTAATTCGGTAATCCTCTTTTAATTTCAGTTTACTTTAAATCTTTTGTTAGATTAGAATTGATAGAATAGCATCCCAAACCCTTAATTCAATTATTGCAAGTTTATTATTCAGTTACGTTAATTATGCCTTCTTTAATTGTTGTTATCAATTTCGTAGTTGTTGTTAAATTTACCATGAGCAACTAAATTCACCCTGCTAAGATGTGAGGGGATCTGTAGTGTAGACGGCGTAGAATAGGTAGACCTAAGTCGGGGTATGGTCGATCGACTGACCTTGTTGGTCGATTGAATGTACCCGTTGGTCGATCGACTGGCTTAACTGGTCGATCGACTGCATCGTGTTAGATTAGCACCTTTTCAATGTTTTGATTGCAATATTAACGATGAGACCGAGAGGAGACTTGTTAAATACTTAGGAATTGACCGACCCAGAAGATCGAGAGATAGGGAAGGGAAATAAACTAATAATTGAAACGACTAAATTACGTTAAGATCGAAAGATAAGTAATTTAGGCTTTAGGAATCACTTTTCGGGGCGAGAGCTAGTATTATTGAGACCTAGGGACCAGTAGCATAGGCTGAAAGGCGCTTCTAGTTAAGTTGGACCGAGAGGACTTCTTATTTGCCCATCTACATGATTTTTATCAGACTTACTTAGGATTACCGCCGTCAAAACTGCAGTGAACCGATCGTCTTAGCTCCCTTTTAGTCATTGTTCACATCCTTTTACTTTATTCGCATATTTATTCGCTTTAATTTTAGATTTATTTTATTTTCATTCATTAGTTATAGCTCAAAATCAAACCCCCCCATCACTTATAGACTAAATATAGGCAACTAATAATTCCCTACCTCCCTGTGGTTCGACCCTGCTTACCACTAGCTTCTGTTAGTAGTATTTAGGTTATAAATATTATTTTTGATACTAAACGACCGTATCAAATTTTGGCGCCGTTGCCGGGGAGGCAGCGTAAGTTTTTAGTTGTTTTAATTTTAGTTTTTGGTCTCAAGGAGCATTCGTTCCTTGAGGCAATATTTATCTTCTTCTTGTAGTTTCTTCTTATATGCAGGTCACATTGCGCTAGACAGAGACTATTAGAGAAGTTATTTCAGGAGGAAGGCTTGAGTACTCCCGATAGATGGAGAGCAGAAGCATAGTGCATCATTCGGGCCTAAAGTTCAGGATATCCCAAAGGGATACGCTCTCCCCGGTGTACGGATGTTTCCTTTGAGCCCCGTCCTTCGCATATATATTTAGTGGAGAGGAACCAATTTGGTGGAGCTGCAGATGAAGACCCAGCAAAGCATATGGAGGTTTTCATTGATTATATCTGTTCTATTCCTCCACCAGAGGGCGTGACACAGGATCAGATCAAAGAAACTCTGTTTCTCTTTTCGCTCCGAGACGCTGCTAGGGAGTGGTATAGGGATTTGGATAGAGAAGCTTTGGGTATTACTGATTGGAATTCATTGGCTCTAGCTTTTTACAAGAAATACTTTTCACCGTCCAAGACAAATGCAATTAGAGCCCAAATTACAAATTTCAAGCAGTGGCCTGATGAGGAATTTCACGAATCTTGGATCAGATTTAAGAAGCTAGTCCGCTCTATTCCACACCACGGTTTTCAGCAGTGGTATTTGTGCAACCAGTTCTACATTGGGTTGTACGATGACCACAGGAGTATTCTTGATGCAGCAGCTAATGGCCGGTTCCAAAACAACATTGGTGATAATAAGGGTTGGAACACGATTGAAGAGATGGCCACACACCGTGCACAATATGGTAATCCTAGGGGTAACACACGGTTGAGCTCGAATGATAATAGTGCTATCCTGGCACAATTGGAGGCTATGAGTGTCAGATTTGATATGCTGGAGAAGAAGCAGGAGGAATTTAATTTTGAACAACATTATATGCCTCCTTATGTAGCTCCACCATTACCCACTCCGCCACAACAACTATTAAATGATGAAGTTGCAGAGTTAACAAATTTAGTGCAGTTGCTTATGGTGGAAGTGCAGAAAAGTAATGCTGCGAACGAGGCCTCAATCACGGAGCTGAAGTCTCATTTAGATAACTTAGACAAGAATGCAGCTGAAATTCCGGGTCAATTTCTTTCTCTGAATCAGCGTATAGAAACCGTACATGCAATGACGTTGAGGAGTGGGTCTACCCTTGATGTTAGATTAGAATTGATAGAAAAGAGTAGAGAGAGAAATTAAATAATAAACAAACAAAACCCTAGAGAGAGAAACGATGGAGAACTAGAGAGTTATTATTATTATTATTATTATTATTATTATTATTATTATTATTATTATTATTATTATTATTATTATTATTATTATAACTTATTATTGTTATTTTATTATCATCCTATAATAATAATTGTTATTATTATTTCATTATTCCGTCTCATACATAATTCATATAAAATAAAATATAATATTATTTATATAATTATAAAATACAGAGTATTACAATGATTGTGTGATTGATAGGAGGTGATTTCGTAGAGGAACATTTCTGATTTGTTGTTGTGACGATATTGGTGATTGCATTTCCAGGTAGGGTTTCCCTACTCAGTTATTGTTTACATGTATATTAGATAATTGGTTGGTTGTTGATGGTTAATTGATGTCATTGATCTATATCGTATTGAATTGGTCATTGTTGATGTTGTAGTTGGTTGTGTTTTTTGTCTGTGGTTCGCGAGGTGCGCCCTCGGCTGAGTGGAGTCACTTGCGCGAGTGGCTTCATGCCCTTGATTCGCTCCTTGTGGAACCCTCCACAAGAGGGGATGTGCACATTAAGGAACATGAGTTTGCGCTTAGTATTGATGAGCGGGGCTTAGGTGGGAACGGATGCGGTCCCCAACTGGCGGTGTGGATTACTGGTTGTGGCCGTAATCTGGCAGGACTAGACCTTCAGGCTAGTCAAGTGATTGGTGATGTGACGGTGTTGGAGGATTGTATGTATTGTTGATATTGCTTTATCTTATATTGTGTAATGAGTAACTGACCCCGTTTAATTGTTTTAAAAACTGTGGTGCTCCATTCGGGGATGGTGAGCAGTTATTGCTAAACAGGTATGAGATGGATGCGCGAGGGATAGCTGGGATTGAGTTGCCACGAGTCTTTTAGAGTCTTCCGCTGTGTTACCGAACTTTACATTTCATTTAGTTGGTTTTGGAATTTGGAACAGTTGTATTTCTTTTGACAGTTTTGGATTTTGGTTATGTATCGCTTTAAACTTATATTATAAAGTACGTTCTTGTATGGTCCCTTTTGATATACATTGCCTCGGGTAACCGAGATGGTAGCACTTTCATGCATTAGGTGGCCTTGGTAAGGCACCTTGGTGTATGGGGGTGTTACACTTAATTACCATGTTAACATGTTTGTGTAAATGTTTGCCTTTGGGTTTATACAAATGTTAGCTTTTTTTGCACCATATGTGACCATTATAGGTCACAAATGTAGCAATGTTTGCTCCATATGTTACCATTTTAACTAAGAAATGTATAATGCTTGCTTTTTTGTAAGATTTATAAAAATGTAAGTTTTCCTAACATAAATGACCAAACATGATCACATATATGTTCCGATTGATTTTGTGACCACCTTAGCTGAGGAATGTATCAGTGTTATGTTTTAAATTATTCTTAACCTTTAAACATAATAGACTAAAGATGGTGACATATAAGTGATTGTTGAAAATGTTACCACCTTAAGCGAAAAATGTACTTATCTTTTGTTGAAGGTTATAAAAACACAAGTTTTGGCAACATAATGAGTAAACATGATCACATATATCTTATAGTTGAATTAGTGACCACCTTAGTTGAGGAATGTACCAATATTATATTTAAAATTATTTTTAACATGTAAACAGAATAGACTAAACATAGTGATATATAAGTGACAGTTGCAAGTGTGCCCCCTTACCAAAGATATGCATCAATTTTTTTTTTTTTGGTGTTATAAATTATTCTTAACTAATATAACATAATATACTAAACCTAACATGAAAATGGCATTCCCTTACCAAAGATATGTATCGTTTTTACCTAAACATAACATGATAACATCTGCTGATAAAATGATAACATTTCTGCACATCTTCAAAATGTTACTACATTACTGCTAACACTGTCACCACATTTGTCTACATATGTCATAACATTGGTACCTCATAAAGGTGGTTAAAAAACAAGGATTGTTTTACAATCTCTAGCACCATAAAGGACTAAAAAGTGTGACCCAAAATATTACATCATTATTACAATCCGACGGCTACATTAACGGGTTGTGCCCCTTCTTCATTTCTTCTTGCCAGGCTTTGGGGGACGGTTTGGGGAGAGGGGCAACATCCTTAGAACTATTATAGATGGGACCTCCTGGTGGTGAGTCTCTAGCACGGATGTACGTCAGCTCGTAAGAGCGGGATGGTGCCTGTTCCCCAATGCCAAAGTCATCTATCCCCAGGTCAAACGAGGGTGGGAGCACCACGTTATCCAAAGCCTAGTCCACCTGATCAAGCATGTCAAAGAAGTCAGCATAGAATATGGGGTCGTTAGCCAATTGTTGCGTGAAGGTCTCTTCTGATGCACCCGCTTCTCCGGCATCTGCCTGTTGTTGTTGCTGCACCTAGAGATGGCAATGAGTCGAGTATTGGTCGGGTCCACTAAGACCCAGACCCGAACCCGTGACACACACCTTAGACCCGGACCCGACCCAGACCCGGAAGGGTCTAAAATCACAAGACCCTTACCCATACCCTACGGGTCCGGGTCGGATCTGGGTCTACTCACGGGTCTGATCTGAACGAGCTTTCCAATCAACATTTGAATATAAACGAAAGAATCTCTACTAGTTTACTCATTCTACAGAACCATATTTATTTATTATTACTATCCAAATTTAGTGCAATCTTATTATCCCTGAAATCCACCATGTATAACCATACATCCAAGTAGAGAAGATCTAGTAATACATCTAGTATAAATGAAATAAGAAAATTTACAGTACAATAGTACATCTAACATACCCAGATATATCTATTGACAATAGATCTAGCATAAGAAATCCACAAGTTTACATAAAAATGAAATTAGAAAGAGTCACTAAGTTAAGTAGAAAAAACAAAAAGACGATCTAATTAGTTTACCCCAAACAAAAAACCCTAGATTCTAGCGTTGTGCCTGAAATTAGTCGGACTGGTGGTTGGCTGTATCAAACCACCGGTCGTCGTTGCCATTAGTTGCTTTGTGGGTTAGAGGGTGATTTAGGGTTTGAGGTTAGTGGCTGCAAGAGGCATTGAGAGTGTTAGGGTTGAAATAAGAAATGAGATTTGGGACGGGCCTTTGTGTTTATATGTCAGATAAAGTTTTTTTTCTTTTTTTTTTTTAATTATAAGGGTCTTAGGGTCGGGTCCGGGTCCCATAAATTAGACCCAGACTCGGACCCGAAATATTTGATAAAGACCCATACCCGACCCATACCCGTTCGGGTCTAAAAAATTCAGACCCAGACCCGACCCATTAGGGTCCGACCCTTAGGGTCTGGGTCGGTCCCCGACCCACTGCCATCCCTAGCTGCACCGCTGCCTGAGACGCGATAGGTTCCGCCTGCATTTCTGCTGCCATTACTGTTGGTTCCTCTTTGTCGTGTACCATTTCAGTACACGCGCCTACACATCGACAAATATGTATTACATGCAAGTCAATTGTAATATGTATCACATGCTAAAATAGATACATCAACTTAATAAGATCATCACATTTTCACTACTAAAAAATATATGTCACCATGTTCTAATTATTCATGTCACCATATTAAGCTAAGTTGATTACACTACTATAATATTAAACTCACTTAAACACACCTACACATCACGACTAGGATGGTCACATTTTAACAATAAAATATAACATTCTGAAACTGAAGCACTTAAATCAGAATGTCACCATCTTTAGTTATAATGTCACCAACTTCAGTACAATATGTTCTTCCATGAGTCCACCGCAGTCAAAACGATCAAGCAAGTAAGAGCACCGGTTCATATTTGGAATGGCAACTACATTTCAGAATCAGATTATAAAATTGCTATAAAAATACTCATATTACCATTAACTCCAAAAATGTTACCACTTTCAGATGTTGCCACTTATAATCAACCACATTCAAAAACATATGTCACCATGATCTAATTATAGATGTCACCATATTAAGCTAAGCTGATAACACTACTATAATATTCAACTCACTTAAACACACGTACATATCACAACTAAGATGGTCACATTTGAATACTAAAAAATATGTTATCATACTTCCTAATTATTGTTACCGTTTTCAAATGCTACCATATATAATCAACCATATCCTAAAATAGATACATGAACTCAATAAGATGATCACATTTTTACTACTAATAAATATATCACCATTTAAGAAACATAGATGTTGCCATATTTAGCTAAGCTATTTACACTACTATAATGTAAACTCACTAAAACATACATACATATCGCATGTAAAGTGATCACATTTTCACTACTAAGATATATGTCACCAGATTAAGCTAAGCTATTGCTACAGTTATAATGTTCAGCAAACGCAAACACATGTACTTTTCTAAACTATGGGGGTCACTATTTTAACAACAATACATATGTCACAATGTTAAGTAATATTTGTCACCATGTTAAGATTTATTTCATTCTCAAACTAAAGATACTCACATTACAAAACGGTACTTTTTATAACAAAAGTGGTCACATAATAAAGATATTATAATATTGTTGGGAAATGTGTCCTCAACAATAGTGCGATCACATGATTTAAATATCATTATTTAAATCTCATTAAAAGAATACGGAAGGGATGATACATTACATATATAGTCAACTGGTCCACACATATCGGTAATGATTGGCTGACTAGAGTTTGACATTACTGTCGTGCGACGGTGGTGATCAGTTGATCCCTTGAGGTCACACCTAAAGGACGATTCCCTTAATTGAAAAGGTTAATTAATTGTATGACGATACAGATTAATTAATTCCTTAAAATTGAACAAATTATTATAAGAGAGAAAAAAAGACATCTTATTATAATGTGATTAAATGAGATTTCATTTAGTAATTTAAGAAGTTATATTACTAAAATTAATCGGTGTTTGCGAAACACGCGAGATGAGAATGATAAGTTAGTTATAATTACAAGATATTGTAAATTATACTAACTAGTAATTAAAAGACCATTTTATGAGAAAGTAATTTTAAATTACTAGTCAATTTGTTAAATATGATTTATTTAATTTGTAAATGATATTTAATTTGTTAAATATGCATTTTAAATTAAAACATGACATAAGACATGTCACATGTCACATGACATACAATTGACAAAAATAAAATGGACTCCATATTACACTAGATAAACCGAAATTAGGTGGGAGTTTTAGTGGTTTTTGGTCTTATTCATTTGTCTTATTCATTTGTCCATGACACTTGATAGTGACTTGACAATGACAAAGCCTTAAACCATTTGTCTTGTGAAGACAAAAAGAAAAAGAGAAATGGTCCTAATACTCATAGAGCCACCGGTTTTGGGAGACATAAGTGAGAGAGTTTTTCTCAATTTTTATCATTCTTCTTATGTTTAAGAAAAACAATACCTTCTCTCTCTTGTTCTTCATAAAATTCATTTTTTTGAATCAAATTTGTTTAAATCAAACACTAATAATACTAAAAGTAGTATATGAGTATTAGTAATAGATTTTAAGGTAAACTACATTACAAACATCTAGTACATGTTAGTTTGTGGGATTAAGGGATAGTTTTGGGTGCTGCTAATTGGAGGGCTTATAATTTGAAGTCATGAATGTTCATCCATTAATGGAAAACTCAAGAACTAACAAGAAGGTGATCTTGTTGGTGCCCATATGATGACCAAAATTATCAAAGTAAGGAACATGATTTCTTCTCTTACCCTTTTGTTTGCATGCATAAGATTAGGAATTTATTTTATGACTAAATAAATTTGAAACATATAAGAATATATTATGTAATGAGATATAGATTTCTAACAAGCGGTATCAAGAGCACAAGGTTGTTTGCATGCAAATCGGTTATAGTTTTTCCGAGTTATACGATTAACATATAAAACTCATAAATTTGTGTTATTATGATATATCACGAAAATAATTTATGCATGTTAAAGTTTCTGATCCTAAAATGTATTTAGGATTTTTTTGGTTAATTTATGGATTTTATTGTTCATTTTATATTATATTGGCATTAAAATGTGATTTTTATGATAAAAATGTCATTTTTGGACGAAAATTAGCTAAACTTCTAATTTTCCAGTGGTTTTTGGATATGTTTTCAAATATATTATTTTTAGATGATCTGGAAAGTTTCAGAATTTTTGGAGTTTTTATGCTCGAAATATGGATTTTTCATGATAAAAATCGAATTTAAATGAAAAATAGGTTAATATGAGATAAATTTTGAATCTGGTCATATAAATTTAGTATGGTGTCACATGCAATTTGACAAGATGTGTGTAAAATAATAGGCTATAATGAAGTCTTCATGCATGATTTATGAATTTTTGATGAAAAATAGCATAAATAGTGACTTAATTAGTGAAAAATTGCTAAAACATACTTCATGACTAAAGAAAAATGTCACATGTTGCATTTTATTATCTTTTTCAGATCTAAAATTGAAAAGTTGATGAATATAATTTTCTCATGTTTTTATGATTATAATTGATAAATCCGATAAACCGCAACATTGTTTTTCCCGTTAAATTTCGAAATTTTTAACCTAAGTTTTTGAACATTATGAGTGTCATGGTATTTTTCCAGAATGTTCATGAGTTTAAATTTCAAATTTCAAATTTATTTGAAATTTTTATGATTTATTTGAAGTTTATGGCTTTTAATGTAATTTTAAGTCCTTTTAATGAACAATTTTAAGAAATATAAGTTAATTATATTCAAATGGTTAGGGGAGACTAATTTTGAGTCCTAAGTTGGTTAGGATAATTAACTTGTGCATAAATATGAATTTATGTAATTATTGTGATTTTAAAAGGTTGAATCACGCAAATTCGTAAAAACCGATTAATATACGATATTGGCTCCTTAAAGGCGATTTAGCATAAAATTGGGCATGTTCATACATATTATAATGCTGCATTTTATTTATGATTGTCATAATTTTATTTTATGTAATTTTGAATTATGTAATTTTTACTTAGTATGGCCTTAGTTTTTAATTGGTATTACCCTATATGTATGGGAATATCGATTCGGTTGTAATTTATTGTGATCTCGTATCACCGTTTTGTAATTTAATAGATTTATTTTATTTTAATTACAAATGTATAATAGGAAATTATGTAATTTGTTATGTAATTTATTTATTCCGAAGCTCCTTGAAGACGGTGTCACTCAAGAAAGACGATACATAAAGACGGTGTTACCTCGAGATGCGTGCCAAAACCGAAGTTCAAGGGACCAATGGAGTTGGTTTCCGAATATGTAATAGTTAATTAGATTTTCTATTTTAGGAAGGCCATACTAGGATTTATTTTTTATGCTTTGCATTTTATTTATATGTCGTATGCATCACTAAATCGCCGTAACTAAAACATGCATCATCTTTTAATCGATTATATCGACCGTGTCAATTATAATTATCGTAGTTCACCGCTTTAGTTCACTTAAAACGTGATAGATAATAAATTGACATGACCTCTCGCTAAAATAAACAATTGAGACTTAGCCTTACCAAAAAGTAGAAACCATGAAAACCTATTTGGCGAGGGAGTGCACTCGGCCACCCCGGGGTACAAACCTTGTTACGTAGGGGAAGTGGGTGATAAATGTCTAATCCACCGAATTCATGTTGATGAGGGTTTCATCGGCTACCCCGTGCCCAAGTTAATGTGAATTTGGATCATGGACACATTTATTCGAAATTTGGGTTGAACTCAACAAAAGTAATTGATAAGGGTTTCATCGGCTACCCCGTGCCCTTGTCTGATGTGTTTTGGGCTAAAGATAAATGTTAATGTAATTTTATCGACCGAGAGTTCTAAAAGTAGAATCGATTAAAGAGTTAATCCACCGAGTTATATTGATAAGGGTTTCATCGGCTACCCCGTGCCCAAGTTAATATGAATTTGGATCTCGGAATCATTTATCATAGTTGGGTAGAGGTCACTATGTAAATGCTTTACTTGTTATTTACAAGTATTAATAAAACGATAAATGTTAAGTTTTCACTATTCCGTTATCATATTGTTCTATTTCTTTACCAAAATTCATATACGATATCATTTCGTTTTTTGATTCAAATCTCCATTAAAACATCGTAACTAAAGACAAATTTGAATTTTGCTTCTAAAACCTCAAATGAACCATTGCTAAGGATCTCTTGTAAAGAGTATAGATAAAAGTTATTCATTATCAAACAGGTTTTTGATTCTTGACTAACACATCTACTTACAATGGATTGTTATTCATATACTTAAATTAAGTAGCTTGAAGCGATAAATTGTTTTGGTAATTAGATTTGTCAGAATTCGTAATTGACCAAAATAACGCAACCACTTCAATAAAAGTTTTAAGACTAAAACGATTGAATTGAAGTGTAGACTTCATAAGATTCAATTTTGCTTCTCTAAGCAAAAATTCATTGAAATAAGTGGGAGCATTCTCTTAAACCGTTAAGAAAAGGACGAGGTTCAAGAAGTAAAGATAATAATGGAATTGATACAAAGTAATGTTAAAAGTAAAGTTGTTGAGAATAGCGATACTAAACCTATCAATTTCGACCGATAAAGTTTCCACTGTCTTAAATGTTGGACACTAGAAAGGAAACTACCCCAAATTATTGAAGAATCAACAAGTTAGTTGTGGGACATCTAATGGGACCTTGTTATTTAAATGTTTATTTGATTAAACATAAATTTTGCTAGTACTACTTCGTCAATATTAGAAACCGGTGGTGGTTTTCATCATTATGTTTGATACATAGGATGATTAGAATATGACGACTAGCAACAATAAAGTCGAGAGATAGAGTCATTGTGTACTAAATCTAGTTTTCGGGTTTGGAGTTGTACTTAATTGTGACTATTAAGTACATAAACTCTAAATAAGAATACAAACTTGTTAAGATACAAAAGAGGTTTCACTTTTATGACCCTATACACCACGATTTGATGTATGGCTAGCCCATTATCAAAGTGATTATATTCTAAACCAAACTAGAATGATATATCATGAAGATGATGCAAGACTCAAATTGGTAACCCAAGATTAAACCTTAAATTCTGGAATGATTAACGCAAAGAGTTATCGAGTACTCTTGAAACCATTAGATTGTTAATGGTATATGCGTATCTTGTATGCAAAGCAAGATATCTCGTACTTTTTGGTTGAAAAGGAGATCGAGGTTGTAAATCATTGATCCAAAATAGGTTGATCATTTTCTTTTACCAACGATTTAGGTTGACACTAATGTGTTCACTTAATAAGGTAAATAGAGAAATCTTTGAAAAAGTTCAAAAGTTCAAAGAAGCACGATTTAGTCGTGATGGGATTATCAAAGTGAAGACTTTGATATAAGCCAAATGAAATGTGATATAATATCACAAGTTAATCTCTCTTAATACACATTATGAGATAATGTGTGGTTAGATAAGAAATCAAACGCTATTCGATATGGTTTGAACTTCAATCAAGTTACTTTGAGTTACTTGATCCTTTTGGGGATTTTATCATTTTGTCTAGATTATTTTTCCACTAAATCTAAAACGACTCATATGAGATGTGAAATGGTAGGGTACAATGTTTGTAAGTTTTCACAAGAAACAAATGCTCATTTTTCCCTTTCTATTATCCCGAGTACGACGGGTTTGCGGCTCGTGAAGCTGTCTTTCTAAAATACAAGTTTATTTATAGAAGACAGAGTGGGAGAAATTATTCAAGAGCCACAAAGAATGTTATGTCGCAAGAAACTGGTCTTTCTTGGCTACATGAGACGTTTTGTGTAAGATGTTGTTTCTTTAAAACCTAGGAGGTTAAATTCGTCACTTGTTAAAGCTGATGAATTCATGCTACTTTTAAGAAAGTAAAGAGCTTATAACTTACAAAGAAATTGTTTGATTCAAGTTGATTACTTCTAGAAAGTAATGAACATATGACTTACATAAGAGTGTTTAAGTCACAACTCACTACAAGGCTTAGAGCCATGAAAATCCGAAATAAAAGGCTTGATTAGTGACAAAGGGTTTTGCACTAATAAAGAGAGATTTCAAAGCAAGATTGGTTGCAAAGGGTTTTGCACTATGTGAAATGCTTAAGTCTATTTGGATCTTCTTAGGGATTGTGTTTCATTATGAGGATATGCATACAGCAAGTGAATCTAAAACCCACTTCTTCAAAAGAAGGAATGTATTCAATACATGTCATGAGTTTTATAGATTCTTACAATCCTAAGATAATGTGAAACTTAAGAGAGGATCTTAAGTAGGACATCAATGAGTTGGAATCAATGATTTGATCATGTTATAAAACTTTTCTCGATAAGTCGAGAAGTTGTTTTTATACATGAAGTTTAGTGCGAGTTACGGTAATTTTAATTAGTCTTATATGTGGATGACATATTGATCATTGCGAATGATTTAAGACTTTTGGAGTATTATAATACATCTTTAATATCTAGATTTATGAAGATAAATCCTCATGACATTAGCGTCAATAAGAAGTCTTATGTTGATAAGATTCATGACTGGTTCAATTAAATTGAACATATTTGATTGATTCCATTTGCTTCCGCTGCCGGATCAATTAAATGAGTAATTATGTATAACACTTTATATACTTTGAGTATGATGAATTGTTTTCAAAATCGAATTTAAGTAATCTTTACCAAGTAAACCACAAAGATTACCCTTAAGTGCTTGCAGAAGCATTAAGGAAGTAAAGCAAAGTGTTTATGATGCAATTTTGTGTAAGGGTGTTACACAAGTGACAATTGACAATTGAGATTGCGCATGGTTTCCGACAAAACCATAATCAAAACACATTAGGATGGTTAAGATACCATTGTGGCTATGTTATTTAAGAAATAGATTTTCTAGAATCGTTCTAGACAATAAAGAACAATGAGAAATATTTACAACGGAAATTGAGTACACTTGCAATCATGAGATGTGCAAGAAGGATGAGTCCCGCACACTATGAAAATAGTGGGAGCTATTCTAAGGCTAGAGAGCCTATGTCTTGATTGGATCTCGACACGTACTCATAAAGTTTTGTAATGCAAATGTATACATTACAAAAGAAAATGAGTATGTAGTAAGGTTGAGTAAGGTACAAGAAGTTGATAAAACCTACTAACCAAAGCCTTCTCATAGGCTTAACATGATGAGTCATGTCATTTCAATTAAATTGAGATGAACAACTACATTCAAGATCAAATTAGATTATAGAATATGAAATAGTAATCAGGCATTGACTATTCATATGTGATAATCGCATTTGTCGTTCGAGTTTTTACTTTAAAACTCTTTTATTATACTTTGTTACATCCAAACGGGTTGTAGAGACAACATTGAACCCCGTTAATGTGAACACGGATTAATATGGTATTCGCCCATAGTCACTTGTATGAGGTGACGTCTCGAAGTGACTAGAGTGTGATGCGATTGATGGCAAGTTCAAGTGCCATAGAGTCATATGAGATGACTAGTCGATCACATAGGCAGACTGTTAGGAACACTTTGTCGGGGAGTGACCGCTTATAGAGTTCTGGCAAATTTATATAGCCTGGTCGTGGCGAGAGCTACTATAGTATTCTAATAAGTCGATTCTTTTGACTAAAGACTGTTCGCCTAAGGTGGCACAGTTTCAGATTAACTTTGATTTGTGTTACTACGACCTTCGTAAATGGGGTCAAACGGGCATATTTTGGGTTATGATGGCTGTGGCTAGTCGAAGGGAATAAGTGCGATATGAATTGTCTACCCCTTTGTCAGGGTTAAAACAATATCTCAGGGCCACTCGAGGAGCAATGAACTGGAAATGCGTGGCCACGCTCGGAAGTTATCTATGATAGATAAATCTGGTCAATCAGTTATTATCCAGATCGAGGAAACCACTATCGATATGATCACTTGCAAGTACGACCCGAAAGACACCTTGTATTGAGTGGGAGATAGTAATAGGACAAGAGAATTGGTGACGCACACTTGTCGAGAACAAGTGGGAGATTGTTGGGAAATGTGTCCTCAACAATAGTGCGATCACATGATTTAAATATCATTATTTAAATCTCATTACAAGAATAAGAAAGGGATGATACATTACATATATAGTCAACTGGTCCACACATATCGGTAATGATTGGCTGACTAGAGTTTGACATTACTGTC
Organism: Silene latifolia; assembly: GCF_048544455.1. NCBI lineage: Eukaryota > Viridiplantae > Streptophyta > Magnoliopsida > Caryophyllales > Caryophyllaceae > Silene > Silene latifolia. The sequence continues at coordinate 241,566,784 of NC_133537.1, forward strand.
GTGCGACGGTGGTGATCAGTTGATCCCTTGAGGTCACACCTAAAGGACGATTCCCTTAATTGAAAAGGTTAATTAATTGTATGACGATACAGATTAATTAATTCCTTAAAATTGAACAAATTATTATAAGAGAGAAAAAATGACATCTTATTATAATGTGATTAAATGAGATTTCATTTAGTAATTTAAGAAGTTATATTACTAAAATTAATCGATGTTTGCGAAACACGCGAGATGAGAATGATAAGTTAGTTATAATTACATGATATTGTAAATTATACTAACTAGTAATTAAAAGACCATTTTATGAGAAAGTAATTTTAAATTACTAGTCAATTTGTTAAATATGATTTATTTAATTTGTAAATGATATTTAATTTGTTAAATATGCATTTTAAATTAAAACATGACATAAGACATGTCACATGTCACATGTCACATGACATACAATTGTACAATTGACAAAAATAAAATGGACTCCATATTACACTAGATAAACCGAAATTAGGTGGGAGTTTTAGTGGTTTTTGGTCTTATTCATTTGTCTTATTCATTTGTCCATGACACTTGATAGTGACTTGACAATGACAAAGCCTTACACCATTTGTCTTGTGAAGACAAAAAGAAAAAGAGAAATGGTCCTAATACTCATAGAGCCACCGGTTTTGGGAGACATAATTGAGAGAGTTTTTCTCAATTTTTATCATTCTTCTTATGTTTAAGAAAAACAATACCTTCTCTCTCTTGTTCTTCATAAAATTCATTTTTGTGAATCAAATTTGTTTAAATCAAACACTAATAATACTAGAATTAGTATATGAGTATTAGTAATAGATTTTAAGGTAAACTACATTACAAACATCTAGTACATGTTAGTTTGTGGGATTAAGGGATAGTTTTGGGTGCTACTAATTGGAGGGCTTCTAATTTGAAGTCATGAATGTTCATCCATTAATGGAAAGCTCAAGAACTAACAAGAAGGTGATCTTGTTGGTGCCCATATGATGACCAAAATTATCAAAGTAAGGAACGTGATTTCTTCTCTTACCCTTTTGTTTGCATGCATAAGATTAGGAATTTATTTTATGACTAAATAAATTTGAAACATATAAGAATATGTTATGTAATGAGATATAGATTTCTAACAAATATGTCACTGTAACACCCCCTCATACCAAGGTACCTTACCAAGGACTACCCTAGCATGAAAGGCTGTTACCATCTCGGTTGCCCGAGGTTAGTATATATCAAAAGCAACAGTCCAAACACATTTATTAAAGTACGATAAAGTAAAGTTTACATAGTCTCAAAATCCGTCATAAACAACTATCCAAAGACCAACAATTATGAAATAACAACTACAACTCTTGACAGAAGTTTGCGTGGTGACTCCCCATAACTGCCCTAAAGCTCATCAACTGCATCACCTATCACAATCTGCTCACCATCCCCAAATGGATCACCACAGATTTTACAAAACACAATGGGGTCAGTTACTGTATAATTAAAATAAGACAAGCGTATAAAGCAACCAGCTGATCATCCTCTATCCCCGGTCTCCCGATCTCACACAGTAACCGACTACACCCCGAAGCGTGTAGCCCTGCTAGATTACCCATCGCAACAGGTAATCCTCGCCACCAGTGGGGGAGCGCAGCCAATGCCCACCTAAATCCCGCTCATCAACGAGCGATAACCATGTCCCTTAATGTGCACATCCCCTCCCGTGGCGGGTTCCACGGAGGGCAAACTAGGGTGTGAAGCCACTCCCGCAAGTGACTCCACCATAATCATCACAACATCATCACAACCACCGCACCAACACTCCAACGATGATCAGCAGACAACAATCATACACAATACAACAAAACATCTCAAACCAATTAAACAGGAACTGAGTAAGGAAACCCTACCTTAGCACAACTGCAAGGAATATACGCAAGTGATCTAGAACGTCTCCTCTATGAAGTCTCCGCCTAATCAACAATCATATAACAAAGTCACTATATGCGAAACCCCATTTCCCCCAATTCATAATCCAAGACAAACCCTAAAATATGAACCATTGAATATGAAGACAAGGACTTACCGACGATGAATAAAGGAATGAATGTAATTGTTATGATCACCCACACACAAAGGAGAGATTCAGAGATGATTAGAGCGTCGTAGAAGTGTTTAGGTTTTGTAAAATGTAATTAGAAAGTGTTTAGCGTATTATATATCGCCCTAATCATTTCCAAATCAAACCGCGGAAATAACACTTGACGGACCGGATACTCGGTCGAGTATAGAGTATACTCGGCCGAGTATCCTCTACTCGGTCGACTATTCCGCATACTCGGCTGAGTGTTCATGGGCAGTAGCCAAACAGGATACACGACACACTTTACTCGACTGAGTAGGCCATACTCGGTCGCGTACCAGCCTATGAAAACCGTAGTATTACAGTTTTTCCCCCTTAAAAAGAACTTCGTCCCCGAAGTTCACACTCTAGAACCAAATGACCTGCCGACACAGCATACCAAACAATATACTAACATAAAACATCACTAAACACAACTAACTCGACTCAAACTATCCCAAAAACACACATGCGACCATCTTCTACCCCCTAAAAGGACAACGGTTACGTCCCGTAACCAACCATACCTGATCAAAATGGTTAGGAAAACGCTCACGCATAGCCTCCTCAGGTTCCCATGTGGCCTCTTCCACATTATGATTAGAGCAAAGCACCTTGAGTAAGACGGTCTCACCATTCCTTGTCTTGCGTACTTTGCGGTCTAGAATCTCTTTAAGAACCTCAGCATAGGACAAGGACTCATCAAGCTCGATGTTCTCAACCTCAAGTATATGTGACGGGTCACTCACATACTTCCGGAGCTGTGAAACATGAAAAACATCGTGAACTCGATCCAAAGCTGGTGGTAACGCTAACCTGTAGGCTACCTCACCTATTCGGTCCAAAATCTCATATGGAGCGATAAAATTTTGGCTCAACTTGCCCTTTTTCCCAAACCTCATCACTCCTCGCATTGGCGACACTTTCGAAAGGACTTTGTCACCCACTGCAAACTCGATGTCTCTGCGGTGCAAGTCGGCATAACTCTTCTGGCGATCTTGAGCTGCTTTTATCTTTTGACGAATGAGTCGAACCTGTTCAACCATATCTTGAACCAGCTGTGGTCCTAAAACCACTGTCTCTGAACTATCATCCCAACAAACTGGACTTCGACACTTCCGACCATACAAAGCCTCGAAAGGTGCCATCCCGATACTAGTATGGTAACTGTTATTGTACGAAAACTCGATCAAATCCAGTTTGTCCTCCCAACTTCCCCCAAACTCCATGGCACATGCTCTCAACATGTCCTCCAAGGTCTTGATAGTCCTCTCAGTCTGACCATCAGTTGCAGGATGAAAAGCTGTACTCATCTTCAAGGTAGTACCCATCAAATCCTGCAATTCTTGCCAAAACTTGGATATGAACCTCGCATCTCGGTCAGACACTATATCCTTAGGTATACCATGTAACCGAACCACATGTCTCCTGTAACCCAAGGCCAGCTGCATCTTAGACCAGGTATCCTTCATAGGAACGAAATGAGCTGACTTTGTTAACCGGTCGACAATCACCCAAATCATATTGTTACCTTGCTGTGTCCTAGGTAACCTCACGATAAAGTCCATATAGATCGACTCCCACTTCCACTCAGGTACCTCAAGGGATTGAATCTTACCTTGTGGTCTCCGTTGCTCACCCTTGACCCTCTGACAGGTCAAACATTTAGCTACGAACTCAGCCACATCCCTTTTCATGTTGGGCCACCAAAAAGTCTTCTTAAGGTCTTTATACAGCTTATCACCTCCTGGATGAACCGAATAAGGAGTACAATGAGTCTCCATCAGAATCACTCTCCTCAAATCTGCATCATCAGGAACACACCATCTCCCATCAAAGCGAACACTCCCATCTGTGTGGATAGAAAACCTGGAAACTCTGCCACTTTCCACCCTAGACTTCCACTCTTGAATCTTAGGATCAAGCTCTTGCTTACTCTTGACGTTCTCGTACAAATCCGGCTCGATCGTCAAATCCCCAATGGCATCCCCTTTCTTGATCATATAGATACCCATCTTAGACATCTCATCCCTCATCTTCAGTAAAGACATAGCTGTACATAGCGAATGAACGCTCTTCCTACTCAAAGCATCTGCAACCACATTAGCCTTACCCTCGTGATAGATGATCTCCATATCGTAGTCCCCAATCAGCACCATCCATCGTCTCTGTCGCATGTTAAGCTTCTTTTGAGTGTAGATATACTTCAGACTCTTATGATCTGAAAACACCTTAAAGGTTGCCCCGTAAAGGTTGTGCCTCCAAATCTTAAGAGCAAAGACAACTACACCCAATTCCAAATCATGAGTAGGGTAGTTCTCCTCATATGGCTTCAGCTGCCTCGAAGAATAAGCTATAACCTTACCATCCTGCATCAAAACACAACCCAAACCATTCTTTGAAGCATCGGTATAAACTTCAAAGTTCTCACATCCCTCTGGCAAAGCTAGAATAGGAGCTGTGGTCAAATGCTCCTTTAAGGTCTGGAACGCCATCTCACAACTCTCATCCCAAACAAATCTGGTCTCTTTCCTCATTAAGGCAGTCATAGGCCATTCTATCATAGAAAAGTAAGTAACCAGCAAGACCCAAGAAACTCCGAATTTCAGCAACACTCTTCGATGATTCCCACTTGGTCACTGCCTCAATCTTGCTAGGATCCACGGACACCCCCTTCTTAGATATCACATGACCCAGAAAAGCCACCTCCTCTAACCAGAACTCACACTTAGATAGCTTGGCATAAAGTTGGTTCTCTCGCAGAGTCTGCAAAATTATCCTCAAGTGCTCCTCATGTTTCTCCTTAGTCTTAGAGTAGACTAAGATGTCATCAATGAAGACAACCACAAACTTGTCCAAGAACGGACTGAAAATCCGATTCATCAAATCCATGAAAGCTGCTGGTGCATTAGTCAAACCAAAAGGCATTACCACATACTCATAGTGGCCATAACGGGATCGGAAGGCTGTTGTTTTGTATGGATTTTGCGCAAGGCGAAATCAGGTCAGGGTAGATTTAAGTAGGGTTAACTAGCTCCAAGTGGTCTGATGGTCAGGTCGTCAGGGTTAAAATATAAAGCTGTAAGTATAACAAAAATAACAATGATAAGACAAAGTATTTTGTACGTGAAAAACCCTTGAATGGGAAAAAACCACGGGCACCAAACCAGGAGAGGATTTCACTATGTAATTTGGGAGAATAATTGTATGATAACGATAATGTTTATATTTCTCTAAGTATTATGTATGTAGACGTATGCTTCTTCTTGTGTGTACGATGTGTTGCAAATATCTTCAAAGTATTCCTTATATAAGCTTCACTTGAACGGCTACCTGATGCTCGATTTAATGCGGATTATTCTCCATAATTGTCCATAATAATTGTCAATAATTCTCCCTTAATTACTGCATTTACTGCTAGATCTTTCCATTCAATGCTGCGCATATAATCCTTTTATAATATGCGTTTACGGTCTAATATCGTCCTAATATTTTGACCATTGTCCCCTCCATGGCCTGGCGCCTATCTTCATGTGTCCTGATAGCCTGACAGCCTGATAGTCAGGTTTAGATGAGATACTGATCAGGGAGGTCTGCGGATTTCCAGGCCTAACAATTGCCTCTTATCTCCTTATTTTCAGTGTGTCAGGACGAAAATGAGGAGAAAACTTTAATCTTGGAAAAATTACCCAACGGTTAAGTTATGCCTAGTCAGTTCTTGTAACGGCTATTTTACTGCAGTTTATGACGCGTGTAGGCTTTACTGCAACTTCCTTAATGATTATCCATCTCTTTTACGGTTGAAACCGTAATTTACTCCACTATAAATACCTGCTTGCTTCATTGAGTTAAACTTCATCAAAGTAATCTTTCTTATTCTTCTCTTAATAATCTTTCTCTATAACTTCTTTAATTTCCAGTTCTTCAATCTTCAATTAATCTTCATAATTCTTCCATCAATGGCTGCAAAAAAGAAGTCTACCAGGGCAGCGGCTCCTGTAACCCCTCCTTCTCAGAATCCTGAGGAGATTTCCTTTGAAAATTTGCCTACTTCTTCTGCTGCTCAACCTTCCACGATTAGCAAGCCGAGTGATTCTCCATTGGAGATGATCTTAATTTTTCATGGTGACTTCCAATTCAAGCCTACGAAGGCTTTGAAGGATGATCAGTCTCTTGCAAACCATTTGAAACCTGAGTTTGAGAAGGTGTTGAAGGATAAGGGGATCATCCCTGCTGATGCTGAAGTTTGGATCCCTAAAAATTCTCCTATCAGGGCCGACTGGGCTTGTCCTGGTTGGTTCTGCATTCATGACTGGGCTTTCAGGACATGTTGTAAGCTTCCTTTTTCTCCTCTTACGGTTGAGGTTATTAAGGAGATTGGCGTTCCATCTTATCAGCTTATGCCTATGGTGTGGAAGGTTGTGCGTTCCGTTGATTATCTCTGTAAAAAGCACAATATCTCGTTTTCCCTTGATGATCTGAAGGCTTGTTACGCTGTTAAAACCAATAGTCCTGGCCGTATACGTTTTAAGGTCAGGGCTTCTACTACTCCTCTTTTGAGCAATCTGGATAGCGGCCATGATAAGGGCTGGGCTGCTGGGTACATGTTTGTCAGGACCAGTTCTGTGGGTCCTGACCTTGCGTATTTAAATTATGAAGCTTGTGTTGCTGGTGAGTTTCTTTCTTTCGTCCTGCATGTTTCACTTGTTAGTAAAAAATGAAATGACATTCATATTGAATTATACCTTTTATGCGCGATTGATTGATGATGGGTTACTAAAAGCGAGTATCCTCGCCAATATTTCTGCTTTCCTCGCTATTCCTCCTTTGGAGAGGTCTTGGCCTCTTTGTTGTGGGGTTGGCCATCTTCCTCGTTGCTTGAAGGCTGATGGTGCTGCTAGGGTGGCTAAACCTTCTGGGGCTGTTAGTGCCACTACCTTAGGCAATAAGTCTATCTTAATTTATCTCTTCTTTTTACTTTGACTTCCTGATTATGTTTGGTTTGTATTGCTAATATAGTGTTTCGTGTTGTAACCACTAGGTCATCTACTCGTCTTGCCAGGTTCGGTATGGCAGACCTTTAAGCCAGGCTGGCTAAGATCAAGGAGGAAGGTTCCCAGGGAAGTGGAGATGCTGAACCTGTTATAGATTTGACTGAACAGTCTGATACTCCCAAGGTCACTGTTGTACCTGCTGAAACAAGTTCAGCAGCCCAAAAAAGGAAAATTGAAGATGTTGACATTTCTGCCCCGGTCAGGGAAGTGAGAGCCAGGGTGGACAATATGGAGGCTGCTAGGGTGAAGATCAGGGATTACGCTGCTTCTAGATCAGATGTCATGCTCACCCTTGACCCTGTTGAGACTTGTACTCAGGCGGTTACTTCAGTGGATCATTCAGTTAGCCTCTTGGCAGGTGCCTTGGCTGCTGTAACGGAGGTAGGCTGGAACAATTTTTATGTGTGTTTTGTTTGGGTAGTTTTTATTATTGGGGTATATTATTCATACTCTTCTTCCTGTTTTTTTGGTCAGGGTGCTGCGACCTGTCTCCATAACGCCTATCAGGCTACTTCTTTGGTAGCCAGGATTGACCTGATGAGATCAGATTATGATAGGCTGAAGTCTGAGCTGGATTTTGCACGAGCTGACCTGGCTGCTAAAGCTGCTGACTTGGTGAGGGCACAGGCTGAGAGAGATGCTGCTAAGGCTGAGGCAGTTTTAAGTAAGCGGCTTTTGCAGGAAGCTTTGGACAGGAATGAGGAGCTCACCCAGGAGAGGGACGACCTAGAGTTCAAGTTAGATGATGATTCCCTCTATTTCTATATTAAGGGGAGGGCTGCTGCTATGTCAGAGTCTGTCGAGGTCAGGGCGAAGTGGAACCCTGAAGCTGAGATGGCTTTTGCTGCTTCAAAGTATCCTGACCTGCATAATATGGAAAATGAACAGGAGGTCGACTCTCCAGGGGAGCAAGATGTTGATGCTGATCTGGCTAAAAGTGGGAGTGCTGGTACTATTTCTAAGGAGAAGCAGTAATTTGATTTTTTAGTTGGTATTTGGCCCATCTAGGGGGGATGTCCCTGGACGAATAATTTTTCTTTTTTCTATCTTTGTCTTGGTCAGGGAGACTATCCCTGGCCTTTATGAATATTTTGGTGCCTTTACCCCAGGGGGTAAGGGCTTTATTAATGTAGGCATGGTGGCCTTTTTGGCTGATTTTACTTTTGACTTTGCTTGGGTCTGCGAGTTTCATCTTGTTGGGCCTGTTTAGACATCCTGCACATCATTTTTGTTTTATCTTGTTATTTCATGAGTAGTTCAACCAAGTATAGTTTTTTGCTATAATGGTTGAAGGGGTGGGAAAACCGGCCTGTCAGGAGGGCTTATGTCCCCTGCCTAGCTGGAGGGCTTGGTATTCGGCCTGTCAGAAGGGCATTTAGACTAAGTGGTTGGGAGAGAACACCCTTGCACTGTCTTCTTGCGCCCAGTGGTTGTAATCCGTGGCGATAAACCTAGTCGAGTCGGCAATTATTTCATGCCGATTGGTCCGACATTTATCGTATCGGTGGTGGTTACCAACTCGTCAGGCACAGTCAAGTGCAAAATTTTTGTTTCAGAAATATATAGTAGAGTAGCCCTCAATCCTGAATATTTATGCATATAATCTTTTATCATGTATAATTGTTTTGGATTCAAGAAGTAAAATAAATGGGTTAGTTGAATATATAGATATGGGTTGCATACAAAGCATATAAAACACGTAGTTTCTCATGTAGCATGTCAGGTTGAGTAGTGATTGAATTTATACCTGATTTGTGGCCTGATCTGATCTTTACATATGGAATAATTTTAAATGGGTTACATTCCAGGATCGTGGAATCATTTCTCCTTCTAGTGTTTGGAGCATGTATGCTCCTTGTCCAACAATCGAATCAATCAGGTAAGGGCCTTCCCATGTGGGGGCCAGCTTGCTTGCTGATTTTTCTTTTTTATTCGGAAAAACTTTGCGTAAGACGAGGTCTCCTTCCCTGAAAACTCTGATTTTGACATTTTTGTTGTAAGTCCTGGCAACTGCTTGTTGGTATGATGCCATCCTGATCTTAGCAGCGTCTCTTAATTCTTCTGTTAGAACTAGGTTATCTTACATTAGGTCTTTGTTTGCTTCAACATTGTTCAGGTTGTACCTTGATGTTGGCACCCGTACTTCTGCAGGAATGACAGCTTCACAGTCGTACACCAAAGAATAAGGTGTTTGGCCTGTTGATGTCTTTGGAGTCGTCCTGTCTGCCCATTAATGGAAGTTCTTCAGCCCATCTGCCTCGTCTTCTTTTTAGCTTCTTTTTTAGGCAGCTTATGACTACCTTATTGCTTGATTCAGCTTGGCCATTGGCTTTTGGATATCCAGGGGTTGATGTTACCAGGTTGATATTCCATTCTTGGCAAAATGCTTGGGTCCTTTTCCCCATAAATTGAGTTCCATTATCACATACTATTTCTGATGGGACTCCATATCTGCAAATGATGTTTGTCCTGATGAAGGATATTACTTCTTTTTCAGTTACTTGCCTGAAAGAGTCAGCCTCAATCCATTTGGAGAAGTAATCAGTCATAGCCAACATGAATACTTTTTATCCTGTAGCTACGGGCATTTTTCCCACAATATCCATGCCCCACTTTATGAATGGCCAGGGTGCGGAAATTGATGGAGGAGTTCAGATGGCTGATGTATGATTGGTGCATGAATTTGGCAGGCTTCGCATTTTGAAGAGTATTCCAGCGATCACCCTCGGTGTAGGCCGATGTAGCCTGTCCTGAGAACTTTACTTGCCAGGCTCTTTCCGCCTTTGTGGTTGCCACAGTGTCCATCATGTATTTCTTGAAGTACTACTTTGGCTTCATCAGGCTCCAAGCATCTCAGGTAGGGTCCAGCCTGCGATCTCTTGAACAGAGTGTTATTGATGATAGCATAAGTTGAAGCTCTAATTTTAAAGGCTCTTGCCTCATGTCTACCCTGAGGCAGTATTCCTCGGAGAAACCAATCATAATAGGGTTTAGTCCAAGAGTTATTATCCTGATTGACAGGATTGACTTGTTCAGGTTTGCTGATGGCTGGTTCTAATAAATGAACAATTGGTATTTTGTTGAAGACTGTAGGGGTAAAATTTGAGCCTAGGCTGGCCAAAGCATCAGCCTGGGTGTTCAAGTCTCTTGATATTTTATCTATGTCAAATAAAGCGAATTTAGTGGTAAGTTTTTTTGCATATTCTAGATACGAAATCATTTTTGCATCCTTAGCCGTATAAATTCCCTTTATTTGATTAGCAATTAGGAGTGAATCAGTTTTTACCTTTAGGATTTGAACACCGAGGTCTAGACATACCTTTAAGCCTGCTATCAGGGCTTCATATTCTGCTTCGTTGTTCGTAGCTTTGAACTCACAGCTTATGGCATGTGCTATCATATCTCCCTGTGGTGATTTGAGCACTAATCCTAACCATGTCCCCCTGGCGTTGGATGCCCCATCTATGAATATGATCTATTCTTGGTCTGGGGTTTTATTTTCTAGTTGGTTGACCTCTTTTATCAGGTCTGGTTCCAGGTTAGGGCTAAAGTCAACCACAAAGTCTGCTAGGGCCTGCGATTTTATCGCTGCCCTGGGTTCAAAGGAGATGTTGTATGTGCTAATCAGTACTGACCATTTGGCCATCCTGCCTGATAGTTCAGGCTTACGTAGGACAGACTTTATGGGTAAACTGGCCTTGACTATAATGGGGTGACTTTCAAAATAAGGTCGCAATTTAGTACATGACATAATTAAAGCTAAAACATATTTTTCAAGAAATCCATACCTCAACTCAGCATCTAGCAGGGTTTTACTTACATAGTAGACTGGATGTTGCTGACCATCCTGTTCTTTCACTAGGACTGCGCTGACTACCGTGTCGGTGACAGATAGGTATACTGATAAAGGTTCTCCTTTCTCTGGCTTAGCCAGTAAGGGTGGAGATGATAAGTAGGATTTCAGATCCTGAAAAGCTGTCTCATGTTCATCCGTCCATTGGAACTGCTTATTCTTTCTGAGGAGGTTGTAGAATGTTTTGCACCTCTCGGAGGATCTTGATATGAAGCGGTTCGGCAGCGGCTACCGGCACTGTCAACACTGGATGTGCTTGACAGACTTGGGTGACTGCAATTCCAGGATAGCCTTTATCTGTTCAGGGCTGGCTTCTATGTTCCTTTTTGTGACCATATATCCAAGGAATTTGCCTGTAGAGACTCCAAAGTGGCATTTTGCAGGGTTTAGCCTCATGTTGTATTTTTCCAATATCTCGAATGCTATTTCGAGATGTTTCACATGATCTTCTGCATTTTTGGATTTCACCACCATGTCGTCTATGTACACCTCCATGATGTCACCTATTTGGTCTTTAAACATCATGTTGACCGGGCGCAGACGTTGCCCCGCATTCTTCAGTGAAAGGCATGGCGGTGTAACAATATATGCCTCGATGCGTAATGAATGCGATACTCCTCGGGTCAACAGGTGCATCTTTATTTGATTGAATCCACTGGAAGCATCCATGAATGTTAGCATCTCATGGCCTGCTGTGGCATCGACCATGACATCAATATGTGGCAAGAGAAATGGATCTTTGGGATAGGCTTTGTTCAGGTCAGTGTAGTCTACACAGACTCTCCACTTTCCATTCTTTTTCTGCACAACAACTACGTTAGCCAGCCACTCAGGGTACATTACTTCCCGATCATCCCCATATCCAAGAGTTTTTCTACTTCCTCGTTAATTATGGTATTTTCTTTCATTGCAAATTTCCGCCTTTTTCTTTGTACATGCTTAAAAGATGGGTTAACATTGAGTTTATGCGTAATTATATCAGCGCTAATTCCAGTCATATCAAAATGTGACCAACCAAACCAAGATGATTTATTTTTAAGGAACTTTACCGAGTTCGGGCACGACACTATCGGTGCGTCGGATCCTATTAAAACATACCTGTCGGGGTACTCGGGGTCTAGGATTACCCGATCTGTTTCCATTGCGGGAGGTGCCACATAAGTGCTCCTGACAGGGTACTGTAATTGCTATGCAAGGGACTTACCTGCCTTGGAAGGCTTCAAGGCTGCTGTGAAGCATTCTTGGGCTGTCTTGTGATCCCCTTTGATTGTGGCTATGCCCCAGTCTGTTGGTATCTTGATACACTGGTGATAGGTTGGCGGTACGGCCTTGACATTATGAATACAGGGCCTGCCCAAGATCGCGTTTTAGGATGACAGGCAGTCAAGGACTCCAAATTTCTCATAAGATGAGACTCCTTCCACGTAGGTTGGGAGGTGGATTTATCCTAGGGTGCACCTGGTTTCGCCACTAAATCCTACTAGGACACTGGATTTTTTGGTGATTTGGTCCTCGTTGATCTTCATGGCTTTTAGTACGTCAAGCATGATCAGGTTCACTGAGCTGCCTCCGTCTACCAGGATCCTTCTTACTGTGGCGGTTCCAATCTGCATAGAAATTATCAGGCCATCTTGATGGACATCAGGGATGCCCACCAAGTCACAATCATTGAAAGTGATTGTTGGGATATGATCCGGCTTGCAGGGTGATACGGTCCTTGGCGTCCTGGCTAACTTCTTTGCTGCTAAACTTGTCAGGCCGCAAATCTCTGATCCGCCAGATATGAATTTTACTTCATAAATTGGTGGTGGTAGAGGAAGACTACGATCCTGCTTATGCTCCTGATTCTCTTTACCCTGGTTTGCGTTCCTGCCTTTTATCTCGATCAGGTCTTTCAAGTATCCAGATTTTAGCAGGTAGGCCACTTCCTTCCTCAGGGTGAAACAATCATCCGTGGTGTGTCCAATATCCATGTGAAATTAGCACCATTTAGAATTGTCTCTTCTGGGGTTGGGATTTTCTGACTTCCTGGGCCATCGACGGTGATCCCATGTTGTCAAGTCTCCGGATTAATCTGCAATATCAACACTGAAGTTATGTTCGAAAATAGGTGGATAAACTTTAACATTACCTTGATACTCATGAGCCAGGTTAACTTCTGACTGATCTGGCCTGGAATATGGAGTAGGCCTATAGTTGTTTCCTTTGTTGCACTTCCTACTGCTCCTTTCATGATCCTTTGGTCTACTGGGTGATCCAAGTTTATAGCTTTTATCTTCCTCTAGCCTGATGAAGGCAAGAGTCTTGGCCTGAACGTCCTCGAAGGTGTGGCAGGGATACTTAGTGAGCTCGTTGTATAAGTCACTATATGGTAGTAACCCCTGCCTGAATGCCTCCACTGCTGTTCCAACGTCACACCTGGGTATGGATACTTTTTCCTTGTTGAATCTTGCGAGGAATGTCCTGAGAGTTTCATCAGGCTTCTGTGTAACTCGGTAAAGGTCACTGGATCGTTTCTCCAACTCCCTGCTACTCGCGAACTGCTGGTTGAAACTGTTGATCAGGTTGTTAAAAGAATGGATGCTCCCAGTTGGCAGGTTGATGTACCATTGCAGAGCAGGGCCAGTCAGGGTCATTCCAAATCCCTTACACATGCAGACTTGTCTAAATTCGCTGGGGACAGATGCAGCCATCATTTTTTGTTTATAAAGAGCCACGTGATTTTGTTGATCCGTGGTTCCATCATAGACCCTCATGGATGGAACTAATAACTTCTTTGGTAGGTCTACTTTTGCTATTTCGTCTATGAAAGGCGAATCAGCATAGCTGTCAGGGGCAGCTTCTTCCATGCTGGCAGGTACTCTAGGTATCTTATCGAATTTTTCATTGAGTTTCTTGATCTCCTGAACCACTGCCATCATGATGGCTGCTGTAGATTCATCAGGTTTTTCACCATCATTCTTTGGTTCTCCGTCATCATCAACATTAACGAATTTAGAACCAATTGGGCTCCCAAAACTGGAGAAATCGATGTTTTTGATGATTGATGCAAATGGGGTTCTGGTTTGGAATCTAGAGCCTGCTCCTTGGGTTTTCTCTAATTTCTTTTTGAGCGACTCGATTCTTTTAGTTGCAGGATTTCTGCTTCAGTTTGAGCTACCTTTTCTTTCAGGCTTTCCAACTCAGTGATTTGCTGGAGAGCTGCATTCAATTGTTCTTCAACGGTAGGTTGGGCCATTTTTGTAGGATTTTTGAATTTTTGTAAGATAAGAAAAAAAGATTTAAAGAGCTAGATGCCCCACGGTGGGCGTCAATTATTTTGTATGGATTTTGCGCAAGGCGAAATCATGTCAGAGTAGATTTAAGTAGGGTTAACTAGCTCCAAGTGGTCTGATGGTCAGGTCGTTAGGGTTAAAATATAAAGCTGTAAGTATAACAAAAATAACAATAATAAGACAAAGTATTTTGTACGTGGAAAACCCTTGAATGGGAAAAAACCACGGGCACCAAGCCATGAGAGGATTTCACTATGTAATTTGGGAGAATAATTGTATGATAACGATAATGTTTATATTTCTCTAAGTATTATGTATGTAGACGTATGCTTCTTCTTCTGTGTACGATGTGTTGCAAATGTCTTCAAAGTATTCCTTATATAAGCTTCACTTGAACGGCTGCCTGATGCTGGATTTAATGCGGATTATTCTCCATAATTGTCCATAATAATTGTCAATAATTCTCCCTTAATTACTGCATTTACTGCGAGATCTTTCCATTCAATGCTACGCATATAATCCTTTTATAATACGCGTTTACGGTCTAATATCGTCCTGATATTTAGACCGTTATCCCCTCCATGGCCTGGCGCCTATCTTCATGTGTCCTGATAGCCTGACATCCTGACAGCCTGATAGTCAGATTTAGATGAGATACTGATCAGGGAGGTCTGCGGATTTCTAGGCCTAACAGCTGTCTTGGGAATATCCTCATCTGCTATCCTCAACTGGTGATAACCTGACCTCAGATCGATCTTAGAGAACACCCCTGCTCCACTCAGCTGGTCAAACAGATCATCAATCCTAGAAAAAGGATACTTGTTCTTCACTGTGACACGGTTAAGCTCCCTGTAGTCGATACATAGTCTCATGCTCCCATCTTATTTCTTTACAAACAAAACTGGAGCTCCTCATGGCGACACACTTGGCCGGATATACCCCTTGTCTAACAGCTCACGTAACTGTTTCTTCAACTTTGCTAGTTCTTTAGGTGCCATACGGTATGGTGCTTTAGATATAGGATATGTTCCCGGTTTAAGATCCACGTTGAAATCAACATCTCTCTTTGGCGGCAACCCCGATATCTCTTCTGGAAAGACATCACCAAACTCTCCCACCACAGGTATATTAGAAGCTGTCTGCGACTCTACCCGAAGATCTCTCACTTGACAAAGAATCAAGGGACACTTCTTCCTCAAGTATGACTTTAAGGTCATTACCGCGATGAACTTACACTTAGCTCTCACAACAAACCCCTTATAAGACACCCTTATACCCGTAGAACCCTTTAAAGACACTTTCTTTTGCCGACAATCTATCTTGGCATCATACTTACCTAACCAATCCATCCCGACGGTAACCTCAAACCCATCCATAGGAAACTCTAGCAAGTCAACCGGTAAGTCTACCCCTCCAACCAACATGGACACACTCCTATACAACTTAACACATGAAACTGACTCCCCAGAAGGTATAAACACATCATCTTTTACAAGTTCAAACTCCCCCAAGCCCATAAACAAAGCATGACTCCTAGACACAAAAGAGTGTGTTGCCCCCGAATCAAATAAAACAAAAGACGGTGTATGATGAACAAGAAAGGTACCGGTAACTACATGTGCATCATTCTGAGCTTCTTGCTTATCCATCATAAAGAGCTTCCCACTGCTTTTCTGACCTCCTCCCTGGACCGAGGCGTTAGAAGTACTCGGCTTAGCTGCCGAATCCTGGGTGACACTGTTGTTCGGGTGCTGGTAAGATCCTCCACTGTTACGGTTAAAACCGCCATTGTTGCTATGTCTTCCACGGTTACCCCATGACCCAGATTGCATGTTGCTAGCAAAACTTTGGCTCGGACCCTGTGAGAAATTCCCTTGAAAAGCTCCCAAGCCTCCTCTAGTCTTGGCACTCGTGCAGTCACGTCTCTTGTGGCCTATGCCACCACAGTTGAAGCAAGAAAGGTTGGAGTTGTCATTCACAGTCCGACCACCACCTCTACCCCAAGCTCGTGATCCTCCAGAAAAACCAGCTCCACCAGAAAAAGCTTTCACCTGATTGAAATTACCCTTCTTATTACCTGACTGATTGTTGTTCCCACTCTCTGCTTTCCTTTTCTCAGCAGCAGTTCTCTCGGTAGCTTCCTTAGAGAGATCTACCAACCTCTCAGCTTGACTAGCCCTCAGGTACACATCTTTAAGATCAGTGATAACTCCAGCTGGTAAGCGGTTCATGATCTTGGCTGACAAACCCCTCTCGAAACGAAGAGCCAAACCTCTTTGCCCTAACTGTATGTCTTCCGCATAGCGAGATAACTCAAGGAACCGGTGATAGTACTCGGTGACTGTCATATCATCAGTCATGGTGAAGGAATCGAACTCAGATCTCAACTTGTGACGGATATGCTCCGGCACAAACTGTTCCCTCATGGAACTTTTCAAACCTGACCATGGTATAGCCCCTAGACCCTCAGCCTGGTAGTAAGCTCTGGCGTCTTCTTTGACGTTCTGCCACCATGCAGCAGCCTCTCCCCTCAGGAAGTACACTACGTGCTCAACCACTAACTCTGGCGAACACTTAACGACCTCCATAAGACTCTCCATCTCACGATGCCCATTTTCGAGCAATTTTGGTTCTCCGACGCCCTCATAAGTAGGTGTGTTAAAGCGAGCTATGATGATGCTAAGTTGGGTGGCATCCACCGGTTTCTCTGCCCCTTACCCACATTCTTAAGAGCCTCAAGGAGAGCCTCTTGTTGCTCGATCATGCGAGCTATCTCATCGATAGTCATCTCAGATGCTTGGATTTGTGCGGCAATCCTTTTTGGCGGCATTTTGAGCTGATAAGAAGTTAAGAAACGTAAGCACAAAAGCCTACGGCTCAAAATGTAAACGACCCTCCGCCAAAGAAGCACTCGGCCGAGTATATAGAAATACTCGGTCGAGTAAGGACTACTCAGTCGAGTATCAGTGATACTCGGTCGAGTAATCCACTCCAGTAGCCAACGTCAAAAACACAAGAATCATACTCGGTCGAGTATAAACCATACTCGGTCGAGTATGCTCTACTCGGTCGAGTACACACTTCCAGTAGCCACTGCTACTCACTGCCAAACAACACTCGGTCGAGTGCTTGGTTACTCGGCCGAGTGCTCCCTACTTGGTCGAGTACCTGCTCTGCTCGGCCGAGTTATGCCAAAACGAGCTAAAACAGTTCATAAATATATCCTATGCATGCCTTTCTACCCAAAGTTATATATAATATATCATCAATCTTAAAAGCCATGTAATAAGCACGTAACATGCCAACATATTTCGTACCAAACCCGTTTCAACCAATTCCGCCATGTTTTACACATATTTCCACATATCACACCTCCTACCACCTGATCCAACCATTCAAGTTCCACATACCACACACACACATCGAATAGACACACACTAAATTCCCCTTGGTGACCGGCTTGAGATTGTGAGGGCCATAGTGCGACTTCGGGACGTCTCTCAAGTCCTTGCGGTAGCTCCAAACAGCTCTCCCCGGGTTCATTTTATTTAAACTCCCTAAGTTCATTGGGTTCATTAGTTTTAGGTAGAGCTGGCAAGTCTGACCCGACCCGAGTGACCCGACCCGAACCCGAGCAAACCCGACCCGACCCGAACCTGGAAATATTGTGACCCGAAACCGACCCGACCAGACCCGATGACGACCCGTAACCCGACACGACCCGATTATCAGTGACCCGAACCCGACCGGACCGACCCGATCGACCCGACCAATAACATACCCGATTAAATTGATGATCCGACAATTATTAAGCTTAATTTTGATCAAAATGAAAGTGATTTTGTGTTTAGATTAATATGTTTAACTTAGTAATGAATTAATTAAACCAAATAATAGGTTAAAAACTAAATTTAATGGTAAAAAATTATAGTAATGCGATTAAGTTACCGGATCCGATAATGACCCGACCCAAACCCGACCCGACCCGACACATCATTTGACCCGAGACCCGACCCGATAACGACCCGAACCCGACCCGACTCGACCCGAAAGGGTATGCCGACCCGATATGACCCGAACCCGATATGACCCGACCCGACGTGACCCGACCCGACTGACCCGATTGCCACCTCTAGTTTTAGGTGCCAGAATCGTCAGCTCTGATACCACTTTGTAACACCCCCTCATACCAAGGTACCTTACCAAGGACTACCCTAGCATGAAAGGCTGTTACCATCTCGGTTGCCCGAGGTTAGTATATATCAAAAGTAATAGTCCAAACACATTTATTAAAGTACGATAAAGTAAAGTTACTGTTTGGGCTAAAAATAGCGTAATAAAGAAAGCCCACTTGGTGAAATAAAAGATTATGGAGAAGAGGTGAGGAGGATGGGAGCCCGCAGTCAGGAGAAGGGGGAATGGGCTTAAGAAGGATCAAAAGCCCATCACAGTATGCGCCCGTGTTAAGGGAAGGAGTGTCAGGGAGAAGTTAGGGAGAAGTTAGGGAGATCGGGGAGAATTGGCAAGGGAACCCGGATTAGGAAAGAAGTCCTTATGGAAATAATATTCTCTTTCCATATTCGAGATAGAGTATATCTAGGGTTCTTACCCTATAAATAGCAGAGGAAGGAAATCAAGAAGGACATTCATAAAATACCCGCATTCATACATCAACACTCAAGATCACATCTCGGCAAATAATACACGTTCATTCTCGATCTTGCAGGCCTGACACCTAGGGTCAGCAGGATTAAGCTTCGTACCATAATTGTAATCATCCTCCAATTTATATAGTGCAATACTTGGCAGGGTACCGTCCCTCCCGCGGTTGTTCCCACATTGGGTTTTCCGCGTCACCAAAATCTTACGTGTCAATTTACATTACGCACTTTATTTCCCGTTTACTTATTGACATACAAATCATCATACAATCGACCAACGAATATAGACTACATTGACCCTAAATCGACTTAGGTAAAAAAGACCTAAACAGTTTGGCGCCCACCGTGGGGCATTGTGGTCGTCAATCGTTGATATTCTGAATATACAATGGAAAAGCAAGTATCTGAAGCCATGTCAGGGAGCAGGCAGCCATCGCCACCACCATCGTCTACCCAAAGTCCAACATCGACAGTGGCCACGCAGGCTCCCGGACATACCCCAAGAATCATACCGACAACAAAAGCCTCTCTACCTCCCAGGACCCCTGTTGTCTCAGCCCAGACCAGATCAGACAAAGGAACATCAAGCTCAGGCGTCACTCCGCCGCCCAGTCCCACGCAGATTCTGCTCGCCGGCGTGGAAAATCTTCAGAAAGCTATGGAGAACATAAGAGAAGATCAAAGGAGAGCAGATGCTGAAGTAAGAAGGAGAGACAGAGAGCTCTGGGCACAAATTGATCTCCTAAAGCAGTAGTCCAACACTCCAGCAAACAAGACAGGTGAAGGAAGATTTCCTTTGGTAGATCTGACGCAAGGAGCATCAGGCAGCAGGCAGATACTAGCTGAAATAATCACAAGATTGGATTTGGCTACGACACCATCAGATGGAAGGATATCCCCACGAGGGTTAGGATACCTCACGCTGATACAGTGGCGCCCCCGGCTACGTGGGGGTACAAACAGTGGCCTCTCCGTCGCCAGATCTGCAAAGAATCAATCGAGACACTGCGCAGGGGATCCGGTCAAGCTTGCAAGTGAACGCGGCGAGGGGACAATCGTAACCGCAACTCCCCTGGCTGCTGGAACTTACCAGAACCTTCCAGAACCAGGATCAGGAGGAGATATGCAGACAGCTGACAGGCGTACCCCAGATTCAGCCAATATAACTAACCAGCAGTACTTGGAGCTAAAGGAGATGCTGATCAGGGTTCCAGGGCTAACACCCCCACTCGAGAAAGCGGCTCTAGACAGCTACGCCGACTCACCATTCGTGGACACCATATCCATCACAACCATGCCAAAAGGATTCACAAATCCAAACATGCCTCTCTTTGACGGCACAGCAGAACCCTTTGATCATGTCAGCCAATACAAGCAGAAAATGATGACGGTAACAGCCATAGGACAAGTTAAGGAAGCCTGCATGTGCAAAGGATTCGGGTCCAC
Organism: Silene latifolia; assembly: GCF_048544455.1. NCBI lineage: Eukaryota > Viridiplantae > Streptophyta > Magnoliopsida > Caryophyllales > Caryophyllaceae > Silene > Silene latifolia. The sequence goes on from NC_133537.1 coordinate 241,587,198, forward strand.
CCTAACAGGACCAACACTTCGATGGTTTGTAAGCCTGCCAAACAGGTCGATATCTACATTTGCTGAATTGGTAAACGCATTTACTCAACAGTTCGCAGCGAAAGCCACGAAGCACGCGGGGGACTGTATGCAGAATCGTCCGGGGCGGGAGAGAGCATTGGAGAATACAATACCAGATTCAACAATGAGAAGGTAGCAATACGAGAGTGTGATATCTCAACGCCCAGTAGAAGCCTTCAGAAGAGGCCTCCACCATGACTCTGATCTATACAAGCAGCTGACTATGCATCCTTGCCATAGTTTCGAAGCGATGCAGAGGAGAAAGCGTGCCGCGATCGGGATGGAGAAAGACATCCTAGCGAGCCGACACGAAGAGCACGCCAAGTATTTCTAGTACTTCACCGTGGAGAAATCGGGAAGAAAGCAAACCACCAACAAGAAGGACGAGAGATACAGGCCATATGGGAGGGAGTCAACGAGAATCGAGGAAAACCAACTACTCCCCACCTTGGCAGAATATGGGTTCACTACAGGTATCGGAGGAATCTTGAAGGCACTCAGAGAGATGGGAGACGGAGTCAGGTGGCCTAACCCACCGGTAGGAGAGCAAGCCTGGAGAAAGGATAGCAAGAAGAAGTGCGAATTTCACCGTGATATTGGGCACAACATCGAGGACTGCTATACATTGAGAAGAGAGATCAGCGCTGTACGAACAAGGAAAGCCGAGCCACCTGTTACCACGTGGGGGCAAGCAGCAGGATAAGGTAGGCTCCGCTGGCCGCGAGACCCACCCACATGCACTAAAATTATAAACGTGATAACAGCAAACTCAAACTTAAGCGGCCCGACATACTCGGCAGCTAAAAGGCATGCCACCGAGACCAAAGGAGACAGACCGGCCAATTCTTGCAGAATATCTCACGGTGATCTCGTCGTGATCGGCTTCGATGAGGGAGATACATACGATGAAAGAGAACACCATGATGCACTTATTATCACCTTGTCAATGGCCAACCGCACGATAAGAAAGGTCTTGGTAGATACGGAAGCTCGGTAAACTTAATCATGCGAGAAAACCATAGAAAACATGGGATTCGGCGAGAAGGATCTGAGAAGAAGACTATTCCATTTGGTAGGCTTCGGCGGGAAAAACGAAACTCGCTAGGTGAGATAGTCATCCCAACCTATGTGGGAGGAGTCAACAAGCAAGTCAGTGCACCTGGTTATAGATGGCCCCTCTACTTACAACGTCATCCTAGGAAGACCATGGTCGCACCGGATGAAAGCGTCTCTTCAACATATCACCGGTGCATAAAGTTCCCCACCCCGGGGAGTAGAAACAATAAGAGGAGATCGGGGAGGAAGCTAGAGGTGCTACATGAAGGCACTCAAGGGCACTGCACCGGCCCTCCCGCATAGCAATTACAGAATGCGACTGTCCGGGACGAATACATCGAGCCCCCAGCAGAAGAGCTGGACCAGATTAACCTGGATAAGTTACACCCAGAGAGAACCGTGCTCATTGGAGCAGGATGTACAGGGAACTTACGACATCAGCTAGTCAAATTCTTACGAGATAACATGGATTGCTTTGCATGGTCACACGATGATATGGTAGGTATAGATCCATACATCATAACACACAAGCTTAACGTGGACCCAAAGTGTAAACCCATCCAGCAGAGAAGGAGAAAGTTTGCAGCAGAGAGAAATAAGGTAATCAACCAGGAAGTAGACAGCCTGCTGGCGGCAAAGAAGATAAGAGAAGTGAAATACCCAGAATGGTTGTCTAATGTAGTGGTGGTGCCTAAAAAGAATGGGAAGTGGAGAGTATGTGTGGACTTCACTGATCTCAACAAAGCGTGTCCCAAAGATCTATTCCCGCTGCCTCATATTGATGCAATGGTAGATGCAACAACTGGACATGAGATGCTAACATTTCTGGACGCATGGAGTGGGTACAATCAAATCAAGATGGATCCTGCAGATCAAGAGAAGACAGCATTTATGTCCGAAAGAGGAATATATTGCTACAGCGCCATGCCATTCGGCCTAAAGAACGCAGGCTCCACATATCAAAGGCTGGTTGATCGGTCTGTTTCGTGTTCACAATTAAAGGTGTGGTCGTTGGGTCACGTCCAAATCAAAACACAATTTATAGCTTCACAAACAACTCTACAATTAGTAAAGAGGCAAGTAAAGGTCGGATCCCAAGGGACGGGTATTGAAATGAGATTTCTATTGAAACTAGTGGTGTCTTGGGGGTGTCACAAATTGGGTTGATGTAGAAGGTCACTAACTAAAATAGCAATGAAAATAAACTAGCAAGATGAATAAAAAGGGGTGTAAACAATTGATTAAAAAGCACTAGGGTGTCATGGGATCATAGGGGAATCATGGGAATTGATCATACAAACATGTTCTCAAATTATAAGCAAGCAATTATTGTTATGATGGATTGAGTTGGGTTATATCTTACAATCCTAGGAAAGTTTGGGTCCCGGAGCCGAATCGATTAGATTGTACAACACCTACAAGTCGACTTAATCTTCCCTACTCAACAACATGCATGGTCTAATGAGACTCGAGTTGGGTTATGTCTTACAAGTCTCATTGAAAAGATAGGAGATGGTAGTAAATGCAAGGATTCATAGGCTTAGCATTTCATCAAATATAACATGTGCATGAGTTGAGATCAAAACAAGCAAGCAAATAAAACATGAAAGCATATTAATTTAAGCATGAATCATTCCCCGTGTTGGTTTCCCCTAATCACCCATTAACCCTAGCTAAGAGACTACTCACTCATTATCATGTTGATCATGCTAGCAAGGTTGTCCATCATACCAACAATATGAAACATGATGAATAAATGAAAGTAATTAACAATAATTAAAAAGGGATTAAGAGAATTATACCTACTAATGATTCCAATAATAAAGCAAAGATAAAAGAAGTACTTGATGCTTGATTGAGAGGTTGTCAATCTCCCAACAATAACCCAAATAATCTTCAATTACCCAAAATAAAGGATGAACAAAAGAGAGATTAAGGAAATAAAACTTGTATTAGAACTTGATTAATTGTTGATTACAAAACTAAAGAGAGATTTGATTGATATTAACTACTCTAATTATTGATAAGAAGAACATCCTCTTCTAATTAGACTAATGGGGTATTTATAGTGGAAATTAGGGGGATGCATTAGGGTTAACTAAGGGCTAAACTAGTAATTACACTTTTTAGATTGAGCAGGGAGGAGTCGGTATTTTCCGAAGGAAGGGCTTCTTTCTTCGTAGCTTGGAGAAGAGGAAATCGCGCTGTGATGGAATCCGGGCGGATTAAGGTCGGGACGGGCGGATTCTGGCGATGGAACCCGAGCGGATTCAAGAGAATCCGGGCGGATTGTGGAGGTGGGATCCGAGCGTCTTAGTGGAAAGCCGCACGGATTCTGCAGCTGAAGGACGGCCGGATTGGGGACAATCCGCACGGATTATGCCTCAGCAAGGCTTCTTCTTCTTTTCTTCCCTTTTATTCATAAATTCCTTGGGGATTTCCTTGGGGACTCAAGGATCCTTTCTCAACATTGCTCATCTACTATCATATGTACAAAGGCCTTCTAATCTTGTCTCTCCTTGATGCTTGGTCATTGAATTCGATCAATTTAGTCTTGTTTTGCCATGAAAATGCAAGATTCTTACTCCTTTCCTACCAAGGGATCAAAATCTTAAAGAATATGCAAAACAAAGAACTAAAGATAAGAAATGACCCAAATATGCACTAAAAAGCATGGGAACAAGGCTAATTCGGGGGCTAAATATGCGCTAATTATGGTCACATCAAATATCCCCAAACCGAACCTTTACTCGTCCCGAGTAAAGAGGTGACAAAGACTAGGACCATTATTTAAACTAACCTAATAACATAGCCGATATGAGACAATTAGCGGGTCTCACTCCGCCCCTTCAACTCACAACAAGACAACCATGAGGTGGGATGCCTTCTTGCAAGGCAAGGTGGGTCTTGCCAAAATGGCGACACATCCAAACATTAAGCACACAAAATCACATAATGGATGCATCTACAAAAGGAATAGCCACTTCCTCATCAAGTGGCGGAGGCACTAAAGAGGAACAAATTTAAGAGCATGTAATCCTTCACAAATACTAGTTCAACAAATTACTAAGGCTAAGAGGATGGCACTAAATCACCTCCAAATGGTGTTAAACTAGACTACTTTCGTCCTCAATTTCCAAATGCTTTCGTCAAGAGCGATCGGATGGTGGTGGAATGATGATCCCTATGATGCTAGTAGCATATGACATGACAAGTCTCGAATTCTCTACAAAAGTAAAGGTCATGGATCGTCCCAAGCTCGACCAAGTGGCTTGACAAAAGGCTTTTTGGGAATGAAATGCTCAAATCTTTATTCACAACGGGTGGATATGACTAGTATTCAAAATTGTCCTCATTTCACTTTCACATTTCAAAAATTTAAGATGGGGTTTGTCCCTTCCGGGCTAGTGTCCTTTGCTTTCGCCAATCGCTTATTAGGCAACCGGTTAACCTCTAGACAATAGCTTTTCGGGGTGATAGTCACTCTGTCTCTAGGCGGCCGAATTCACAACCGTGTGGGGGCCCAATTCAATGGATCCCGCACCAAAGCAAATCGAAGTGGTACGCCTCCATCAAAACAACTTAAATTTCTCAACATTCAACAATTCATAACATTTGAGGTTTCCTTGGCATTAAATTACTTCCACATGACAAAATTCTTTGAAATGAGCACTTCAAGCTTATTGATAGAAAATATTTTTGGGTTGCCTTACCACAAGGTCAATCAAGGTCACCTAGACAAGTTAACCAAGTCCACATCGCATCACGGGGTTGGATAGATGACTCACATGCAAACCCTTGACTAGGCCTTGGGTCATGGGTCAAAAGACACTAGTATGACACTATCTAGGGTGTTTTACAACCATTCTAGTAGGCAAAGTCTTAAGTTGAACAAGTATTTGTAATGGCTTAGTTGCTCTTGTCAAAGTTCCTAATTAGGCATTTTTCAAAACATTTCTAACATGCAACTACATGCCATGATGCAACTAATATAAACATCCTAATGCAAGTGATTCTATCAACTAATATGACATATAAACTAAGTGCAAGTCCTAAGTTCACATTGTTATACCGCATCAATCAAAATAAAGCCACATAGTCATTAACATAAAGAGGAAAAAGGAGATTGGAAAGATCATACCATGCGGTCTTCATTATCCTCATGTCTCGGATGTGGCGTAGTCAATCAATGTGAACAATGATAGAACAAACACAATATATACAAAACAATATATACACAAGACTATAAAGGGAAATAAACATGTTTTTGGGTTTTTCAATTTTCAAATTTTTATGATTTTCGAACTTTTTCAATTTTTTTTTTTTTTGGATTTTTGAATGAGAGTTAAATGTTAGAATTCCCATCCCCACACTAACATGGGCATTGTCCTCAATGGCCAAAATGATGGAAATATGCAAAGATGATGCATGAGTTCTATACTAAATGCAATCTATACTAAGCTACACTACATGATGCATGGTTTTTGTTATGACGGAGAGGATAATTTAGATTACCTCCCGTTGTGTATGCATTAACTTCCCCAAACCGAGTTACACATTGTTGCTAATGTCCAAGGATGGGTGTAGTTCATGCACACACTATGCAATGCATGAAACTAATTTGTCATTTTGGATTTTGAAAATGGGAACAATAAAATGAGAACACCTCAATGGTACCGAGGTGTGAGTCCTCTATGGTGCTAGGACTACTCCAACAATGATCAAAATTAATGAAGATACAAGGTAACAAGACACAAACTTCTTTTCATGAAACTTTGAAAAATAAAGAGGAGAGATGAGAAAACTTCACTTAAACTTAGGTGGGTGCCTCTTGCCCGCTCCACCTAGTGATGAAGTAGTCTTCTAGACATCGGCATCATCTCCCTCTATATCGCTATCCCAAATATCCTTTGAAGCATCACTCAAACTTGGGTCCATGAATTCGTCTTCCTCACTCTCAAGTTCCACCGTGTCACCTCCACAAGAGTTGCCACTCTCCTCCTCTTGTCTATCGTTCGCCCCTTCATTAGCTCTCTCCTAGTTGGGGAAGAGCAAATCCATTTAAGCCCATGAAGGGAAAGCTCCTTCCTCACTAATCCGTCCTCTTCGAACCATCTCGTGATATTGAGGATAGAGGGCATAGTAAGTGTCCACGGAGGTCTCGTATTGACGGTAGTGTAGATCTTGTAAGATTCCCGTGACAAAGTCGTCACGGGGGAGGATGAAGGGATTTGGATGGTTATACGGTTGGTATGGAAAGGGGTAGGGAGGCACTTTTATCTTCTCATTTTGAGTTTGTTGTTCTTGTTGTTGTGGTGGTGGATTTGGTGGTGGTGGTGCTTGCCTTGTTGGACTTGGGATGAGGTAGGATGGCATTGGGGACAAGTTTCCTCTTCTTGGGGAGATCCGTGGTAGATCGGCCATTGGAAGATAAATCGGATCGCTTCCTTTTGTCAACCACTTTATCCGCTTATCGACCCCCTCAAGGGTTATCCAATGGTGATGGACGAGAAGGAGGTCTTCATTAATTCTCGTGCTTCCCGTAAGTGGAGTGTACTCATTATTCTCATTGAACCTTGGGTTGAAGTGCTTTGCAAGTCTAGTAATGAGTCCTCCATTCACTATGTGCTTCATTCCATCATCATCCCCATTTCTAAACTTTGCCCATTTCTCTAGCAAAACTAGAGGTGCATTGAAGTGATACCCCGTTATCCCTTGAATGTTGAGGTAGGATTCCATAAACACAAGGTCTAATTGGTTCACGATGGCCGGATCTCGGCGGGCAAGTAGAGTGCCCGAGAGAAATCGATATGTAAGCCTCAAGATCGGGTTTTGGATATGAAAAGCAAGACATTCCTTGGTGTGAATTAAATCCCGGCCCGTCATGGCCCTCCACAAAGGTGCAACACTATACTTTTTGGGTTTCGATGTTCGGGTAGGCGAAACATCAAGTCCAAACACATTTGCGAATTCTACAAGGGTCATCATCCTAGAAACATTCTCCAACCTAAACTCTATGCATATTACTTTGTTCAAGGTCGTAATCTTCAAAAAGCTCAAAAATTCAAGCATAAGAGACCGATAGGTGGGTTCATACATGTGAAAAAGGGTTGAAAGACCGAAAACCTCAAAGAGAGCTTCCACTTGGTGATAAATCCCAAGTTTCTTCAATGTAGCATGACATAAAAATTTAGTGGGAAGAATATTCTTACTTAGAAGCCGGTGGAAGACTAATCTTTGCACATCATTGAGGAATTCCACATTTGAGAAATCATCAAGCCTTGTAAGATCTACAATCTCTTCATGTTCCCTTCTTAAAGTGTTGAGATGGGAGGTAGAAGAACTTCCCATCATCCTTGGTCTTCTTGCACTCCTAAAAGAGGATCTCCTTGGTGCCATTCTTGATTCTTTTGTTGGGTTCTTTTGATTTGTGAAAGGGTAAGGATGTTCCTTGTTGAGTTAGTGTTGGAAACCCTAGAAAATTGGGGCTTTTTGATTTTGTGGGTAAAGAGAGTGATTTGGATATGTATGGGAGTCATAAGGAGGTGGGTTTTATAGTGCAAGTGGAAGGAGTAGTGATGTGTCACTGTATGTGTGGTGGGGTGTATTTTAATTAGGGAAAAGTCGGGTCAAAACACCGTGAGAAGACGAGCGGATTCGAGCTGAAGACGCTCGGATTCGTGCTCCTTGGGACGGGCGGATTCTGGGCAATACGCCCGGATTCTGTCACAGCGAGAATTTCCAAAATTTGACGCCCAAAAGACGGGCGTCCCGAGCATGAGACGCTCGGATTCTTTTATGATGGGGCGGGCGTCTTCTTCTGAAGACGGACGGATTCTTCTACATAGATTTTCTTTGAAATGCACAGGTAGAAAGACGGGCGTCTTTCTTCAAATCCGGCCGGATTCTACAAGACGGGCGTTTTTCTTCCTAGGACGCTCGGATTCAACCTCAGACCAAAGATCTTCAAATTCTCAGCGTAGCTGGACGGACGGTTTCTCCTCAGAACGCCCGGATTCCAGCAAGACGGCCGGATTCCAGGGAATCCGCTCGTGTTCAGGCTGCGAATTCTTCCTTTGACTTTTTCTCCTCTCTTAGATGAGTCCCCACACTCGAGAATTCGTTCCTTCCTTCATTCAAAATTCATTAGTAACCCTCCCTCACTTACGCTCATGAAAAGAGTTCATGCTATTTATTAAAACAAATGCAATAAAACAATAAATACAAGTTAGAGGGTTAGTATATTTACAAGTGGTGGTTTAGGGAGGACTCCACCAAACTCTCCCTTAGATGGTCCTTTCAAGGGGGAGGAGGCCCGAGGTAGGTAGCCTCGACCTCTCCAACAAACGCTCCTTCATAGTATGGCTTCAACCTTTGACCATTTACCTTGAACTTGCTTCCATCTTCCGCTTTGAGTTCGAAATCTCCATATTTTCCAACTTCGGTTATCACATAGAGACCCATCCATCTAGAGTTCAATTTTCCCGGAAAGAGTCGGTAGCGGGAATTGAATAGAAGGACTTTGTCTCCCTTGTGCAAGGCCTTTTGTCTAATTCTCTTATCATGAAGCAATTTCGTTCTTTCTTTGTAAATCTTCGCATTCTCATAGGATTGTAGTCGGAACTCCTCCAACTCTTGGATTTGCATCATCCTCCTTTGACCGCTCAATTTGAGATCAAGATTAAGTGCTTGGATTGCCCAATAAGCTTTGTACTCCAATTCAATTGGCAAATGACATGCTTTTCCATAGACAAGCTTGTAGGGGGAGGCTCATATGGGAGTCTTATAGGCCGTCCTATAAGCCCAAAGAGCATCATCAAGCTTTGTGCTCCAATCTTTCCGAGTCTTGTTCACAACTTTTTCAAGGATTTGCTTGATCTCTCTATTTGAAATTTCAACTTGACCGCTTGTTTGAGGATGATATCCCAAGCCGGTTCTATGTTGGACACCATATTTGGTCAAAAGGGATGCAAGTTTCTTCTCATGGAAATGCGTTCCTCCATCACTAATGATCGCTCTAGGAACTCCAAATCTTGGGAAAATTATCTTTTTGAAAAGCTTGGTGACCGTTTTTGCATCATCATTTGGGGTGGCAATTGCCTCCACCTACTTCGAGACATAATCTACGGCCACAAGAATGTACTTATTCCCATTGGATGTCACAAAGGGCCCTTGGTAGTCGATTCCCCAAACATCGAAGATCTCCACCTCTAGAATGCCCCTTTGTGGCATTTCGTTCCTCCACGAGATATTTCCCGTTCTTTGACAAGCGTCGCAATGAATGATGAATTCTCTTGTATCTTGAAACATTGTAGGCCAATAGAAGCCCGATTGGAGAATTTTTGCTACGGTTCTCCTTGCTCCATGGTGCCCACCGTAGGGTGATGAATGACATCCTTCCAAGATTCCTTGGGTTTCCCATTGAGGGATGCATCTCCGGTAGAGCCCATCACTACACTCCTTGTAGAGGTTTGGGTCATCCCAAAAGTACCTCTTCACTTCGAATAGGAATCTCTTCCTTTGGTTGTGATTCAAGTTTGGAGGGAGTACCTTTCCAACAATATAATTGGCATAATCGGCAAACCATGGGGTGATGTGCCTTTCAAGTTGTGTTTGAATGGCCATCAAAATATCGTCGGGGAATGAGTCATTGATCGGGGTTTCTCCATTTTCATCATGAAACCGGATCCTTGACCAGTGATCCGCCACTACATTCTCGGCTCCTTTCTTGTCTCTTATTTCCAAGTCAAATTCTTGAAGAAGCAAAATCCATATCAACAATCTTGGTTTTGCCTCCTTCTTTATCAAGAGATGTCGGAGAGCGCGATGATCCGAAAATACAATCACCTTGGATCCAAGCAAGTAGGAACGGAATTTATCCAAAGCATATACAATGGCAAGAAGCTCCTTTTCGGTTGTGTCATAATTCACTTGGGAGGGATCGAGGGTCTTGCTTATGTAATAGATGGCGTGAAGAGCTCTCCCTACCCGTTGGCCAAGAACCGCTCCAACGGCGTAGTTGCTAGCGTCACACATAATCTCGAAAGGTAACTCCCAATTCGGGGGTTGGATGATTGGTGCCGAGATTAGTGCTTCTTTGATTCTATTAAATGCTTCAACACACTCGTCAGTGAAGAGGAATTGGGCATCTTTAAGCAAAAGTTGAGTGAGGGGTTTCGCTATTTTTGAAAAATCCTTTATGAAACGACGATAAAAACCCGCGTGACCGAGAAAACTTCTCACCCCTCTAACATTCACGGGAGGTGGGAGTTTCTCTATCACCTCAACTTTAGCTTTATCGACCTCGATGCCCTTTTCCGAAATCAAATGACCCAAGACAATTCCTTCATTGACCATGAAGTGACACTTTTCCCAATTTAAAACAAGACTAACATCTTCACACTTTTGCAACACAAGAGAAAGATTATGCAAACATGAGTCAAAGTCCTTTCCATAAACACTAAAATCATCCATAAAGACTTCCATTATGGTCTCTAAGTAATCGGAGAAGACACTCATCATGCATCTTTGGAAAGTGGCGGGGGCATTACATAAACCAAAAGGCATCCTCCTATATGCAAAAGTGCCATAAGGGCATGTGAAAGTGGTTTTATGTTGGTCATCCGGGTGTATAGGGATTTGGAAGAATCCCGAATACCCGTCAAGGTAACAAAAGAAATTGTTGGAGGCTAACCTCTCAAGCATTTGGTCAATGAATGGTAAGGGGAAGTGATCCTTTCTTGTTGCGGAGTTTAATTTCCGGTAGTCAATGCACATACGCCAACCGGTGATCATTCTTGTGGGTATTAGTTCATTCTTTTCATTTGTCACTACCGTAGTACCTCCTTTCTTAGGTACCACTTGGACGGGGCTAACCCACAAAGAATCCGATATGGGATATATGATTCCCGCATCAAGTAATTTCATGACTTCTCCTTTGACAACTTCTTGCATGTGGGGGTTCAATCTTCTTTGGGGTTGAATGGTAGGTCTATGGTCTTCCTCTAGATGAATTCTATGCATGCAAAAGTTGGGACTTATCCCCTTAAGGTCATCTAGACTATAACCTATAGCCTTCTCATGTTGTTTTAACACATCAAGCAATTTTCCCAATTGGTCATCATCAAGTCTATCATTAACAATCACGGGTTTGGTATTTGATTCATCAAGGTAGGCATATTTCAAATTTGGGGGAAGGGGTTTTAAAGTGGGGGTTTGTACCTTACTTTCCTCCTTTGGAGTTTCATTGAGAATTTGCTCCATCTCCATTAGACATTCCATTCTCATAGCATACTCAACTTCATTTTCATCAACCTCATCATATTCAAATTCCATGATGGGTACCTCTTACTCTTGAGCTTGTAAAATATCTTCTAGGATGGATTGCTCATCCTCTATGGGTTGACATGCTTCCACTAGAATGTTATGCACTAATTCGGATTGTGCACGAGTAAGTTCCTTGTTAGCTAGAGCGGCCTCAAAGAGATCCACCTCCAATTCCCAATACATATTGTTAGCCTCACTTGCTTCCAAGGCTTACAATGCTTGTATGGGATCCTTGAAGTAAGGTATACTCAAGTGGTCCTCTACAAAACAATCTATAAAATCCATCTCGCACAATATCGAACAACTCAAAAACAATTAGAACAAACCTTGAGGAGTTTTACTTCCCCAAGGCGAAGAAAGACACAACTAATAACAATAAAAAGGAAATCTAAATCAAACAAACACCGTCCCCGGCAACGGCGCCATTTTTGATCGGTCCGTTTCGTGTTCACAATTAAAGGTGTGGTCGTTGGGTCACGTCCGAATCAAAACACAATTTATAGCTTCACAAACAACTTTACAATTAGTAAAGAGGCAAGTAAAGGTCGGATCCCAAGGGACGGGTATTGAAATGAGATTTCTATTGAAACTAGTGGTGTCTTGGGGGTGTCACAAATTGGGTTGATGTAGAAGGTCACTAACTAAAATAGCAATGAAAATAAACTAGCAAGATGAATAAAAAGGGGTGTAAACAATTGATTAAAAAGCACTAGGGTGTCATGGGATCATAGGGGAATCATGGGAATTGATCATACAAACATGTTCTCAAATTATAAGCAAGCAATTATTGTTGTGATGGATTGAGTTGGGTTATATCTTACAATCCTAGGAAAGTTTGGGTCCCGGAGCCGAATCGATTAGATTGTACAACACCTACAAGTCGACTTAATCTTCTCCACTCAACAACATGCATGGTCTAATGAGACTCGAGTTGGGTTATGTCTTACAAGTCTCATTGAAAAGATAGGAGATGGTAGTAAATGCAAGGATTCATAGGCTTAGCATTTCATCAAATATAACATGTGCATGAGTTGAGATCAAAACAAGCAAGCAAATAAAACATGAAAGCATATTAATTTAAGCATGAATCATTCCCCATGTTGGTTTCCCTAATCACCCATTAACCCTAGCTAAGAGACTACTCACTCATTATCATGTTGATCATGCTAGCAAGGTTGTCAATCATACCAACAATATGAAACATGGTGAATAAATGAAAGTAATTAACAATAATTAAAAAGGGATTAAGAGAATTATACCTACTAATGATTCCAATAATAAAGCAAAGATAAAAGAAGTACTTGATGCTTGATTGAGAGGTTGTCAATCTCCCAACAATAACCCAAATAATCTTCAATTACCCAAAATAAAGGATGAACAAAAGAGATATTAAGGAAATAAAACTTGTATTAGAACTTGATTAATTGTTGATTACAAAACTAAAGAGAGATTTGATTGATATTAACTACTCTAATTATTGATAAGAAGAACATCCTCTTCTAATTAGACTAATGAGGTATTTATAGTGGAAATTAGGGGGATGCATTAGGGTTAACTAAGGGCTAAACTAGTAATTACACTTTTTAGATTGAGCAGGGAGGAGCCGGTATTTTCCGAAGGAAGGGCTTCTTTCTTCGTAGCTTGGAGAAGAGGAAATCGCGCGTGGCTTTGGAATCCGGGCGGATTAAGGTCGGGACGGGCGGATTCTAGCGATGGAATCCGAGCGGATTCAAGAGAATCCGGGCGGATTGTGGAGGTGGGATCCGAGCGTCTTAGTGGAAAGCCGCACGGATTCGCGCACCGGAGGACGGCCGGATTGGGGACAATCCGCACGGATTGTGCCTCAGCAAGGCTTCTTCTTCTTTTCTTCCCTTTTCTTCATAAATTCCTTGGGGATTTCCTTGGGGACTCAAGGATCCTTTCTCAACATTGCTCATCTACTATCATATGTACAAAGGCCTTCTAATCTTGTCTCTCCTTGATGCTTGGTCATTGAATTCGATCAATTTAGTCTTGTTTTGCCATGAAAATGCAAGATTCTTACTCCTTTCCTACCAAGGGATCAAAATCTCAAAGAATATGCAAAACAAAGAACTAAAGATAAGAAATGACCCAAATATGCACTAAAAAGCATGGGAACAAGGCTAATTCGGGGGCTAAATATGCGATAATTATGGTCACATCACTGGTTAACCGCATGTTCAAAGAACAAATAGGAAAAACCATGGAGGTGTACATTGATGACATGGTGGTGAAGTCAGAAAAAGCTAAAGATCATATGCGGCATCTAGCAGAAACATTCAGCACCCTCAGGGAGTACAAGATGAAACTAAACCCATCTAAATGCACCTTCGGGGTATCTTCTGGCAAGTTCTTGGGCTATATTGTGACTCAAAGAGGGATAGAAGCCAGCATCGAGTAGATCAAAGCTGTCTTACAGCTGGAATCACCGGAGAAGCCTAAAGATGTTCAAAGGCTAGCTGGGAAGGTAGCACCCGAACAGGAGTTCATTTCAAGGTCTTGGACAAGTGCGAGGCTATTTTACGACGTACTAAGGAAGAGTCAGAAGTTTGAATGGACCCCAGAACACGAGCAAGCCTTCAGAGACCTGAAGCACTATCTCAGCAGCCCGCCACTGCTGTCAAAACCAAAGCCAGGAGAACCATTATTCCTATACCTAGCCGTCACAGAAGTAGCAGTGAGTGTTGTTCTGGTCAGAGAGCAAGAAAAGGAGCAGGCCCAGTGTACTACGTCGCAAGTCTCTGTTCTTGGCAGAGACCAGGTACACATCCCTTGAAAAATTAGTACTAGCATTAGTAGTAGCATCTCGCAAACTGCGTCCCTATTTTGAGTCACACATCATACATGTTGTGACAAACTACCCGCTAAAAGCTATCATGAGGAAGCCTGAACTATCAGGGAGAATGTCTAAATGGTTTGTACACCTCAGTGGATACGACATCCAAGACGACCCGGTGACAAAGAATAAAATCACAAGCACACGGCCGATTTTGTGTCGGACTTGATCCGGCCATCCGAACGGCGGATACGTAAATCCTCACTCTAGAAAAAGCAAGCGAGACGGACGCCGCGGATGCATATCGACGAGCCTCCAACCAAAGGGGCGGGTGTAGGAATAATCCTGCGATCACCACGGGGAGATCTCGATAGCACAAGTCGTAAGATGTGAATTCAAGGCAACCAACAATGAAACGGAATACGAAGCCTTAATATTGGGAATGAAGCTAGCTCGGAGCTAGGGTCGACACTGCTCATATCCGGTGACTCTTTGCTAATAGTCAACCACGTGAATGATGAGTTTATAGCCAGAGATTCGAAGATGATTGCATACCTGAAAGTAGCAAAGGAATTAAAACAAAAATTCGAAACTTGCAAGCTTAAACGGGTTCCCAGAGACCGAACGTGGAACCGGACGCCCTTGCAACCCCGGGGGCAACATTCAAACCAACGAGCTATCCAAAGCATTCCAATAGCACATATCTTTGAAACTTCTATCCGAAGGCAAACGAAATAGAAGAGGTGAACTGAAAGATCCACAAAGCAAAAAGGAAATCCAAGCGATTCTGAGAGGAAGGTGAGAGCTCTCGGCCAAACAGACAGTGCGCGACCAAGTAGCCGACCAATGACAGACGATCGGCGCACACTTTACCTAGATCATTGCGCCATAACAAGCTACAGACGATAAGAAGGAAGTGAGAGCTTTTAAAATAAAGGCTTCGAGTTCATACTCATTGATGATACACTATACGAGAAAATCGCTAGCAGTCCCTACCTACGGTGCCTGGACAAGGAAGAAGCACAGACCGTGTTGCATGCTCTCCACAGTGGCGAATGTGGAAACCATGCGGGGTGGAGTCCTGGCAAATAAAGCCCTCGAGAAAGGGATACTATTGGCCTACAATGAGGCGAGATGCGCAGAGTACGCACGAAAATGTGACGCCTTTGCGGCGCTCAAGACCAATGATTCACCGGCCAACAGAACCTCTCGCACCTATTATTTCTCCTGGCCATTCATGGCATGGGGCATGGACATAGTAGGCCCTCTACCACGGGCCACAGGAAACAGAACCTGGATGCTAGCAATGACAGATTACTTCTCCAAGTGGATAGAGGCAGAAGCATTCACGGAAGTAAAGGACAAACAGGTCATCTCATTCATAAAACGAAACATCATCTGCAGATTTGGTATCCCATCAGAAATCATATGTGACAATGGCTCACAATTCATCTCAAACGATACCGAAGGATACTGTGCCAGGTGGAATATCACCTTAAAAAAGTCAGCACCCAGGACTCCAAAGTCCAATGGACAAGCTGAATCCAGCAATAAAATCATTATGGACAATCTAAGAAGGAGGCTACAGGAGTTAGGAGGAAAGTGGGCAGATGAATTGCCACTAGTGTTATGGTCAGACAGGACGACGCCAAAGATAGCAACAGGTCAAACACCCTTCAGCCTGGTGTTTGGCGCAGAAGCAGTCATTCCATCAGAAGTTCTAGTTCCCACTCACAGGTATGAAAATATGACGAGGGAACTGAACAATGCAGAGATGACCAGAAGCCTGGACACAATTGACGAGCTGCGAGCAAGCGCAAAAATCCATCCTGGCCGCCTACAAACGATCTGTGGCCGGGAGTTACAACAAGAATGTAAGGGTCGGGCTCCCGGAGGTAGGAGAGACTGGTTCTCCGAGAGGTGTTCCAGAACACCAAGAATCGAAAAGCAGGCAAATTCGCCTACAAATGGGAAGGACCATACCAGGTAGAAGGAGTTGTTGGCCATGGTGCATACAGACTGATGACTATGGACGGTCAAATCATACAACGCCCATGGAACATACTTCACCTGAAGAGATATTACTTTTGATAATAAGTAGACTCTAGCTTTCAGAATAATGTACTATGAGAAGCCAAATCATTTTTAAAGATAAAATAAAAATCCGGTAGTAGGCATACCGCGGTTTCACTCTTATTTCGGGTGTCTTTAGTTGTTTTAAAACTTTAAACTACTATTGGATGGTGTGGTGCGGCGTCATTCCGGGACCACAATTGCTCTGGTACCCCATGAGATGGCGACAGGTACTTCACATCATTCTGATAGATTTTCTTATTTTCAGGCTTCTCTAAGTACATCACTTTGAATTCTGGTATCTATGGTACTTTGAAAGGATGTCTAGCAGATCATCAATCGCCAACGCGGGGTGACAAGGCACATGGCACTCCAACATGCCTAACCTATTTTCTCCACAAGGAGCACCCTCACCAAAGTGATCGTGGAACATACGAAAGGGAGCCTGGTTGTGGTGAATACGCTTATCCGGCTACCCCTGATACCACCCCCTGGACGTAGCTCGCACTAATCGCACTTAATCAGGGCCCCAGCATGCATGCAAAAATGAACATGGAACGTAGGGATATCTGCGCTACCAGAATCTTGCAGCGTCTCCATCTGGTCCTAGAATGACGATAAACTTGCCTCAATGACGCCACCTGCTGGCATAAAATGAGACGAACACACCTTGCGTCATGAACAAGGTTAAGTAGTCCACAAACTGCGGCATGCGCCTAAATCAGCCAGCCGGCTAACACGGTAGCTAGCTTGGTCTAGATCAGTCTTTTCAGGCTGACCAGGCTGGTCTAAATCAGCCCCCTAGGTTGACACGGCCATTCCTCCTTACATTGTGGCATACGCCTAAATCAGCCATCAGGCTGACACGGCATCTAGCTGAGTCATAACGTTAGCCTTTTCAAGGTAACAGGACTCGCCTAAATCAGTCAAGCAGGCTGACACGGCATAAACTTCCTAAAACTGGGAGAATAAACAAACAAGTACACGATATGTAAAAACCTTGCCAAACTATGACAAGGGGCATTCAAAATATGGCCAAAATACGGCCCCAAGTTTAACCGCCACCCTGGCGGAGCAAACAAAAGAACAAGTTTAAAAACTTACAAAGTCTGCCACCTCTGGGCCAGACTGCCAAAAAGTTTATCAAAACATAAAAACTTAATTATCGGTCACATTAATGACCTCCACCTCTGGCATCTCCTCTGCCTGTTGACCTCTCGTTTCAGGTACCGCATCAGTCTGAGCATCCTCAGCTGCCATAGCTCCCTGAGCTCCGTCAGCAGCATCCTGGGACATTCCAAAGATCACCCCCACACACTGCTCACCAACGCAGAGAATTCACCTCACCAACCTCGGGCATCGGCATGCTCGGATCGGAGTTGAGCGGGGTAGAGCATCTCCACCGCTTCTCCTCTTCCTCTATGGCCTGCTGGGTGGGAGCCTCCTCGAGGGCAGCACGCATCCCACTGATCTTTCCCCGCCAGGTGGCATAAGCAACGACATTGGTGGCCAGGGAGATCAGCTCAGTGATCTTCTCAGACTGCTTCAGAGAGTCATAAAAAGTGTTGCACACCGCCTGGGTCCGAGCCAGCTGATCAGCTCCCTCCTTCAACTTCTTCTTGGTGTCAGCAAGCTCAGTCTTCAGCTCCACCACACGCTCCTTCGGATCAACCCATTTGTTGTGCGGATCTGCAACGATTTCCTTGACTCCTGGTTCTTGCGCCGGTAGCACGACCGGTGGTCCGCACTATGTTGATCATCTTCTGTTGTAAAGTGATCAAGAGTCCGGGGCATAAATAATCGAAGTCAAAGAAAAGAGTTGGGAGGCAGAATTTAAGCAAGAAACAGACGGATGACGGTAGAAAATGAAGAATATTTACCATGAAAGCGTTGTGCACGTCATTTTCAACCATCTCCTCCGAGGAGAACTCAAAACGTTTCCTCAACAGGAGGAAAGAGCAGCTGATCAATCTCCGGCCAGTAGGGCACCTTGTCCACATTCCCAAAGCCTTCTGGAAAATGAGCAATGATGCCTCCACTAGTAGAAGCACGAGGACTGGCAGGAGGAGTAGGCGGATGGCGAGATAACGGATTAACCTCCAAGGGTACGCGAGCAGCAGAACTAGAAACTGCAGGAGGAGTGTGAAAAGAGGCGGCATGAGCACTCCTCTTGGAGGCAGAGGCCACATCAGGGCTGGCAGAAGGTCTCTTTCTTTTAGCACTTTGGAGGATGAGTTCCAGTTGATCGACTTTTGAACCTGCAAGCATACACAATCTCAGACGGCAGAATGCTTAAAACATCAGCGGCAACGGCATGCAAACAGAAGTGGTTACAGAAACCTTACCAGAAGACATGCTGTGGGCTGATTGAGGAGGATTGGAGGAAGAAGCAGGCGAGAAGCCAGGAAGCAGGTTTGGAAACTTTCTCTCAGATTCAGAAATGCAAAATATCTTGCTGCAAGCAGGGATATTGGCGCCGATACGGGTAAGGTCACAGGGGCCTGCATGAAGACGATGAAGTAAGCTAGTAAGCAGCGAGATAAAATAATTCAGGCGACAGGGAAGCTACTTACTCGAAGTCAGAACCCATTTCTCGAAAATATAATCAGCAGGAGGCTGGATGGAGTCCTTCCTCACGTAGAAGAAGTCCTCGAACCATTTCTCATCGCGAGATTTTGACACATGTTTGAAGGGAGCCTCTCCACGGCCCCGGAAGGAGAATTAACCCCTGCCCAGGGACCTGATGTTGTACATATAGGCCAGATCGCCCAGAGTGACAGCTTTGCCAGTACTCTGACCAGCGGCCAGAGAATAGAGAAGAACTCTCCATATGGCAGCGAAAATTTGTGCCATGGCGAAATTATTGGTGAAGATAAAATCTTGGACGAGTTTAGGGAAAGGGAAACGGAGGCCATATTTGAATGGGTACAGATAGAAACAAACCCACCCCGGACGGAGGGCGTCAGCTTTCTGCCCCGGTTCAGGGATGGCGATATCCACCCCGTCACCAAGACCAAGCAGACTCTTGATCCTAGGAATGTCGGCCGGAGTTAGGGCAGAATCATAATCATGTGGATGTCTAAAAAGTCCCCGAGAAGGGAAAATGGGGTCGAGATTACGGTCGGAGGGCGTCGAGGTTGACGAAGACTGTCGAGTTTTGCCCATAATGGAGAGAGAAAATGAAGACTAAAAGGAAGAAAGAAGATGGATTACCTGATGATGAAGACGGGAGAGGGAACAGTGAAGCTGATGAAGATTGAAGGGAAGAAGATTGAGGGTTTAAGAGGAGAGTTTTTTGAAATGATTTGGAGTGATTAATGAGAGTGGAAGAGAGACGTTGGGGTTATAAAGAGGAGAGAGGGAGTTGGGTGCGGAGAAAGAGGAGAAAGGCGGCTTGCATGGGAAGGAGCAAAAGGACGGCGTAGGGTTTTAAATATTTGGTTACGTAAATTCCTTGCTCGATACTTGAGAGAGTACTTCGCAAGAAATTTGGGGCAAACTGTTTGGGCTAAAAATAGCGTAATAAAGAAAGCCCACTTGGTGAAATAAAAGATTATGGAGAAGAGGTGAGGAGGATGGGAGCCCGCAGTCAGGAGAAGGGGGAATGGGCTTAAGAAGGATCAAAAGCCCATCACAGTAGGCGCTCGTGTTAAGGAAAGGAGTGTCAGGGAGAAGTTAGGGAGAAGTTAGGGAGATCGGGGAGAATTGGCAAGGGAACCCGGATTAGGAAAGAAGTCCTTATGGAAATAATATTCTCTTTCCATATTCGAGATAGAGTATATCTAGGGTTCTTACCCTATAAATAGCAGAGGAAGGAAATCAAGAAGGACATTCATAAAATACCCGCATTCATACATCAACACTCAAGATCACATCTCGGCAAATAATACACGTTCATTCTCGATCTTGCAGGCCTGACACCTAGGGTCAGCAGGATTAAGCTTCGTACCATAATTGTAATCATCCTCCAATTTATATAGTGCAATACTTGGCAGGGTACCGTCCCTCCCGCGGTTGTTCCCACATTGGGTTTTCCGCGTCACCAAAATCTTACGTGTCAATTTACATTACGCACTTTATTTCCTGTTTACTTATTAACATACGAATCATCATACAATCGACCAACAAATATAGACTACATTAACCCTAAATCGACTTAGGTAAAAAAGACCTAAACAGTTACATAGTCTCAACATCCGTCATAAACAACTATCCAAAAACCAACAATTATGAAATAACAACTACAACTCTTGACAGCGATAACTAAGTTTGCGTGGTGACTCCCCATAACTGCCCTAAAGCTCATCAACTGCATCACCTGTCACAATTTGCTCACCATCCTCGAATGGATCACCACATATTTTACAAAACACAACGAGGTCAGTTAGTGTATAATTAAAATAAGACAAGCGTATAAAGCAACCAGCTGATCATCCTCTATCCCCGGTCTCCCGATCTCACACAGTAACCGACTACACATCGAAGTGTGTAGTCCTGCCAGATTACCCATCGCAATAGGTAATCCTCGCCGCCACCGGGGAATCGCAGCCAATCCCCACCTAAATACCGCTCATCAACGAGCGATAACCCTGTCCCTTAATGTGCACATCCCCTCCCGTGGCGGGTTCCACGGAGGGCGAACTAGGGTGTGAAGCCACTCCCGCAAGTGACTCCACCATAATCATCATAACACCATCACAACCACCGCACCAACACTCCAACGATGATCAGCAGACAACAATCATACACAGTACAACAAAACATCTCAAATCAATTAAACAGGAACTGAGTAAGGAAACCCTACCTTAGCACAACTGCAAGGAATACAAGCAAGCGATCTAGAACGACTCCTCTACGAAGTCTCCGCCTAATCAACAATCACATAACACAATCACTATATGTGAAACCCCATTTCCCCCAATTCATAATCCAAGACAAACCCTAAAATATGAACCATTGAATATGAAGACAAGGACTTACCGACGATGAACAAAGGAATGAATGTAATTGCTATGATCACCCACACACAAAGGAGAGATTCAGAGATGATTAGAGCATCGTAGAAGTGTTTAGGTTTTGTAAAATGTAATTAGAAAGTGTTTAGCGTATTATATATCGCCCTAATCATTTCCAAATCAACCCGCGAAAATAACACTTGACGGACCGGACACTCGGTCGAGTATAGAGTATACTCGGCCGAGTATCCTCTACTCGGTCGAGTATTCCGCATACTCGGCCGAGTGTTCCTGGGCAGTAGCCAAACAGGATACACGACACACTTTAATCGACCGAGTAGGCCATACTCAACCGAGTACCAGCCTATGAAAACCGTAGTATTACAGTCATCATCCGTTAAGCATAGATATTATGATGCTAAGTACACCACACAACAACCAAATACAACTACATATGCCATAATTTGGTCACATTATCAATAATCACCAATTTCTGAGTATTGTTAGTTTATTATGTTACCATTTTAAGACGTTGTCATATTGATATATTCCTACACTAAGGTGGTCACATTTCATCACAAAGACAAGTCACTAGGATATGTTAGAACCTTAATATTTATTCATCACAAAAGATATGGTACAGTTACTCGTCAAAGTGGTCACATTTTAAAAATGACAACATATATGACCATGTTTTAAGCATAGATGTTAGCCTGTTAAGGTCGGGTCATACCACAAAAACAGAGGTATATTACCCCGATAAGGTGGCCACATTTTCAACAATATCAAATATGTCATCATGTCTAGTTTATTTTGTTAACATCTTAAGGTTTATAAGGTGTCCAGAAACTCTTAACATGAGCACATTTCTCGATAAAATGGTCACAGTTTCAGATTACTGTCTACCGTGCTTGTCTATTTCTTGCTCTTCTTTTTTACACCAACAACAGCACCCACTTCCTTCCCTTTCCTCCTCACCACTGGCTTCCGTCTCCTTTGAAATCACATCTGACTCATTACTTGCCTCACTTTCATCTGTCTCCACCATCAGAACTGCAAATGTCATCTTACCTTTCGGCTTCCCTTTACCCTTCTGCACCGGCTGCTTCCCTTTACCCTTCTCCACCACCGGATCTGCAACATAATACAATCCATGACAAACACAACCACAATAATTAGTCTAACACAATACAATCCATTGATTACATCCACTCATACATGCATGGCTATATGTGAAATACAAAAAAATTGAGAAAACTACATCAATGTGACCATTTGAACAAACAATTAATTAAACAATATCTTCCATAGTTTTCTTCGCAAGTTTTTTCGGAGATGTCCTCTTCGCCATTGTTTTTTTACCCATTACTTTCAAGAAAGGGTTTTTTGTCAAACACAACCTTTAAAAAACTTTTTTTTTCAAACACGACCTTTAAAAAAAAAGTTTGTGAAACACAACCTTTAATAATTTTTTTTTTGTTAAACACGACATTTTGGCTAGAGTTTGAACACTTGCAATGGGGTGACTTTGAGTCGATGTTTGAGATAGCAAACGGGGTCGGTTTGAGGTGTTTTTAGACTCGTTGGAAAGGTGGGAGTACAAGCTTTCCCGGCATTATCAATACGGCGGTGATAGGTGGCCTTATGCGGGGTTTATTAGTGTGTAAAGTAAGGTTGGTCAAGGAGTGAATTGGTGTTTTTCTAGTTTGTTTTTCTCTCCAATTCACTCCTTGACCAACCTTACTTTACATACCAATAGACCCCACATAAACCGACCTATCACCGCCGTATTGGTAACCATTGGAAAGCTTGTACTTTCACCTTTCCAAAGAGTCTAAGAACACCTCAAATGGAACTCGTTTGCTACCTCAAATATCGACTTAAAGTCACCCTATTGCAAGTGGTTAAACTCTGGCCAAAATGTCGTGTTTTACAAAAAAAAAATTATTAAAGGTTGTGTTTTACAAACTTTTTTTTTAAAGGTGGTGTTTCGAAAAAAAAGTTTTTTAAAGGTTGTGTTTGACAAAAAACCCTTCAAGAAACTAGGAAATAATGATGATTAGCTAGGAGTTTTAGAAGCTAGTAACTGAAGCTCGCCAAGATGAAGATGGAGTTTGTATACAGTGTTCTTGATCAGAGAAGATGGTTTTGATTTTGTTAAAGTTGATGAAAGAGGAAAATGTTTGTATAATTGATGAGAGAGGGATTTAATTTTGTGTTTTTATGAAACAAAGTGTGTAATAGACGATTTGCATGGGGAACTCCCATTCCCTCTTTTTTTTTATATTTGTTTAATGTTGAGTAGTCAAATCACCTTTTAAATTTGACTCATCTAGCCTTACTTGTATAGCATAATGTGGTATCAAACCAACCCGTCTCTCCCTTGTGACGGATACTCTATGTCACAAGGGAGACTAATTGTTTCTTTTGATGGTCACAGTCACAGACTCTGATTCGCAATGTTTCTATTCTGGTAATGGAGAGCAAATGGGACGTGTGGAAGGTATTTTATAGACCCTGAAACCCGGGGTATTTGTTGGTAATAAATGACTCCCTCTATGCCCTAATATCATTGAATGAAGGAAATAAATATATTATAAAGAGCTAATTTTATACAGGACAATACGTGTAGTTATTCTATTAATGTATATGAACATGGATTAAGATTTTATTTGAATTGTTCGGACCAACAAGTCTCACATGATGTTAATTTTTTAGCAAAAGAAAAATTTATAATTGCTCTATCTTACAAATTACAATAGTCGTCTTATTTTCCAGAGGTAGAAGAGTACATGCATTATGACAACGTACTTTAGGACTTATTTGACCATACAGTTTATTTTAACCAATATTTCAACTAACCGTTTTTTATGTAAGTGTTTGAGAAGTAGCATTTTGTATTTTTTAGGTAGCTGAAATAAATTGAAAGCTAGCATAAATAAAAAATTGCTTGCAAAAGTGCAAAGTAATTTATTTAAAAAAGATAAATTTAATATGTTTTTTTTTCCTACTTTTACACAAACTATGTTGTCAAAGATCAAAAACTATAAGGTGTCATAGCAAGGACTTTTCTTTCCAACTAGTAATGATAATAATATGGTAAGTTAGGTATAAACCCATACCAAATATAGATATAGACAATTAAGAGAAAGCAAAGATAGAGTTTACGGGACAACTCGCCGCCTCAATAAAATGTTTACATGTGCTTTGTATAAAAAGATCAATGGATAAAGAGAGGAGAATTATTTTTAGTATATTATTAAAAAATAAAATAGAAAGTAAAACATAACCAAAACAGAAACATAGTCTATTAACTAAAACACCCAAAAATGAATAGTAAACCTATTGACCGGGACGGGACGAAAGGAGTACCGATTTACTCCTCCTTCCTTTTGAAAAAAGAGAAAAAAAAGGAGGTAATCCATGGTTGGCGCCAAATGCTTAAATTTCATTCCTTTAAAACCCTAAATCCTGTCATTCTTGACTTAAAATTCAAACCTGATCATGGGAGGGCCACCACGAAAACAGCAAAAGAGGGATAACACCACTTCCGCCACCGTCACCGCCACCACTCATAACCACAACAGCAGCTTAAATTGGTCAACTCCGCCTCCGCAACCACAACTACCATTGACAAGTATAGGATCATCGGTGATCCCGACAATCAACAAGCTGCAAGACATCCTTTCGTGTCTCGGCGCCCACCAGCTCTCCCAAATCAGGTTGCCTCACGTTGCCGTGGTTGGCAGCCAGAGCAGCGGCAAGTCCAGCGTACTTGAAGCACTTGTTGGCCGCGACTTCCTTCCTCGCGCCTGCGACATTTGTACTCGCCGCCCTCTCATCCTCCAACTTCACCACCGTCTCCCTTCTCCTACTGTAGATGATCACATTGAGTGGGGGGAGTTCCTTCACTTGCCTAACACTAAGTTCTATGATTTTTCCGCCATTCGCCGTGAAATTCAGGTTTCTGTTATTTACCAGTAATTAATGACGCTTCTTCTTACTGTTTGTTTTGGCACTGAGGAATTGATCAATTCAAAGTTCAAACCCTAATTTCTGAATTGGAACATCAATGACGAATGAATTAATTTACCTGACGCCCGGTCTCACAAGAGTTTTACTCGTGATACACTGATACATAGTGACCAGAATAATGCATTCGCAGCAGACTTGTAGATACGTTTTGATCCGACATTGTCACATGAATGCAGGTGGAGACGGAAAGAGAAGCAGGAAGAAACAAAGGGGTTTCAGATAAGCCAATCCGATTGAAAATTTCTTCCCCGAATGTTCTTGACTTAACACTTATTGATTTACCTGGCGTTACCAAAGTTCCTGTAGGAGATCAACCTACTGACATAGAAGATAGAATTAGGAGGATGATTATGGACAATATTGAAGAAGAGAACTGCATTATATTAGCAGTTAGTCCTGCGAATTCTGATTTGGCAACCTCTGATGCCCTTCAAATGTCCAAAGAAGCTGATCCAAAGGGTACTTTTGTTCTTCATCTGATCACATTTCAGTGCATGCTTCAATTTTGAAGTCGCTGTCATCATTGGTCTTGAAACGTCTTTGTGTTTTTAATATAGGGAGAAAGGCTACGTACATGTGACCCCTTACTTACCCACTGGTGGGAATCTTTGATGCAGTAGAGTTATGTTCTTATGGTTGCTGTTTACTTATTAATTTAAATTTTATTGGCAGGTACCCGAACAATCGGAGTCATTACTAAGGTCTTTTGCTCCAGTCTTTGTATATGCTTTTTCATATTTTCTTTTATGTGCGTTGATTGATTGTTGATAGTAACTGATAGATACGTTTAATCTGTGTTGGCGACTTGGCGCACGCAGCTGGATATAATGGACAGGGGTACTGACGCCTGTAAATTTCTTCTAGGGAAAGTAATTCCTCTTCATCTGGGTTACATTGGTGTGATTAATCGTAGTCAAGAGGTAAAAGATGGAGGGTAACTTTCTGTCTTTCTGTGTTGGTTTTTATCATATATCAACTTTACTTCGTCAATCCTTTTGCTCGGAAGATGATTAATGATGCTTTCAGTAACTTCTACGAAATTCATGGTATTAGAAAGCTTCTAAACTGAACATAGCTAGAACTGTTTCGAGATATTTAGCACGCATGTCATGGAGTTTTTATCTTCTCTGCAAATTCAGGATATCAACAAGAACAAAAGTGTTGCTGAAGCGCTTAGTTTTGAGGAACAATTCTTTCGTGATCATCATGTACGCCACCTATATATTGCAACTAGATTCAATACTTGATCTAATTGTTACTCTTGCATTGATCATATTCCCTGTCAATCTGTAAATGTTTCTATTGCTGAAGGAATATAAGGGTGTACTGGATCGTTGTGGAATTCCTCAACTAGCAAAGAAACTAAATCAAGTTAGTTACGTCAAACTCTTAATTCCACTCTCGCCTATTTTATTTTACCTTACCTTCAGAAATTTTGCTTTCAAAGAAACAGACCATGTAGGTTGATGTATAGTTTTTCTGCAAATTATGTTGAGTTTAGCAATAATGCTAATGAATTTTCAGATTCTTGAGCAACACATCAGAGCAAATCTGCCAGCATTGAAATCGCAAATTAAACTGCACTTTCAAGCTGTTGAAGAAGAATTAAGGACATACGGAGATGGAGTAGAATCAAAAGTCAGTTAAGCTACAGAAATCTTGTGGCAACATCATAGTTATTGTGTCGATATTTATTATTCTTACAATTCTTTTATTCAAAATCAAAATCCTTTAACATAGGGCGTGCTATGTCAATTCTTGATGTGAATGTCGCAATTTTTCCAGGAAAGAGGAGCAGTTGTGTTGAATATCTTGAGAAGCTATAGTGAAGGTGAGAGGTTCATTTTGATAATATTATCTTTCTGTATCCTCCTCCCTTTTTCATTCCAAAGGTAGAAATGGACTTTAGTATTGCTTTCGCATATCATATGCTAAGGTACTAGCTTACTATCCTGTTTTGACATTTCTGTTATATACCTTTTGTCGATAGCTTTCTCATCTGTGATTGACGGAAAGAATCCACATATATCAACTCAGGAGTTGGCAGGTGGAGCAAGGATTCGTTATATTTTCCATTCAATCTTCGGTAAAGCCTTGAAGGTCTAATATTTTTCACTGCTCTACCTCACTGAAGTTGAATCATTCGTCTTATCTCATCAAGGTTTCACGTACTTCTCTGTGTGCTGTGATTATGTTCCTTGTATGATCCCTCAGGAAGTTGATCCTTGTGAAGATCTGTCAGATGATGAAATCAGGATAGCTATTCAAAATTCTATGGGTCCAAGAAACAAATTATTTGTTCCAGAGGTGAACACCATCATCATGAATTATACATCCTGTTCAACTCATCATTTAGCTTGTTTTGATTTTTGACAATAAAACTTCAGGTGCCTTTTGAACTTCTGATACGAAGACAAGTTGAAAGGTTACTAGATCCTAGTATGCAGTGTCTGCAACTTGCATGCGATGAACTTATCAAGGTATGAAGCACAAACTGGTGCATTGTTACATCTTTATGTGACTAAAGAACATTTCTCTCAGTCAACTTGAATGTAAAAACAAGTGCTTACATTTCTTGTAGATGAGTCGTTCTTGTGAATCAAGAGAGTTGCAAAGGTTTCCGACTTTCAGAAAGCGTGTAAAGGGGGTAATGGCGAACTTTATGCATTATGCTATCAAACCTGTGGAGAAAAGAATTGCAGAAACAATTGACATGGAGGTTTTTAAACACATTCTCAAGCTGCCAGCCCTTTTCAGTTTTTTTGGGACGTGTTGTGTGCAGAAAGTGCTTTTGACCTTTCAATCTGCCTTCTTTACGCATTTTCCAAATGTATTGTTTGTTTCATTAATCCAGGCAGATGACATAAATACTTCACACCCAAGCTTTGTGGGAGGACAGAGAGCAATAGAGATTGCTAGACGGCTGATCCGTACTTCTAAGGTGCCGGTTCTCTTCTTCAAGAAGCTATTCCAGCAAGTCCTACGTATAACAATATCTGAGTTTCTTTGGTCACGTAACTAGTTTGGACGGGCATCTTAAATGGCTAACGATACAGTCCCATTTGTATTTCAGGGCACAATTATGGATGCTGATCAATTTCCATCTCCAAAGAGGGATCAGAAGTCAGCAAATCAAGTACTTATAACGGTTATACTGATGTCTTTCTGCTTAATACTTGTAAAGATTACAAATGCTCATCTATTTGCTTTCTTTGGGGGTTCTTGATAGGAAGGCCAAAAGCTAGAAAAGCATGATAAATCAGTATCAGCTGGTGAGTGGCTTTTAAGATGGTGGAGCTGTGCTTGATTGTTTATCAAACTATACACAAAATGTGTACATATGAGTCATAGTATTGATCTTGCAATCTAAAATGGTTATTATAGATGCTATAACAAAGCTTTTTGGGATGCCTATCAAACTATGGGGTCGTTCATCATCCAAAAAAGCTCCTGTAGGTGTGTTCAGTGATGACACGCCTAATCATACATTGAAAGCACCGTCATTGATACAGCTGAAAGCGGTAATCACCATCATTAATGGAGATTGAAATTTTTCTAATTTTTAAGACATGAGTGCAAATATCCTTGATTTTTACAATTCTGTTGGTTGTTCAAGTGCAGCCTTCTTCCATTCTAAAGCCCTCAGAGGAACCCACTGAAGATGAAGAAACTGAGATATTGATGATCAGGATACTTTTGCAATCTTATTTTGATA
Organism: Silene latifolia; assembly: GCF_048544455.1. Taxonomy (NCBI): domain Eukaryota; kingdom Viridiplantae; phylum Streptophyta; class Magnoliopsida; order Caryophyllales; family Caryophyllaceae; genus Silene; species Silene latifolia. The sequence goes on from NC_133537.1 coordinate 241,616,215, forward strand.
TAGTCAGGAACAAAATTGAAGATGATGTTCCAAAAGCTATAATGCACTTTGTGGTACAGTCCATTAATACATGCTGTTCTCAGGAGCTCTAATTGTCCTTTTTCCAAATAATGATTTCTTATTTGTCGTTCACACTTATCTTTCAGGTCAATCATCTTAAGAGGGACCTTCATAACAGCCTCATTCAAGCGTTTTACAGGTACGCCATATGCCATTGGTTAACAGGCATTTATTTTGATCAACATCTTGTAAGATGTTAATTACCTCAAAATGGAATTAGATAAATAGCTGTATCTCGCCACCTCACTGACCCATTAAAACTGTCATCTGTACTCACTTCAGGTGTTAAATTGGATGAACGGCGTCCTAAAATGTTAGGATTTTTCCATGTCCTTTGGGGCTGTTTCACTGTTTGAACTACTTTATGAATGATCAAATGTTCAATGTCAATACAGAGAAGACCTTTTTGAAGAGCTGCTGCAGGAAAATTTTGATGTTAAGAAGAAACGAAAGCGTGCCCAGGAGATGTTCAATGTGCTTCAGAAGGCTGTCCAGGTCAGTGCTGAAGGAAAAGTGATTCTAGAGCTTTAGTTTCTGGAATAGCACAACTGTCTAACGACAATGCGAGTTCTGTTCTTTTTGGATGAACCATTCTATTAAATCTAATACAAGACGGATAGGAGCTAGATAGTCAAAAGTCCCAACATTCACCGTATTGTCACGTACGCCCTTCATTTAGGTAAAGCAATGATCACCTTATTAAATTAAAGAAGACATCCCCCAAAGAGAGTGGTACAAGAAGCTCAAAACTGTTTGGCCATATCGGAAGATTGTACCTTAACTGGGAACTTAACTCACGGAAATGAACAGCCTGATATTTTTTTTGATTAATATAATGGCTCTTGCAAATCGCGGGGAGGTCGGATGTACGCAACCTTACTCCAATGTTAGCAACACAGAGGCTGTTCCCACTTGTGAAGTTGTGATGTTTAGATTTAAAATTATTTGTTTCTCTATGCAGGCACTTGATGAAATTGAGACCAACATTCCACTTGTGATTTCAGACAATTATAAAAGCCAGACAGAAGAAAGCACCACCAACAAGTCCACAAGTATGTCTTCATCAAAGATTAGTAGAGCTCGAAAGCTGTAATTTTCAGTCACCAAGTGACACAACAGGATAAGCTGCTCTACATACTCGCAGATACTGAAAAGCATCTGAGACAGTTGATAGCCGCTATGACCAATTTGATTCCACAAAAACTAATATGTCAATATAATACATGCATGTCATTTATCCTTTCGAATGAAGGACTACATCTCAGATCCTGTTTGACATAGAGAGAGTACAAACATCAACAGGACAATGTAGCTGATTAGCTAGGTGACAATGTAGCTGATTAGCTAGGCTTTTCTGTTGCAATTGAAATTTGGCTGTATTTTAGTTCTTATATAAATACATTCATTTCAATCATTCAAGACTGAGAGAATTACGCAAGGCATTATATGGCTACATTCAATTTCGAGACCTACTGAGTGTGATTACCATATCCTTGTTGTCGGACTAACTTATCTCAAGTTTTTTCTGCGTGGACCATACAGAGTTCTGTATGAACAACAAATTCAGACTTTTTTAGATATGAGCATTTTTTTACTTCCCTCCTGCTGTAAATCCTCAAGGCACAAGTGAAGGTTCAGATTCGACGATGATTCCTTATGAAATTTGTTGTATTCAGCATTATTGCAGTAGAGCATGCATATACACCAGCCAGACATAAAGCCGTCGTAACCAAAAACAGAGTTTTCCACTGCCTTCCTGTCGCAAGAATGGCAAATCCAGTCGATAAAAGAGCCACAACAGAAAGGACATTTTTCCATGACTGGAAGGCCTTAACAACTCCCCTGCATTCTTTGCAATGAATCACATGTCTGAAGTATCGGTTGGCCCAGTTTGGAGCATGCATTGATGCCAGTCCACCCTTTGCCGGAGATGAAGCTGAAAGCCCAGCAACTAAGCCTGCTGGAGCATGCTCAACAACCGCTGGTATCTCAGGTAGTGAGACTGTGCTGTGTCCAAAGTGGTAAGGCATCCCATGCCCAACTTTGTCCATCCACTTCCTGTATTCTGCAACCCACGTGTCAGATGACTTCAAATTAAGGTACAGCTCCTTGGTTGGGACATTTTCCTTCATCAGAGTCTCGTTTTGAGACGAGAGAAAGCCCATGTCTTGCTCAAACACTTTACTAGCATTCTGGTGGAAATACCATGTCGGAAAGAATTTCGCAAGTGGTGATCTCTTTGTTGTCCCAAATCTTACAATGAGCATGGATTTCCCCTGGCCAGATGGCCTGCAAAGGAAGAGCCCACTAAAGTATTGTTTAGCTCCGTTGTCATCAACTATCTCTCGGTTATTCTGGAGATTACATGGCGCTTCAAACCGCAGAAAGTTGGGCCTGGATTTGTCACTTTCCTTTCCCCACCAGCCAGCAAATCCACGGGCCGTCCTCTCGGTGACCTCGAAAAGCAACGGTTGAGCATCTTCTCTTTTTGCCGTCCAGTCAGTACGGTCATGAGAAATAGGTATATGAGCCGGATCCATGAGGTTTTCTAGAAGGATGGAGTGATCATAAGGAAGCTCGTGCGTAGTTGAGATATCCTGGAATCCCGGCCTAGCAAAGTTTTCAAACCAAGGGATCTTCCTGGCATTTGGTGGAGTGGTGAGGGACATCCAAACCCACACCACTCCTTGGCATTCTCTCACTTCATATGTCTTCAAACAAGCTTGTTTCGGTATTTTGGCTCCAGATGGAAGCTATCACAAAAAGTCACTGTTATTTCTCCAGCACAAGTAAAAAGAAGGGATAGATTTGCAGAAAACAAGTACTCCGTAGTTAAAGAAAATGTGATGGGATGCACCTGAGGTATCTTTACACACTTGCCGTCACCTTCAAACTGCCAACCATGGTATAGACATTCAAGCCTTCCATCAACCAATTGCCCTTCTGAAAGCTTAGCTAACCTAAATATGACATCAACCTATCAACTAGTGCCATTTCTTTCGACAAGTAATTTTATTCGGGATAGAAATCAGAAAAGTATAGCCAAAATTACAGTAACAGAAGGAAAACTCCACATGATACTGTCATGCACATTGCTAGCGGTACAAAAATTCACTGCTATATGGAATTATCGGTACTAAAAAATTTCAGATGAGAAGGATACCTATGAGGGCAACGATCTTCATAGCACCTGAACTCACCAGCAGCATCACGGTAGAGAACAAGCTGCTTATGAAAGACTGTAAGACCGAGAGGCGCGTCATCAGGAACATTCTTAGCCAAGTAAAGAGGGTACCATTCTTCTGTCCAATCATAATCCACGACTTCAGCAACCCTGGTGGGGTCTACTAGCACATCCTCCTGACCTGTAACGTCTTCTGCAACTGCCTTGGCTATTTTAGAAGACATGGGTTTTACTTGTAATTGTCTTAACTTATTATGATTATGAACAAAACTGTAAAATGGGGTTCTAGTAGCTGGTTTGGAGAGAGTGAAGAAAGTGGGTTTTGAGGGTAGATTGTATGGAATAAGTGTTGCCATTTTTTTATGTGAGATTAGGAGCTGAAACTGCCCACTTTTCTTTGTTTTTGATCAAGGGAATCGTGAATCAAAGAGATTAAGAAGAAATGAGGTACTTCTAGTTGCTTGAGGTGTTCAAGTAAAGGCTTCTGTCCACATGTTCTGATCTGAGGTGTTATTGTGAGTATTATTGTACTATTGTCTTTAGTATTTTTGTCAGTCACCTATTCTCTATCGGCCCTATGTTTTCATTGTTGACCACTAGAGGTTGCCAACATGATTTAAGTTTGAGTAATCGTTTACTCCAATGCTCCTCCAAGGAGAAAAAGGAACATACATCGAATGTACTATCTCCAACTTTTTTGTTTTTTTGAGCATATATGTATTTTTTTTTAGCTTATTTACTCAAACTTTATTTGTTTTTGAGCATATTTGTATTTTTTTCGAGCATATTAAAAATTTTAAGTTAGATTTTAATATTTTTTCCGTCAAAACTCAAATTTAACTAAACTTATAGCAATGTTTTTGAGTTTTATTGCAATTTTTTAGAGTTTAATGTTTAAGTAAATAAACTCAGAAACTTCATAGTAAAACTCAGAAACTTTAAAATAAAACTCAAAAACTTTATTAGAATGCTCATAAACTATAAAGTTGGAGGTAGTACATCAGATGTATAATCCTCTTACTGTCCCCCAAGTCTTCGAATAATTATTCCTTCTATCCATTCCAAATTTAGGGGTGAGCATGGCTTCAAAATCGGACCGGACCAAAGACCGAAATCGTGAAATTTGTAGACCGGAGACCGAACTTAAATATTTCGGTCTTGACCCGTCCGACCTTAGACCCAATTGAAACGAAAATTATGATTTGTCATTAATAATTATGCAATAATTAAACTGAGTTTCGTCAAATCAAACATAATAAATAATCAAATTATCATTTGATTTAAATAATCGGTAATATTGAGTTTGTAATGCCTTTTAAAGGTAAACTAGTTTTGACACCCGTGCAATGCACGGGGTTAGTTTAATTGCACGCGTTCGTTTATATTCTCAATTAGATTTTTTTTTTGGTTACACGAAGCGGGGTAGAACCCATAAAAGACAAGAACACTGACTACTAGAAACTAAACAACAGAGACAGAAATTAAGAAGCATAAAACGGGACAAGCCTAGGCCACGATACCCCTCCAACATATTGTTGCATCAACCGAAACAAATGGTTCGGTATACCATTAGGTTCCCAAACGACCACCTGCTGCCTCTGGTTCACTCCAACATTAGCTAGCCAGTCTGCACACGCATTCGCCTCCCTATAAATATGGTGGATCTCGACTATCTCCGGATGGTCATTGAGGAAGCATTTGCATATTTGGACAAGGTGAGCATGAGCGGAAGGTAACATATCCACCGCTTTCAACAAATTAATGATAGGTTGAGAATCGGTTTGAATAACCAGTTTGTGAAACAATCTCTCCTTTGCTATGACCAAACCCCTTTTAAGAGCCATCAATTCCGCTCTCGTCACTGTCGCGAGACCCAATCTTTCTGTGACCGCAGCCAAAATGTTCCCTGCGGTATCTGTTGGGTTCCTTTGATTGATGATAACATGCCCATTTAATGTGTGCCTTCTTAGTTTACCTTTTCAGGATTTATGGTTAAATCAAGCTTGGATTAAGAAGTGTTGAGTTGTTGATCATCCAATTGTATTGAGTCTTAGGCGTCATCTTATGTACAAGTTAGAAAGTAAAGTATTTTAAAGTAATAGAAACAATCAAGACCACTTTGTTACTTTCACAAAGTAAGACACTGGATCATTGCCTCAATTCGTAACACTTGAACACTTTCTTATCTTTCAAAAGCCATTTACGTGTCTTATATTTTGAAAGATAACTTTCAGATTTTTACAAGGATTTGGCCTTCTAGAAAAAATGGTTTGAATAAATTATCATTTCAAATTGTTTCCCCTTTGTGCAAATTTGACTCTTTTGTCTTTGATAAAACAAGGTTTGCTTTTTGCCATTTTTGTGAAAGCTTGTCATCATGTGACTTGTTTTCCCTTCTTTGTTTTCGGAATTTGCATAATCTCTTTTGGATAATTTCAAACCCTCTTTCTCTCTTTTGCCTTTTGAATAAGAACCTTCTTTGGTGCAAGTTTGGGAAGTTGTTGAGACTCATCACATGTGATGGTCTTTGACCCTCAAAACCCTAACAACCCCCTTGCTCATCCTCTCTATAAAAGGCGTGCCTCACCCTCTCATAACCTCAAGACTTTTTCTGAGATTTAATCTAAGTTTGCAAATTGTTTTTCAAAGCTTAAAACCGAGTCTTTACTTTGCAAATCTTTTAAAAGTCTTCAAGTGTTACAATCATGGCTACTGTTACTTTAATATACTAGACTCTCTCACTTATGAATTGTTGATCTTGTAAAGTTGTCCACCTCAATTCTTTTTAAGAATAAGTTAGTGGAAGCTTGATCCTTATAACATTCTTAGTGTGTGTGTAGAGTTTAGGACGGAGTAGTCTTCAACTCTTTGGCAACCGGAGTAGGTTGCGAGTTGGCTTGTTCTAAGAACGGAGTAGTTCTTGAACTTGTGTCACAACCGGAGTAGTTTGTTGTCTTTTTATTGTACGGGTTTTTAGTAGTCGGAGTAGATCACTAAAATAAATCAATAAAAAGTAGATTGGACGTAGGCACTTGAGTTCTTGCCGAACCAATTCAAAAATCTCGTGTTTGATCTTCTTTGTTTTATTCCACTGCTCTTTATTTTGTTTGCTTTGCTTTGCTTAACTTTCGAAGTAACAGTTCCTCATACTGTCACATTTGGTCTTCAGTCTGTACTCCATAAACTGAGACAAATAGCTACAGTCAGAACAGTTGTTATTTTCATACTTCAGCAAACACTCATTTTAATACTCGTTTAATCTTGCAATATTATTCGAAGTATTCTTTCATCTCTTTCGTTCATACAACTCACTTTAAATTAATAAAGTTGAAGTTAAAATTTTTAAATAGTACCTAATTCACCCCACCCCCTCTTAGGTACTTGAATCCATAAACTCAACAATTGGTATCAGAGCCTCGTGCTCTTGATCGAGGCTAATTGCCTTAGAGTTTGATTCGTGGGTAATGGATTCCGAGAAACACTCCAAGATCCCGGTCTTTACCGGTTCGAATTTTGGATGGTGGAAACTCAAAATGGAATATTACATCAAAAGCATAGACTATCAATGTTGGAACATCATCCAAAATAGACCTCTTGTTATTGAGGAAACCGATATCTTAAACGGTTTCACCAAAACGAAAGAGGAAAGAAATTACAATGAAAATGACTTCAAACTTGCCGAAAAGAACTCCAAAGCAATGTCGATTCTTCAACGTTGTGTTGGTGAGGGGGAAGTTAGTCGAATCTCTGGATGTCCTACGGCAAAATCTATTTGGGATTCCCTTGTACTTTCCTATGAAGGGACGTCCCAAGTAAGGAAACACCGTGTTGACCTTCTCATGCAACAATATGAGATGTTTAGAATGTCAAAGGACGAGTCCATAAATAGTTTCTCTTCACGTTTTTCTTGTATTATTAATGAGCTTAAGAGTCTAGGAAGGAATTTCGAGTCCGAGGACATCATTCGAAAAATCCTTCGTAGTCTAACCTCTAAGTGGCAACCCAAGGTCACCGCCATAGAGGAAGCTAAAGACTTGTCAACCCTATCTCTTCATGAACTAATGGGATCACTAATGGCTCACGAGTTTAATCTCGACAAGCATTCTAGTGAGTCCTCAAAGGGAAAGAGTCTCGCCCTCACATCCTCTCCAAGTGATAGAGAATATGAGAAGGAAGACGAGTTTGCTATGTTCACAAGGAATCTAGCCGGGTTAGTCAATGGTCAAGGAAACAAAAGGTTCACTAATAATTACTCGAAAAAACGCTTTCCTAAGAAACGACCTAACTCCACTGTGGGATGCTTTAAATGTGGTGATAAATCTCACCAAATTAAAGAATGTCCCAAATGGGATGATATCAAATCAAAGGAAAGAAGAGAAAAGGTTAAAAAGGACTACAAACATAGAGTCATGAGTGCTATTTGGGGAATGTCCGACTCCGAGGAAGATGAGGAACTAGAGGCTAAAATGTGTCTTGAAAATCATCTTAAAGAAAAGGTCTCAAAAACCTCAAAAAACGAACACCTAAGATGCCTCATGGCTAATCCCAATGATTTCGAATCCGATTCCGACAACGAGGTAAATCATCTAAAGACCAAGGCTAGAACTTACTCCAAAGAGAAAGTATGTAAGCTTCTTGATCAACTTTTTGATAAGTGCCGGTTTCAAAATGATAAGCTTGAGGTAATGCAAAATGAGATTGAAGAAATCGCTCAAGAGAACTTTAATCTTAAAAATGAACTAAAAGCAACAGACAGCGTCACTGTCACCTCTGAGGCTTATGATAAAGTTAAAAGAGTCAACAAGTTAAACAAACATTTGACTAAAGAACTAGAGCGTCTTAGGATGATCCCCACGGACGTCTCTGACCTTGAAAATGTCAACACTACCTTGGTGATGCAAATTTCCTCACTAACCAAGGAACGTGATGATCTTTTGAAGGACAAAGATGCTCTCGAAAATGAAGTCTATGACCTTGTGGTTGAGATTGTAGACCTAAGAGAAACAAAGATTATGCTGGGATCGTTGCTTCTGACAAACACTTAGACAAGTCCAAAGAAAAAAATTGAATGTTTGGTCAATGAAAACAAGTGTCTAAAAGATGAGGTAGCATGTCTTAATAAAGAAATAGAGGTTCTTCATGAAAGGCTTACCTTTCTTCAAAAGGGTATGCCCGAATGTAGCACTTCTAGATCTACTCCTCATCATAGATCCGATGAATTCGTTGATCTAAGCAAACGTCTTGATGAGATGACATCTAAGTATGAAGAGTCCAAAGAAAAGATCGGATATCTCGTGTCTAAACTCAACAACCACACCCATGACTTCATAGTTGAGAAAAGGTTGTCTTTAGAAAGTGTAAACAATGATGAACTCAAGAGGGAAAAAGAAAAGAATTTGCATCTCCTCTCAAGAGTCAATGACTTGACCAATGAACTTGTAAAAGCCAAAAACATCACTGAAAAATGGGAAGGAAGTCAAACCGTGTTAAACTTTCTCACAAGTCAAACCGAGAGATGTAACAAAGTTGCTGGTTTGGGCTTCAAATGGAACAGTCAGATTGACTGTTGCATCCAGAGGCCTCAAACTGATTTTAGAAGAAGGAAATACATGGGTCTTCCCGAGTACATTATTTGAAACTATTGTGGAAAGAATGGTCATGTTTTCAATGGTTGTAGAAAAAGATTTGAGGACATTAACAAGAACAACAAAATAATAAAGCAAATATGGATTAGGAAAGACACCGTAAGATATGTTGATCACAAAAGGGGACCCAAGTTTGTTTGGGTTCCTAAACTCAAAATCTAATCTTGTGTAGGGCTTGGTGAGAGGCGGCCGCAATTGGTACTTGGATAGCGGATGCTCTCGTCACATGACGGGTGATAGAAGCCAATTCCTCTCACTTAAAGCATACAATGGTGGCACGGTAAGGTTTGGTGACAACAAGAAAGGTGCAGTAATTGGCATTGGAAAGGTTGGTAAGTCACCATTACTTTGTGTCGACAACGTGCGGCTTGTTAAAGGTTTGAAGCATAATATCCTTAGTATTTCTCAACTTTGTGATAAGGGTAATATTGTAGAATTTAGTGCTAATATGTGTCGAATAATTGATGCCACTACTAATGAACTAATACTCGAAGGAAGACGTGTCAAAGACGTGTACTTAACTAATTTGAACACTCTATCCGGTCACACTATGTCTTGCATGAGTGTAATGAACAATGATCCTTGGTTATGGCATAAAAGGTTTGGTCATGTTAGTACTAAAACTCTTAATACCCTTAAAAGACTCGACTTAATTGAAGGTATTCCCAACATGAAGTTTGATTTTGATAAAGTATATGATGAATGTGCTAGAGGTAAACATGTTAGAAGTTCCTTTAAATCCAAAAGAATTGTGAGTACATCTCAACCTTTACAACTTCTACATATCGACTTGTGTGGACCAATGAGAACTAGGAGTAGAGGTGGTAGTCGTTGTGTGTGTCATTGTTGATGATTACTCTAGGTTTGTTTGGGCACTCTTCTTAAGCTCTAAGGATGAGGCATTTTATGAGTTTCTAATTTGGTTAAGAAAGATTCAAAACAAACTTGATTTAAAACTTGTTTCAATAAGAACCGATCACGAAATTGAATTCAAAAACTCATCATTTGGTGCTTATTGTGATGACAATGGTGTAGACCATAACTTCTCGGCTCCTAGAACCCCACAACAAAATGGTGTGGTTGAAAGGATGAATAGGACCCTTGAAGGTATGGCTAGAACAATGTTATTATGTAGTAAGTTATCTAAGAACTTTTTGGCCGAAGCGGTAAATACCGCTTGCTACATTCATAATCGTGTCATGATACGGAGTATCTTGAATAAAACTCCCTATGAATTGCTACGTGGAAGAAAACCCAATATTTCATATTTTAGATGTTTTGGAAGCAAATGTTTAGTTCATAACAATGGTAAAAACAACTTGGATAAGTTCGATCCACGTAGTGATGAAGGAGTATTTATTGGCTACTCCGATCATAGCAAGGCCTATAAAGTTTACAATAAACGAACCATGTTGATTAAAGAAAGCATCCATGTCATTTTTGATGAATCTAGTGTGCTTGGACAGGTACAAAACGTGGAAGATGACGATGATGATGACGATGAGTTTGAGATTGGTCTTGTTCGAAAGGACTTCGTGTTCGAGGATGTAGAAGCTGCCAACGCTAACTCGCAACAGACACAGGGACTGTTACCTTCAAAGGAAGTCAGCAGCTCAGGGGGAACACGTAGCACACCTACTACTGTTTCTTCTCTGGATGCAACAGACCCAACGACTGTTGCCTCCACCTCCAGAACTGAATCAACCCAAAACAGTGATGATGAAGATCACTCCAAGCAAAAAGAAACAGATCACTGGATCGATCTTTGTTGAGGGGGAACAAGAAACCGTTGTTCCAAAGAAGTGGAAACATCAAAGCTCTCATCCACTCTCTAATCTCACAAGCGATCTCAACTCGGGAATTCGAACAAGATCATCCCTCAACAATCTCGCTCATCTCATTATTGTGCCCACAATGCCTTCCTTTCTCAAATTGAACCCTCAAATGTAACAGTAGCTCTGACTGATGCAGACTGGTTGCTTGCCATGCAAGAAGAACTCAATCAATTCAAGAGAAACGAGGTATGGCACTTAGTCCCTAGACCGCCTAATCGTACCGTCATTGGTACTAGGTGGGTCTTTCGCAATAAGCTTGATGACTCGGGAGAAATTGTAAGGAACAAGGCTAGGCTAGTGGTGCAAGGTTATAACCAACAAGAGGGTATTGACTACGATGAAACCTATGCACCGATAGCTAGACTTGAGGCCATATGATTACTTATAGCTTTTGCAGCTCACAAAGGCATTAAACTCTTCCAAATGGATGTCAAAACCGCTTTCTTAAATGGATATTTGGAAGAAGATGTCTTTGTAGAGCAACCGCCGGGTTTTGAGAACAATGATTTGCCTAACCATGTTTTCAAATTAGACAAAGCTCTTTATGGTTTAAAACAAGCACCTAGGTGTTGGTATGATAGATTGTCTAAATTTCTTATTGAAAATGGTTTTAAAAGGGGCTCCGTTGACAAAACATTGTTCTTAAAGTCACAGTCAGATGAACTGTTGGTTGTATAAGTATATGATGATGACATTATATTTGGTGCAACAAATGAACTCCTTTACTTATATTTTTCGGAACTAATGAAATCGGAGTTTGATGTGACCATAATTAGAGCATATTTAGTCCCCGAATTAGCCTTGTTCCCATACTTTTTAGTGCATATTTGGGTCATTTATTGTCTTTAGTCCTTTGTTTTGCATATTCTTTGAGGTTTTGTGTCCTTGGTAGGAAAGGAGTGCAAACCTTGCATTTTCATGGCAAAATGAAGTTAAATTGATTGAATTCAACGACCAAGCATCAAAGAGAAGACAAGATTAGAAGGCCTTTGTACATACTATAGTAGATGGGCAATGATGAGAAAAGATCCTTGCATCCCCGAGGAAATCCTCAAGGATTTTATGAAGAAAAAGGAAGAAAAGAAGAAAGAAAGAAGCTGTAAGACAATCCGAGCGGATTGTCCACAAGACGCCCGTCCAAGAGGGGCAATCCGAGCGTCTTCTCTCTGTGGACGCCCGTCCAAAACACGTACAATCCGCCCGTCTTCCCCAGCTGGACGCCCGTCCAGAATCACCAGAATCCGCCCGTCCCGTGCCCTGGACGCCCGGATTCTCTAACAGCCATTTCGTCTTCTACAAGCTTCAAGGAAGGATGCGCATATTTTTCTAAGACTAGCAAAAAGGAGACCGGAGTCTCCCTAGAGACCGGCGATTCCTCAAGGACTTAATCGTCATTTAAGCCCTTAGTAAACCCTAATTTATGTAACTAATCCCCACTATAAATACCCCATTAGTCTAATTAGATTAGCATGTTCTTCTTAGCAATCTCTAGTGTAGTTAATATCAATCAAATCTCTCTTTAATCTTGTAATCAACATTTAATCAAGTTTTAATACAAGTTTCATTTCCTTAATCTCTCTCTTGTTCATCCTTTGTTTTGGGTAATTGAAGATTATTTGGGTTATTATTGGGAGATTGACAACCTTCCAATCTATCATCAAGTACTTATATTATTCTTTGCTTTATTATTGGAATCATTAGTAGGTATAATTCTCTTAATATCTTTTTAATTATTGTTAATTATCTTCATTTATTCATCATGTTTCACTTTGTTGGTATGATTGACAACCTTGCTAGCATGTTCAACATGATAATGAGTGAGTAGTTTCCTTAGCTAGGGTTAATGGGTAATTAGGGGAAACCAACATGGGGGATGATTCATGCTTAATTTAATATGTTTTCATAGTTTATTTGCTTGCTTGTTGTGATCTCAACTTATGCACATGTTATGTTTGATGAAATGCGAGCCTATGAATCCTTGCATTTTTTACCCATAACCTATCTTTTCAATGAGACTTGTAAGATATAAACCAACTCGAGTCTCATTAGACCATGCATATAGTTGAGTAGGGAAGATTAAGTCGACTTGTAGGTGTTGTACAATCTAATCGATTCGGCTCCGGGACCCAAACTTTCCTAGGATTGTAAGATATAAACCAACTCGATCCATCACAACAATAATTGCTTGCTTATAATTTGAGAATATGTTTGTAGGATCAATTCCCATGAATCCCCTATGACCCCATGACACCCTAGTGCCTTTTATCAATTGTTTACATCCCTTTTTAATCATCTTGCTAGTTTACTTTCATTGCTATTTAGTTTAGTGATCTTCTATTTCAAACCCCAAATTGAGACACCCTTAGACACCACTAGTTGCAATAGAAAATCTCATCTCAATTCCCGTCCCTTGGGATCCGACCTTTACTTGCCTCTTTACTAAGTGTAGAGTTGTTTGTGAAGTTATAAATTGTGTTTTGGTCTAGGTGCTCCTAACGACAAGTATCGAAAACTAAACCTCCTCGAGAGTCCGACCAAAAAATGGCGCCGTTGCCGGGGACGGTGTTAACTTGATTTAGATTTTCTTAAGTTGTTATTAGTTGTGTCTTTCTTTGCCTTGGGGAAGTAAAACTCCTCAAGGTTTGTTCTAATTATTTTCGAGTTAACATGTATAAATTACACATAATCATATAACCCCGAACAATAATAATTATAATAGGATCGGTAGAATCGTGTTACCTTGAATTTGTCCCGAGTTGCTCAAAACAAAGAATAGACAAAGGCCCAGATAGAGGTTGGATATAAAAATCTAGTGCGACAGTCACGAGTAGATGTTGACACGAAGAAAAGCACGAGGCTCCGATATAAGCAAAAGCAGACCAAAGGCTTTATGGGATATTTAATTCCTAGCGATATACTTGATACTTGATAGTCATAGGAAATAATATTGATGGGTTATTATATATAGGCAATGAGGAATAGAGTTTAACAAAGTGACGACTATTAATTGGAACATATATAGCAATAAGGAAATAGGTTAGCAAAGAGGAGAATGAATAAATAATGGTAAGCTAATTGGAGGTTCGTAAGACTAGCAGAATTTAGGGAAAACCAACTCAACCCAAAAATAAAATATTATATTTTGTTTAAGACCAACCTTTATATAAAATATAAGAAAATAGTATAAAACTATAAATATTAATATAGAAATATTTGGGTTATTACAATCTTCCCCTCTTAAAATGAACTTCGTCCCCGAAGTTCGGATTTAGAAAATAAAGAAACTATAAAATTTGAGTTGTATTACACTGCACCCTCTTTAAAATAAAGTTCGTCCTCGAATGTAAAATTTTAAAAATGGAAAAAAATGACAACTCAAAATAAGAAATTTTTTTAAAAGTTAAAAGGGCGGTGCTAAGATGTGACGATCTCAACACCTAACCAAGAAAGAAAACTGCTCTGATACCAATTGTAATACCCCTAATTTTCGGCTAAATTAAAACTTAACTTTTACATATAAACCTTGCCGAAATAAAGAAATATTATAATTAATATACAAAGTCTCTTATTACAAATCCGCTTAAATATAAAATAATACAAAATGAACTAAAACTTTTACAAATACTTTAAATAAAATCTTGTCTTGAGATAAAATCCTTTTTGAACAGCAGCGGAAGACCTGAAAGCAAAACCGGAAGGCAGAAAGGAACTACCCCCATGACGAGTAGCTCCGAAGGGAGAAAACACGTCAGTCGAAAAGCTGAGTAACAGATAATACCTCAATAGAAGCAGAATAATTTTTGGTCATGGCGTGGAACCACAAACATGTAAAAATAAAAGAAACACGGAGAATAATAAAAACACTCCCCATAAACTAATCTCAAACTCAAACTTACTCCATATTACTACACTCTCTAATTCCAGTAATTAACTCAATCTCAACTCATTACTCCATCTCAATGATTACTCCGTCTCATAGTATAGTAACCAAATATCGTATTCTCATCGTCAACCCTAAGACTAGGACAAGGGGTGAGTGAACTGGCGGATAAGACCGCGAAACAATATATCCATCTCAATGTCAATTCCAATCTTATAATATAACTCAATAACCAGGGTCACTCTGGACCGTAAACACAATATGGCACAACGGCCTCATAACTCAATACCGGTAACCAATTTCAATTTCAATATCAATATCGTCAGAGGTTCAATAATGAACCGTGCTCAACACTTAGAGTAATACTCTAAGCTACTCACCCACGAGTCTAGGTCAAAACAATCGACAAATCAAACACAATATATACATCCAAGACGTCAAACTTAATATAAAAATATCACACGGATACTCTTCTATGGATCATGCAATTGTGCTTATCTACACCGACATACTCCCTGTTAGCTTTTGACTTGAACTTTGCTAAATCCCATAGCTATATTAATAAACTCCACCTTGATAGCCTAATTGAGCAATGGTACATTAGCTTATCTTTAAGCGTTAGATTTCCTTGTTAAAAAATAATTTTTCACAATCTCGAACTTTCCATCTCAATAATCAAACTCAACCCACGCATAAATTGTACCCATCTCACAAATTATTTACCTTACCAATAAAATAGTATAACTACTATATAAATAATATTACATTCATTATCAATAATCAATTTAAATAAATACAACATGTATAAATTACACATAATCATATAACCCCGAACAATCATAATTATAATAGGATCGGTAGATTCGTGTTACCTTGAATTTGTCCCGAGTTGCTCAAAACAAAGAATAGACAAAGGCCCAGATAGAGGTTGGATATAAAAATCTAGTGCGACAGTCACGAGAAGATGTTGACACGAAGAAAAGCACGACCCTCCGATATAAGCAAAAGCAGACCAAAGGCTTTATGGGATATTTTTTTCCTAGCGATATACGTGATACTTGATAGTCATAGGAAATAATATTGATGGGTTATTATATATAGGCAATGAGGAATAGAGTTTAACAAAGTGACGGCTATTAATTGGAACATGTATAGAAATTAGGAAATAGGTTAGCAAAGAAGAGAACGAATAAATAATGGTAAGCTAATTGGAGGTTCGTAAGACTAGCAGAATTTAGAGAAAACCAACTCAGCCCAAAAATAAAATATTATATTTTGTTTAAGATCAACCTTTATATAAAATATAAGAAAATAGTATAAAACTATTAATATTAATATAGAAATATTTGGGTTATTACACTTTGAAGTCGAGATCAAAGAATGCCGAGGCCGCCTCATATTGGACGATCCTCGGTGTTTGTGAAAACATTGTCACAAGCTTAGAGTAGATTTTATAGGCGGGGCCCATCTTAAAGGCTCTCCTTTGGAGATCCGCCTCCATAGCAAATATTAATACATTTTTTATTGCAGCGGAATCTTTGTGGTAAGCTTCATATGCTTCCCTAGTGGCGGCACTTGACCTAGCATTAGGTTCGGGTGGAGAGGCCTCAATGAGGTAACGAAGCTTGTCGTCACCTTGAGCGGCTAATTTGAGTTGGGCATCCCAATCGGAGAAATTTGATCCATTCTTTTCAAGTTTACATCGATCCATAAAGGATCGGAGCTATGAAACATTAGTGAGAGTGTTTGCGTTGGTGTTTGGTGCGGCCATTTGTTATTGAGAAATAAAAGCGGTCAACAAAATAAAATAGAAGGAATAAAACATTTATCGTTTTAATAATAATATTTGTAAATAATTTAAATTTAAACAAGTTTTATTGCATTTATCTAGTGACCTCTACCCAACTATGATAAATGATTCCAAGATCCAAGTTCATATTAACTCGGGTACGGTGAAGCCGGATAATCCCTCATTAATATAACTCGGTGGATTAACTCTTTAATCGATTCTACTTTTAGAATTCTTGGTTGATAAAATTACATTAATATTTATCTTTAGCCCGGAACACATGCGACTACGGTCATGAATACTTCCGTTGAGCTCAATCCAAATTTCGAAGTAATAACATTTTACTACCCACTTACCCAATGTTACAAGGTTTTTATTACGGTGAAGCCGAATTAACTCCCTTATGAAATTGGGTTTCGTGGGTTCTACTATTTGGTAAGGCTAAATCTCAATTATTAATTTAGCGAGAGGTCATGTCAATTTATTATATATCACGTTTTAAGTGAACTGAAGCGGTGAACTACGACAATTATAATTGACACGGTCGACAACTCGATTAAATAAAATGCATGTTTAGTTATGGCGATTTAGCGATGCATGCAAACATATAAAGAAAGTACAAAGCATAAATATAAAGTCCTAGTATGGCCTTCCTAAAATATTAAATCTAATAAACTATTACAAATTCGGAAACCAACTCCTTGGTCCCTTGAACTTCGGTCTTGGCACGCATCTCGAGGTAACACCGTCTTCATGGAAACTCCGTGAAATTACAAAATAATAAATAAAATTGCATAATTTCCTATTATACATTTGTAATAAAAAAATAAATCTATTAAATTACAAAACGGTGATACGAGATCACAATAATTACAACCGAATCGATATTCTCATGCATTTCAGGTAATACCAATTAAAACTAAGGCCATACTAAGTTAAATCGCCTTTTAAGAGCCAACTAGTTTTGAAACCCGTGAAAAATCACGGGTCCTATACAAATTTTCTTTTTTTTTATTAATACTACTTGTATAAAACAAATTTTGATTTGGAAACATTGCAGACGATAAAATAGGATGGAAATTATGAGATTGAACATAATAACACGGTAATATAAACAATAATAATATGAGATTAGTGGGGAATAGAGGCATTGTATTTATCGTTAAAATGTGGGTCTTTGTAAAAGATACAAAAAAAAATCTAATCATGAGTAACTCTTCTTCTCCTCTATTAACAACCTAGTAAATTAATGGGATTTAGGCATTTAGTAGAGAGTTTTTTTGAATGTATATGTTGAACGAATGACGTTGCTCATTGCTCTGATGATTCATAATTTGTGCTAACTCGTAAATTCAGTAATGATCTGCATTCTCAATTCATCATACTCAAATTAAATAGTCTAAATACATGTATATAGACATAAGTTGTTTATATAGAAATCAATGATTAATACTTATACATAGGTTATGTATTACGTAACTTCAAGATATTGGTGCTCCGGAGATTGAAGATTTTCTTAACCGCCAATTTACCAAAGGCGGTCAAGTTTTTCTCCTTCAATAGGTAAAAGAAAAATAGTCTAACAAAGTGAATGAAGTAAGACTAATATAGTAATTGAATACATTGAATACGTGTCTCTCCATTTCAAATTTAATTATCATTTGATGGTTTTTTTCCTCTTGTAAGATTATCCGTCAATGTTGTGTCGATACTATCACTACAACTAAAAGGCCAAGAATAACTAATAGGCTAAAAACCTTAGCATAATTATTGGAACAAAAATAGATAGGCTAATATCAATTAAAATGTCAACGACATAAAAATACATCCTCAATATGGTGATTACTCCATTCACGAGCTTCAGATTTGATCATCCATATGAACACATCCTCCAACATCAAATATCGTGTTAACTGATATTGAACTAATAACCAAAATAAAAAAAATTGATAATTCTTAAATTGTAGTCTGTACTCACCGATTGTCATGTATTAATAATTAAAATAGGAAAACCTCCCAAAAAACAGAAATTCCAAGAAAAAAATGAGAAACATCATGCTACCTCTTAAAAAATCCACATACTTGTCGATTGTCATTTGCACGTATTGATCTCCAAGTATGTCATGCTCCTGAAAATTCAATCAATTGTACAAATTAGTATTATGCCAAAATTATTTGTACACAAAATACAAAATTGCATAAGATATACCAAGTATATGTAAAATATTATCAAATGAGTTTTGTATTAATAATTAAAATAGAAAAATCTCCCAAAAAAAGAAATTTCAAGAAAACAAAAATGAGAAATACTATGCTACCTCTTAAAAAATCCACATACTTGTCGATTGTCATTTGCACGTATTGATCTCCAGGTATGTCATGCTCCTGAAAATTCAATCAATTGTACAAATTAGTATTATGCCAAAATCAATTGTAAACAAAATACAAAATTGCATAAGATATACCGAGTATATTTAAAATATTATCAAATAAGTTTGACCAATATAGTAAAATTTTATAATGGAAAAGAGAACATGAAAAAAACGAATGAGCTGTAGGCTGATAAAAAATTATAATAAAAATGCATGTCTATTGTTGTCCTCATGGAATAAACATTATCATCTCAAGAAAAAAAAGTGGTAATTAAGAAGTCATAATATCATCAAAAGATTTAAGGTAAACTAAAAATATGAATCATTATAAAGAAACTTGAGAAATGAGTTATGGAGAAAGAATATGAAAAGTATGGTTAAATGCTTGTGGTGAATTGAATAAAGTATTGAAGTGGAAGAAGATAAAAAGTTTGTTGTCTTCTTTAATTTTTTTTAATATTGTAATTGTAAGAATAAATATTAGGGGACATAAAAGACAATAATGATGATATGATGAGACTTGTAATATGGCTTCTTGAAATCATGTGGTTATATCAAATGTCTTTTAAAAGTGTACTCAATGTTAGCCTTTTTATACTATTTATTATATAGATTTTAAAGAAATAAACAAATATATACTTTAATTTTATGAATTGTGTTAATATGAAAAAATTTAGCCGATTCACTAACATCTATGTTCTCTTCCAAAAATTTCAATTAAAATGTGAAATATAATTGTAAATTATGAAACTTTTATGTGAATTTTGGTAAATTACATCTTTTTTTGGTTTTTTTAGCTCATCAAATATTTAATATATACATTTAGTTTAAGAATATTAATGTTGTCTTTTGATTTTCTTTATTTGTATTTTACACAATATGTAATGACTTTTTTGTAAGGACTTTTAGTAATCATTCAATTTTTTTTTTTTAAGAATCATATCAAATAACCAATAATCTAATAATAATTAATAAATAATAATTAAACAGTCAATAAAAATTAATGGAAATTAACGGGGTATAAAATATTAAATGCTAATGCCATGTGAAATTAAATTAAATGCTTTAATCTAGCCTTTTAACTATATTGTATAGATTTACTTAAGTATTTACAGAATTTGTTTGTAAATTACTTAAATTAAATAAATATTTTCTTTTCCATATATTTTATATTTTCCAAAACCTTATCCTTTACGTGAAATAATTTCATGAACTAAATACGGTATTTCTACCCTTTTAAAATTCTATTATTAGTGTTTAATTTCACAAGTATTTACAGGATTTGTTTGTAAATTACTTAAATTAAATAAATATTTTCCTTTTCATATATTTTACATTTTCCTAAGAAAATATTTTATATGATCGTTAATACTTATTTATCGATTAATTAGTTCTGTAAAACATCTTCTATATACAACAAAGTTATAGTAACAATAATAGTGAGTTAATGCCTTTAAAAAAAAGTAGTGAATTAGTGACAATACAATTTTTTTTGTTTTCAACTTCATTTATTCTTCTTCGTTCTTAATTTCTTATGTATTCAATTTTTTTTTATTTCGAATACATATAATAGTACTCCATATGAAATATCTTGAAATTATTAACTTATAGTTAATACGTATTTTTTTATTGTAGTTTTTTTTTGAGTTAATTAAATTTAAATCTAATGGAATATGGATGGATTTTTAAAGTAAATAAGTGAATTAAATTAATGCAATATAATAATAAATTGGATAATCCACGTCATATTAGTTTGCCAAGTCACATGTTATTGTATACGTGGTTTTTTTTCATCCAATGTGGCATTGTCTATGTGTCATTTTTAGGCTAGCCTTTTAATAGTATTTATAGATATCGTATATTTTATCGGTTTTTATGGATTTGCGTGATTATAACTTGTTAAAATCACAATATGTTACATAAATTCATATTTATGTTCAAGTTAATTACCCCAACCATCTTAGGGCTCAAAACTTAATTTTCACTAACATTTTGACAATAATTCAACTTGATTTCTTAATATTGTTCATAATGGACCCAAAAAATATACATTTTTATATTATAAACTCCAAATTAAATTATAATAATTTCAAAATTTGAAATTCAAACTCATGAACATTCTGGAAAAATACCATGACACTCATAATGTTCAAAACTTAGGTTAAAAATTTCGAAATTTTTTTTTCGAGAAAAAACATCGTTGCGGTTTATCGGTTTTATCAAATATAACCATTAAAATATGAGAAAATTAATTTTAATCAACTTTTCACTTTTAGATCTGAAATATGGGATAAAATGCAACATATGACGTTTTTCTTTAGTCATGAAATATGTTTTAGCATTATAGGCTAATTTAAGTCACTATTTATTGAATTTTTACTCAAAAATTGATAAATCATAAAAAAAAGTTCAAACCATCTAAGAGTTTTACACATACTGAGTAAAAATGCATGTTACAACATATAAAATTTTCATGACCAGATTCGAAATATAACTCATATTAACCTAATAAACCCTTTAAATTCGATTTAAACTCATAAAATTCATATTTTATGCAAAATAACTTAGTTTTTCATGAAATGTAACATGAAACTAGTATATAATATATGTGAAAACATAACCAAAAATCACTGAAAAAATCGAAGTTTAGCTATTTTTCGTCCAAAAATGACATTTTTCTCATAAAAATCACATTTTAATGCCAATAATATATATAATGAACAATAAAATACATAAATCAACCCAATTATCCCAAAAAAATTTTAGGACCAGAAACTTGTAACATGCAAAATTATTTCATGATTTATCTTCATAAATCCTAAATAACAAGTTTTATTTGTTAACTAATTAACTCGGAAAAACAAACCCGATTTTGCATGCAACAACCTTGTGCTCTGATACCACTTGTTAGGATTCATTAATCTCAAATATTTACATATACATAGTATGATAGTTTAATTTAGTCATAAAATTAAATCGGATCTTATGCATGCAAAACAATTACAAGTATAAGGAGAAAATCAATTCTTACATTGATGATTTCGGAATATGGGCACTAGTAAGTTCACCTTCTTACTAGTTTTTGAGCTTTCAAAAGGTGGAAGAACAAGATTCAAGTGGAGAATGTCTCCTAAGGAATTATACCGAAAGTAACACCCTTAATAATAATAATAATTAATATGATCTACTGTTAATTAAAATCTTAGTTAAACTTGACACAAAAATTAGATTTTTGTTATCTTCTTTTTCGGTTAAGAGGAGAGGATTTTATGAGTGTTTCTTTCTCTAAAATATTTCACAAATTGTAGAGAGTTCTTAATTTTTCTTACACTAAAAAATTATGTAGTGAATGGTTGAATAATAAGAGAAAAACTCTTGGCTTTTCTTATGCAAAAACCGGGTGGAGGGAAGGGTAGAGGGCCAATGCATGAGCTTCACATTCTTCCCAAGACAAACTAATGCATGTCTATGAGTAGAGTATAATCATTGTGTTTCCATTTAAAATAAGCAACACAATATAAATCCTTGCCCCCTTTCCATATTTCGGTACATACATAAAATGGAAGGTTCACTTGATTTTGTCATTTGTCAATTTTGTCATATGTCACATGTTACATGACATGTCACAATATAATGTATTTTTAACATATTAAAAATCAACATATTAATAAAATATGTCACATACAAAATTAACTAGTAATTCTCAATTACTTGTACCAAAATGGTTTATCGAATTATAAGTTACAACAACTTGTATTTATAATAAATTATTCAATCTGTTTCAATTGTTTCGTAAACAATAAATTAATCTAAGTAATAAAACAATTCGATTACTTAGACCGTATCTTATTTAATCGAATTACAATGAGACACGTTAATTTTACTCACAAAATCATCCGTCAATTTTAAGCAATTTAATTAACTCGTATCGGCATACGATTAATTAAATGATCAATTAAGAGTATTACCCTATAGGTATAACCTCAGGGCATCAACTGATCACCACCGTCGTACGACAGTAATGTCAAACTCTATTCAGCCAATCATTACCGATATGTGTGGACCAGTTGACTGTAAAGTATTAATTTCTCTCATGTATTCTTAAATATGAGATTTAAATATGTGATCATCATGATCGACAATTGTGATCGCATTATTGTCGGGGACACTCCGACAATTACTTCCTCGTCATCGCTTAACTCGAGATTGCCCAATCCCTTAGGATGCATATAAGGAACCTCATCTTCATTAATGGGCACATCCAGACTTTGATAAGTAGTACCACTCCTCAAAGAAATAACATTAACTTGCTCATGTGCTTGTTTACCTTGAGGAGGAAGATTGTCGGACTGTTTTGAAGGATTTTGAGCCGCCATTTGAGAAACTTGAGTATCCAACATCTTGTTCTGAGCCATTAGTTCGGAAATCTGAGACGTTTGCTTTTGTTGAATCATCAAACTTTGTTGCAAAAGAGCTTTCATCTCAGCCATCTCATTACTTGGAGCTTGAGGAGGAGGTTGCATCTGTTGATTACCACGATTTGGAGGAATAATATAAGCATTATGCGGCGGGGCTTGAGCAAATACATTCTGACTCCTTTCAGGGAATAAGTTAGAATAAGGAGTACCTTGCTTGAAAGTCTGGAAAGCATGTACCTGTTCAATGGTACTCATACACTTGGTTGCAGTGTGGCCATGTATCCCACATCTCTCATAGGACACTTCTTGTTGAACCACATGAACCGTTTCTTGCTTATTAACCAAAGACCGAGTAGTTTTCAACTCGGCTATTTGAGCCGTTAAAGCCTCCAGTTGTGCCGCAATAGCATTGTCTGAACCACTTCCTCTCTTACTTCCTCTGGGGTTACCATTCTAAGCAGTGTAAGTAGCTATCTAATCAATCAACTTCCAAGCATTACCATCATTAGTATTATCATGCAATCTTTCATTGGTAGATGAATCAAGCAAAGCTCTGTGATCGTATTATAACCCGTTGTAAAACTGGTTGTAAAGAAACAAAATCTGGAAGCCATGATGGGGGGATGGATCGAACTAGCCTTTTGAAACGAAACTAGGCTTCATTAAGGTCTTCAGTAGGACCTTGTGTAAAACACGTAATCTGGCTTCTAAGAGCATTAGTTTTATGCGGTAGAAAATACCTCTTGTAGAATGCAAGAGCTAATGAAGTCCAGTTAGTGATTGAATCAGCCTCCATATCCAAGTCACGTAGCCATTCTACTACATCATCTCTCAGGGAGAAAGGAAATAAAGTATGTTTGACTTGATCTTGAGTCACCCCTGAAGTCAAAGGAATAGAACAACAATATGTAACAAATTTCTCCATGTGCTTGGCGGGCTCCTCTCCAGCTTTTCCTTCAAATAAATTTCTCTCTACTAGGCTTATATAGGAAGGCTTCATCTCAAAAGTCCCTTTATCAGTGGTAGGGAGCTTGAAATCTTTAGGAATAGAATCAACCGTGGGTTCGGAATGACTTGCCAAGGTCGGCATATTTAATGTTGTAGGAGTAACGGGTGCAGAAATAAGTGTTCTTCAAAGGACGAATCTTTTGCGAAAGTAAACCGCTCCTAGTCAAGTGTACTCAAGTCTTCCACCAGACTTATTTCTCTTTGAAATTTGTGTCTGTACCAAAAAGTCTTTTCTGGCTCGGGATCAAAAGGTATAATCTGTTGTTGGAGTATGTGTCCTTGACAATAATGCGATCACATGTTTAAATCTCATATTAAGAATACATAAGGGAATGTAACATTTTATTGTCAACTGATCCACATTAATCGGTAATGATTAGCTGACTAGAGTTTGACATTACTGTCGTGTGACGGTGGTGATCAGTTGATCCCTTAAGGTCATACCTCTAGGGAAACATTCTTAATTGATTAATTAATTAATTGTATGACGATACAAGTTGATTCATTCCTTAAATTTGAACAAATGATTTTCTGAGTAATAATACGTATCTTATTGTAATTCGATTAAATAAGATTCGTACTAAGTAAATAAATTGTTTTATTACTTAGGTTATTTATTGTTTATGAAACAATTAATATAACAATGAATTGTTTATTATAAATACAAGTAGTTGTGGTTTATAATTCTATGACCCATTTTCAGTAATTATAAATGTGAATTACTAAGTTATTTTTGTATGTGATTTATTTCATTTATATAATGATTTTTAATAAGTTAAAAATGCATTATTTAAATTACATGCCTAGTAACATGACCAATATGTCACACTATACAATTTAACATTTTTTTAGGTGAAATGTTTGTAATATTCATTCCAACCAAAGCACCCAGTACAATGTTTTTCCACTACATGCTATATTTTCATATACAAATAAGATAAAACCTATGTAGTAACATGTATATATATAAAAAAACTTCAGATCAGACCATGATCTCTACACCAATTCTTATCAAAACTGGTCATAGTTCCTTGAAATTCTCCTGCAACTCGTCTTCTGCAATCAACTTGTACCAGTCTCACAAGATGAGCAGGATTCATAACATATCCATCAATTCTGCGAGTATTCCTACTTTTCCAAACTCCATAATGAACACCAACTATAGCAGCTAGTATAATTTGTCTTACCAACACAGAGAGTCTTCTAAGCTTCAGTATGCATTCAGTAGCTAAAAGATTACTCATAGGGATTTGTAGCCAGGATGATAACAGCTGAAAACAACGTTTGATAAAATGCAGATACTAAAGAGATGCATATGAGTCTCTGCTTCCATGCCACAAAGGTAACATTCAGTAGGCACATCCAATCCCATTTTCCTTAATCTGTCTAGAGTCAGCAATCTTTGATGCTGTACGAGCCACATAATAAAACTCCATTTAGGTAAATTGTACCTATTCCAAACAATCCTAGCCCAAGGAACCTTCTGATTAGACTCATTCAATAACCAGTTGTAACCATCAGATATAGTGTAAGCCTCAGCAGTCCCTCTCCATTTGTCAGCAGTATAACCCTCTTTGAACAGCTTTTTAACCTCACATATTTTCCTCCATGCCCATGAACTATAAGGAGTAGGTTCATAATCTTTACAATTTAACATTTGACAAACTTAAAATGGACCCAGTTTAAGTGGCTGAGCTGTGTAAATAGGTTTATGGGGTTTAATTGTGTTTTGTTGATTTAATTAGTGGGAGGCACTATGATTACCTACTAATCATAGGGTTGCATGCCTATTATTCTTGAGAAGAGAAACAACAAAATGCATTAGGCACTCTTCCCCCCTTCCACCTACCCGGCCACCCTAAGGAAAAATGAGAGGTTTTTCCTTCTTATTTTATACAATTCTTTTTTGATAAGTTACTCACTTGGTGATTAACTTATCTCTCTAGTCTTAGTTTTGAACACACTAGATATCTCTCACATAATCTCTAATATTATTCCTAAAATTACTAGAAGTAGTAATCACATAATATTAGTATTTTTAAGGATATAAATATTAATTTATAGTAACTAAATTAATATTTGTATTAAGAGTATTTCCTTGGTACAAATCCTTAAGGAGTAGATCTTGCAATTAGATCTAGGGTTTTTGGGGCATTTGGAAATTTCTTTAAGAAGACTAATTTGGTAGGAGACCAAATTAGTATAAACCAATTAGCAAGAGTACGAAAGGGATGATAAATTAAATCTCATATTAAGAATACGAAAGGGATGATAAATTAAATAGTCAACTGATCAACATTAATCGGTAACGATTGGCTTGCTAGATTTTGACGTTACTGTTGTAGGACGGTGGTGGTCAGTTCATCCCTTAAGGTCACACCTAAAGGATGATGCCCTTATCTGTTAAGTTGATTAATTGTATGACGATACAAGTTAATCAATTCCTTAAAAATTGAACAATTCAATTTGGGTGAGAGAGAATGTTTATATCTTATTATAATGGGATTAAATAAGATTTATTTTAGTAATTGAAATACTTTACTAAAATTGATTATTGTTTGTGAAACAATTGAGATAAGAATGAATGATTAATTATAATTACAAGATGTTGTGAATTATAATTATATGACGCATTTTATTTATGTGATCAAGAATCACTAGTCAATTTCTTGTATGTAATTTAATTAATTTATAAAATGATATTTATTTGATAAATATGCATTAAATTAATTAATAACATGTAACATACTACATGTGATATATTGTGTGACAAATGACAAAATAAAATGGAGGTCCATTTTATACAAATGACCGAAAAAATGGAGGGTGATAGGAATTAGTGGGTGATTTATTTTATGTCATAAAAATAATTTAATTGAACCTACTCTACCTATTATTACATACCTACATTTCGGTAAGAGTAAAAGAAAAAGCAATATGCCCTCTTTTGGCCTCTAGATACCCGGCCACACTCCACTTATGGGGAGTTTTTGGTTCTTATTTTTACTCTTACATGCATTCATAATTCATTGTACATGTTTTTGCTCTCTCTCTCTCTCTCTCTCTCTCTCTCTCTCTCTCTCTCTCTCTCTCTCTCTCTCTCTCTCTCTCTCTCTCTCACAATCTCTGTAAAATGTTTTAGAAATCACATAAATTGTTCAATCACATTATTAATATTATTAATGTAATATATGAGTATTAGTAATCAATTTTAAGGTAGATTACTAAATAAATATCAAGCAAATATTATTTAGTAGTGATAAGGGTTAAATCTTGGGTGCAATCAAAAGGAGAGCTCTTAATATAGAGTTTTGGAGGATCATCCTAATACTCATCATAGCTCAAGAACAAGTGAAGGTAGGAGACCTTACTTGTGCCCATAAATCCGAAAATTACAATGTAAGGGACATTGTTTTTCTTATTAATCTCTTATTTTGTTATGCATGCACTAGATCTAAAGAACACAAATTAAGAATTTAATTATTTCACTATTAGAAGAGTCTAATAATAGGTAAATAAACCTAACAAGTGGTATCAGATCATAGGATGTTGCATGCATAATCGGTTGTTGTTTTTCCGAGTTAAAATGTTAACATATAAAACTAAAAACTTGTGATTTATAAAAGTAAGTCACGAAATCATGATGCATATTATATATTCTGGTCGTAAAATGTTTTTAGGTCATTTTTATGATTTATGGTATTTTATTGCTCATTTTATTGATTTTTAACGAAATAATTACATTTTTATGAGTAAAATGAACTTTTATTCAGTAAAATAAGTTAAGCTTCACTACTGGCCGTGATTTTTTAGTATGGCCTCACATAAATATTTTATTTATTGCATGTAAAATATTATATTAATGTGATTAATATTTCATGATTTATGATTTTTATGTGATAAAAATGGCATAAATGGAGGTTAAATGACTAAAAGTGGTTCAACTTACTCTCTGACCTTGAAAATTTTATATGACCTCACATGCATATTTTACAAGTTGTGTGTAAAATCTCGTATAAATATGATTAATATTGCATGATTTATGAGTTTTATGAGATAAAAATGGATTAAAAGAGGTAAAATGGTTAAAAATAGTTAAACTTCGAACCAGGACATGAAACTTTAATATCTTGTCACAAGCATGATTTACACAGTGTATGTAAATTTTGAGATGAAATGATCTCATTTAGCATGATTTATGAATTTTTAGTGTAAAAATGGCATAAATAGTGACTATTTTAGCATAAATAGCTAAAACGAATTGCATGGTATGAGAAAATTAGTTTAGGTTGCATAAATATCCCACTTATCAGATCTAAAGTTATAAAATTGATTGGATTAATTTTTGGATACTTTAGATGTTTTATGAGATAAAACCGATAAATTACAACTTTATTTTCTCGAAATTAGTTCAAAAGTTTTAACAATGATTTTTGATATTATGAGTGTAAAGGAATAATTCGAGAATGTTCAAAAATTTAATATTCAAATTTTGAAATTATTGTAATTTAATTTGAATTTATTTCATAAATGTTATGATTTTAAGGTAAAAAATGAGCATATAATTAAACCAGGTTGAATTATTGTCAAAAATTGAGTGATGAATAATTTTTGAGTTCTAAGAGTGTTAGGATAATGAACTTGAGCTTAAATGTGATTTAAATGTTAATTTGTGATTTTAAGAAGTTATTATCACGCATTTCCATAAAACCGGGTTGTATAATCGATATAAGGTAAATAGGGCGATTTGGCACATAATTTGGCATGACAGACACATATTATAATGTTGCATATTTCAATTGTTGAATGTCTTTTATTTATATAATTTTGAATTATGTAATTTTATCTAGTACGACCTTAGTTTTAATCGATATTACCCGTAATGAAAGGGAATATTGATTCGTTTTCAATTTAATGTGATCTCGTATCACTTTTATTTTTACTAGTTTTTCCATTTTACAAATGTATAATAGGAATAATTTTGTATTTTTATTATTATTTGTAATTATGAAATTCTTCAAGACGGTGCCATTCAGAAAGGTGTTCCGACGAAGACGATGTTCTTGGGAGGCGTGGCACTTGAAGATTCAAGGGACCAAAGGAGTTGATTTCCGAATATGTAATAGATATTTGATTTTCTATTTTAGGAAGGCCATATTAGGAATTTATTATTATTGCTTTGCATTTATTTTAATATGTTGCATGCATTGCCAAATCGCCATAACAACATATGCATATCATATCGAGTCATCGACCGTGTCAATTATAATTATCGTAGTTCACCGCTTTAGTTCACTTAAAACGTGATAGATAATAAATTGACAAGACTACTCACTAAATAATAATTGAGAATTAGCCTTACCAAATAGTAGAAACCATGAGTCCCAATTTCATGAGGGAGTAGGCTCGGCTCACCGGGGTACTAAACTTGTTACGTTGGGTAAGTGGGTAATAAAATGTTATTACATCGAAATTTGGATTGAGCTCAATGGAAGTATTCTTGACCGTAGTCGCATGTGTTCCGGGCTAAAGATAAATATTAAAGTAATTTTTATCGACCGAGAGTTCTAGAAGTAGAATCGATTAAAGAGTTAATCCACCGAATTATATTGATAAGGGATGAATCGGCTCACCGTGCCCGAGTTAATATGAATTTGGATCTCGGAATCATTTATAATAGTTGGGTAGAGATCACTATAAAAATGCAATACATGTTTACAAGTATTATTAAAACGATGGATGTTTATTATTTCCTTCATTTCCGTTTTTGTAGTTATTTATTCGCAACGGATTCATCTAATACTCTTACACCAATCACCATTAATTCATGGCTCCAATCATTCGATGAAAAGTGCTCCGAGTATGACAATGATACGATTAGAGAATTACGCTTTGGCATTGGTCAGGATGGAAATATTTGCTACTTTACCACTTCCACACCTCCCACTCCAATATTTATGCCTACTTCTTTGGTAAGAAAACCTTATGAAGAAAATCTCACTAAATCCATGGCATCCTTGTTTGAAGAAACTAGGAGAAATATTAAATTCAGTGAGAGTTCTAGCAAGAATGTTCTTGGAACTGAAAGGAGTGATGGTATTATTAAAGGAAAGGCAAAGATGGGTTAGAGACCCAAACCTGATAATGAATTGGAAATGGATAGTGAGACTACCACAACCAAGACCAAGAAAGGTGCCCAATCTTACGAAGAATGTCATTATTGTAATGTCATGGGCCATTGGAAACGAAATTGCCCAAAGTGATTGGGAGATATCAAAGCTGGACTTGTCACTCCACTTGGTACTATTTCTTCCGAAATCGTTATTGATATAAATTATACATCCACCTCAACATTGGTATGGGATACCGGTTGTGGTTTTCACCTTTGTAATTGTATTCAGGGGCTTGGAAATGTGGAAAAGCTAAACAAGAATGATATAAATCTCCGACAAGGAAATGGAGTTAGGGTAGCCGCCACTTCAAGAGGGACTTATGTATTTGTTTTAACTAATAGCTTTGAGTTGTAATTTACATAATTGTTATTATGTATCCATTTTGTCCAAAAAAATTATTACCATTTCTATGTTAGACATAGAAGGATTGCTGTACTTTGTTGAAATATGACTTGGTCGTGAGCCAAGCCACTTTTATCAATGGTATTCATGTTTTAGACACTTACAACTCAACTAAAGATATCTATAACATACAAATCCAAAAGACTCATAACTAGTAATCCAAATGATTTGTACATTTGGCTTTTTCGATTAGGTTACATAAATAAGAAACGCATTAAAAAGCTAGTGTCGACTAGATTTAATGGACCATTTGATTTTCAATCATATGGAATATGCGAATCTTGTCTCCTTTGCAAAATGATTTGTACTCCACTTAGTGGTAAAGGGACATGAGCAAGTGATTTGTTAGAACTAATACATGCCGATGTATGTGTTCTAATGAGCATCACCGCAAGAGGAATTTATGACTACTTCGTCACTTTTACCGATGATTTAAGTAGAAATGCAGGAGTTGAGAGGTCCCGGGTTCGACTACCAGCTGGGGCGAGGATCACTTTGCCACTGTAGTCCCCGAAGGGGATGGCTTACATGGTCCATGTGGTGGTGCGGGAATGCATGGGCCCGGGGGGGATTCAACCCCCTCGGAATCAAAAAAAAAAAAAGAATTTCTAAAATGACGTAGAGAACTAATTGAACAAAGTACTAAAGCATTACGATCCGATCGTAGTTGCAAATATCTAAGTAATGAATTTGATTTATTAAATATGGATTATGACCTAGTGTCACTACCCATAAGATCAAACTAATATGAGTCGGTTTGAGTTATTGAACTCAATTTTGGGAATTTGCAATCCAAAACGGACAAGTAATTCTAAACGGATGGTCAACCAGGAGATACCTGAAATAGAGAGTCTATTTAACATATGACATGGATCAGACTGGCATATGACATGAATCAAGCTGCCATGATAGAGCTGGTCTTTTATGTGCAAATTCATCAGTCTAGACGAACTTCGAATTACTTCACCATAAATGTTTGTTACTCACAAAGCTATCTTTTAAGAAGATAGGTGTATTTCTAAGAGATAGAGTGGAAGTAGATTGTAACTAACAAACATGTCTTATAGTTATTGTGTTACTTTGTGAAAGTAATGGAACAATAAATCTATAAAGATAGAGTGAGAGTATAGCACACATGTCTTATTGTTAGAAATATTGCTTTTCAAAAGTAATGGTATAATGACCTTATCCCAAATCGATCTTGTTACAAACGAGCCATAGCATTACAATCCAAAGATTGTTACTCAAGAGTAGATTTACTTTAAGGCGAGGGTCTCCTTAAAGGTAAATAGAGCTTTAGAGTACCTAAGTGCATAGATCGACATGAAGATGTTGGTCAAGATAAATTATGTTAGGAATCGCCGCATTTCATTTTGTTGAGGAATGGCAAATGATATTAAAAATTCGCTTTTCTAAAATGGGAATTTAGAAAAGGAATGTGTTTGGAACACAAAGCCTTAGATCAAAATCTAAGAATCCTAACATATTATGGCGTAGCTTTCTTAAGTGATCCCAGAATGGTCTTAAGTAAGCACTAAAGGATTATACTTTTCGTTCATGTGATAATTGAGAATGGGTTCATTCACATGATTGAAGAATCATGATTATACATGAAGTTAAGTGGGAGCTAGAATTATTTTTCCATGTCTTATATGTTGATAACATATTACTTATTGAGAATAATGTACCAATGCTCTCTTCTGTGAAAGAGTGATTGGGAGACTAGGAAAAGGTGCAATATATTCTAAGATTTCTGAATCTATGTAGAGAATATTGGCATAGAGTTAAGTGTCTTATGATGATAATATCTTTTAAATTTGTTTAAAATCAAAAAGGTTGAATAGGTTATTCATGGTGATGAAAGTGGAACTACTATGATGGAGTCATGGTCGTTCACTGAACCTATTAAGTTGTTGATCACATGAAATCGATTGCTAATGATTCCGTCATTAGAATGATCATGTATGCCAACAGACGCACAAGCTGCGATGAACCATATGCTTGGAGCATAATAAGTCAATAACAAGTAAATTCATAAGATGGTCTTGTGAAAGCCTTAAAGAACAATTGAGGATTTGTTCGATTGTTTGGATGATAAACTAAGTTACGTGTTGAAGGGTTGCACAAACTTTAGTTTCCAAACCAAAAAGGATTTTTTGAAATCCTAGGATGTCTTATTAGTTAGGAGTAAGAGACTAGAAAAGTGTTTTTAGTTTGGCGCATTGCAAATTCTACAAAAGGAATCTAAGTAAATTGTGATAAAATGGTCAACGTAGGGAATGAGAGTAGATTCCTCTACCAATGACTTTATCAAAAGTTATGTGATAACAGTGCGAGCATCTTTCAAGTTAAAAAGCCCATGTCTAGTAAGAAGTCTAGACATATACTTAGATAAATTCATGTCATTAGAGATGACATTGAATGGAAGGAAATAGAAATTAATAAAGTTGGATATATGGATACATGGAATATCCACTTACCAAGCTTTTATTGCATTTAAACTAGTGTAAAAGGTACACTGTAGATTATAAGATATGAAGTAGTAATAGTGTATTGACTATTCATATATGATAATCGCATTTATCATTTGAGTTTTATTAAACTCACCCATTACATTGTTAAATCCAAATGGGTTGTAGAGACAAATTCAACCCCATTAAAGTGAACTGGATTGACATAGTATTCGCCCCTAGTTACTTATATGAGGTGACGTCTCGAAGTGACTAGAGTGTGATGCGATTGATGGCAAGTTCAAGTGCTATAGAGTCATAAGGGACGAGTAGTCGATCACATAGGCAGACTGTATGGGACACTCTGTCGGGCAGTGACCGCTTATAGAGTTCTGGTAATTCATAAAGCCTGGTCATGGCAAGAGCTACTATATTATTCTTTTGAGTCAATTCTTTTGACTAGAGACTATTCGCCCAAGTTGGCACAATTTCTGATTGGCTTTGATTTATGCTCTAAGACTGTCGTAAATGAGGTCAAATGGGTGTATTTTGGGTTATGATGAACTGTGGCTAAACGAAGGGAATAGTGCGATAGGAATTGTCCATCTCTTGTCAGGGTTGTTTGAAATCTCATGGCCGATCGAAGAGTAGTGAACTGGAAATGCGTGGCCACGCTCGAAAAGTATCTATAGTATATAATTCCGGTCAGATAGTTACTCTCCAAATCGAGAAAACCACTCAAGATATGATCAAGTGCAAGTACGACCTGCGAGACACCTTGCATTGAGTGGGAGATTGTAATAGGACAAGAGAATTGGTGTCGCACACTTGTCTCGGACAAATGGGAGATTGTTGGAATATGTGTCCTCAACAATAGTGCGATCACATGATTTAAATATCATAATCAAATCTCATATTAAGAATACAAAAGGGATGATAAATTAAATAGTCAACTGATCAACATTAATCGGTAACGATTGGCTTGCTAGAGTTTGACGTTACTGTTGTAGGACAGTGGTGGTCAGTTCATCCCTTAAGGTCACACCTAAAGGATGATGCCCTTATCTGTAAAGTTGATTAATTGTATGACGATACAAGTTAATCAATTCCTTAAAAATTGAACAATTCAATTTGTGAGAGAGAATTTTTATATCTTATTATAATGGGATTAAATAAGATTTATTTTAGTAATTGAAATACTTTATTACTAAAATTGATTATTGTTTGTGAAACAATTGAGATAAGAATGAATGATTAATTATAATTACAAGATGTTGTGAATTATAATTATATGACGCATTTTATTTATGTGATCAAGAATCACTAGTCAATTTGTTGTATGTAATTTAATTAATTTATAAAATGATATTTATTTGATAAATATGCATTAAATTAATTAATAACATGTAACATACTACATGTGACATATTGTGTGGCAAATGATAAATTGACAAAATAAAATGGTGGTCCATTTTATATAAATGACCGAAAAAATGGAGGGTGATAGGAATTAGTGGGTAATTTATTTTATGTGATAATAATTATTTAATTGAACCTACTCTACCTATTCTTACATACCTACATTTTGGTAAGAGTAAAAGAAAAAGCAAGATGCCCTCTTTTGGCCTCTAGCTACCCGACCACACTCCACTTATGGGGAGTTTTTGGTTCTCATTTTTACTCTTACATGCATTCATAATTCATTCTCTCTCTCTCTCTCTCTCTCTCTCTCTCTCTCACACACACACACACACACACACACACACACACACACACACACACACACACACACACACACACACACAATCTCTCTAAAATGTTTTAGAAATCACATAAATTGTTCAATCACATTATTAATAATATTAATGTAATATATGAGTATTAGTAATCAATTTTAAGGCAGATTACTAAATAAATATCTAGCAAATATTATTTAGTAGTGATAAAGGTTACATGTTGGGTGCAATCAAAAGGAGAGCTCTTAATATTGAGTTTTAGAGGATCATCCTAATACTCATCATAGCTCAAGAACAAGTGAAGGTAGGGGCCTTACTTGTGCCCATAAATCCGAAAATTACAATGTAAGGGACATTGTTTTTCTTATTAATCTCTTATTTTGTTATGCATGCATTAGATCTAAAGAACACAAATTAAGAAGTTAATTAGTACACTATTAGAAGAGTCTAATAATAGGTAAATAAACCTAACAGCATAATCGGTTTTGTTTTCCGAGTTAATATGTTAACATATAAGACTAAAAATTTGTGATTTATGAAGATAAATGCCACGAAAATTTTGCATGTTAAACATTCTGGTCCTAAATTGATTTTAATTCATTTTGATGATTTATGGTAATTTATTTCTCTTTAAAATGATTATTATTATTTTTATTACATTTTATTGAATAAAATGTCACTTAAATTACTAAAATTAGTTAGACTATGATTCTGACCTTGAAATTATTGCACAACCTCACATGCATATTTTACACATTTTATGTAAAATTTCGTATAAAATGGTTTTATATAGCATGATTTATGATTTTTACATGATAAAAATCGATTGAATAGAGGTATTTTGATTAAAAATGGTTATACTTCGTTAATGACCATGAAATTTTAGTATGTTGTCACATGCAATATTTACACACTGTATGTAAATTTTGAAATAAAATGGTTTTATTTTGCATGATTTATGATTTTTAGATGTAAAAATCGAATAAATAGTGACTATTTTAGAAAAAATAGCTAAAATGAATTTCATGGCATGAAAGTTTTTCCCAATGTTGTATATATGATATGAACATCAGATATAAAGTTGCATGTTAAATTTCGTATGATTTAAGTGATGATTAATTTTTATGAGATATAAATTGATATATATCAACTTTAATAGTCATAAATATAAAAATTCGATTTTGGGCTTAAATGTATCATTTCCAGGTTCAAGAAACTTATTTCACAATTTTAATTTTGATTTATTGCATAATTTTATGTTTAATTTTGAATTAAAGGGTTAAAATTATGTTTTATACGATTTATTTGTGAAATAAACAAAAATAATCTAAAGGAAAATTTTATTAAACTTTTGGAATGTTGGGAATTATCCAGAATAAACAAAATTATGATTTTGAAATTTTCGAATTTTTATGACTTAGTTGGGACTTATTTCTTTATTATTATGAATAATAGATGTTTAAAGAGCAATAATAAAATATCATGTTGAATTATTGTCAAATGTTTAGTGAAGACTAAATTTTTGAGTCCTAAGAAGGTTGGGGTAATTAACTTGGACATAGATGTGATTTATGTAATATTTGTGATTTTAATAAGTTAATTGTCACAATAATCCATAAAACGGACCGAATATATGATATTAGCTTAATAGGGCGATTTGACACTTCACATGGCATGTTTCATACATATATTAATACTGCATTTTTAGTATGATTGTCATATTTTATTTTATATAATTTTGAATTATGTAATTTGAACTTAGTATGGCCTTAGTTTTTAATTGGTATTTCCTGAAATGAATGGGGATATCGATTCGGTTGTAACTAATGTGATTTCGTATCACTTTTATTTTATTTTATTTTGGTTTTTCTTTTATATTGTATAAAGTAGAAAAGCTATGTAATTTATATTTCGGAGTTCCTTGAAGACGGTGCAATTCGAGAAGGTGGCCCGACAAAGACGGTGTTACCTTGAAGTGCGTGCCAAATAAAGTTCAAGGGACCAAAGGAGTTGGTTTCCAAATTTGTAAATAGTTTATTTGATTTACTATTTTAGGAAGGCCATACTAGGATTTTTTGTTTTTGCTTTGCATTTGTTTTATATGTTTGCATGCATAGCCAAATCGCCATAACTACACATGCATATCATTTTATCGAGTCATCGACCGTGTCAATTAAAATTATTGTAGTTCACCGCTTTAGTTCACTTAAAACGTGATAGATAATAAATTGACAAGACCTCTCACTAAATAATAATTGAGAATTAGCTTTACCAAATAGTAGAACCATGAGTCCCAATTTCATAAGGAAGTAGGCTCGGCTCACCGGGGTGCTAAACTTGTTACGTTGGGTAAGTGGGTAGTAAAATGTTATTACATCGAAATTTGGATTGAGCTCAACGGAATTATTCGTGACTGTAGTCGCATGTGTTCCGTGCTAAAGATAAATATTAAAGTAATTTTATCGACCGAGAGTTCTAGAAGTAGAATCGATTAAAGAGTTAATCCACCGAATTATATTGATAAGGGATGAATCGGCTCACCGTGCCCGAGTTAATATGATTTTGGATCTCGGGATCATTTATAATAGTTGGGTAGAGGTCACTATATAAATGCTTAAAACTTGTTTAAAATGTTTACAAGTATTATTAAAACAATAGATGTTTATTAATTCCTTCACTTCTTGTTTTGTAGTCGATATTGTTTTCTAAATTGCAATGGCAACTCCAATTTCATCCGCGAGCACTAGCTCAAATACTCTCATCAATTTTTCTTGGCTCCGATCCTTCATGGATCGTTGTAAATCAGAAAAGAATGGGTCCAATTTCGCCGATTGGGACGCACAACTTTGCTTGGCCGCGGAGGGTGACGACAAGCTTCATTACCTTACCGAGGCCTCTTCCGCCGCACCTACCGCTAGATCTACTCTCGCCGCTAGGCAAGCCTATGAGACTTACCAAAAGGAGACGTCTGCGATAAAAAATGTGTTGATCTTCTCTATGGAGGCCGAACTCCAAAGGAGTGATATAAAGATTAGCACCGCCTATGAGATCTACACGAAACTTGTGACCATGTTTTCACAAGTTCTGAGGATCATTCAATATGAAGCGGCATCCGCATTCTTTGATCTCAACATTAAGGAGGGCCAAAACGTTAGCCCTCATGTGCTCAAGTTAATGGAGCATGTTGAGACTCTAAAATTGCAAAAGGTAGAGATTCCCGAAGAACTCATCATTAATCGAATTCTTCATTCCTTAAACAAGGTTAAGGCATATATTCAATTCAGGGTGAATTTTAATATGCAAAACTTGAAAGTGTCCCTCGACGAATTGCACAAAATGCTTGTGCAAGCCGTGAGGGACATGGGGCTAAGTGTTAGCACCACCAAGGATGTGCTTAACATTAAATCAAACTCCTTACAAGAACAAAGGAAAAGCTTGTGAAGCTAGCTCCTCTAAGCCCAAGAAGGGTGCCCCATCCGGGGACAAATGCCACTATTGTAATGGTGTTGGGCATTGGAAGAGAAATTGTTCAAAGTACCTTGGCGATATAAAAGCTGGAAAAGTTATTCCAGTAGGCACATTACTATCCCTATCTTTTATGTTTCAAATCTCAACTTTGGTATTTTGATACAAGTTGTGATATTTTACCCTTTTTATTGTAATTAGGGCATCCTAGCAAGGACAAGGGCAAAGAAAGGCACGCCTAGAAGATCTTGCGGGAAGCTAGATGTAGCCTCCCATGGTACTAGATCGGTGGATGCTTGGCTTTATTTTGTTTTGTCTTTAGTTTCATGTTGAATTTTTAGAACTATTTTGATTTCCTCGTTCGACTTGGAAATTTGTTTGTTTCCTTAAACAATTGTAGTATTTTGGATATTGGTGACTTGGTTTGCAACCCAAGTCACTTATTTTATCGTATCGTTTGTTCTAAAATTGTCATCATACACTACTTGCATCTAGAAACATAAGATTATCAACTTAAATTGTTCAGATAGACAATTATAATGATTAAGTCATTATATGTCCATGAGCTATGAATTCGATTCTCCTTATGCCATTGTGACTAAAGTCACAACTTACTTATGTAAGATTAATTATAAAGTTATTTTGAGTTATTCAACTCACACTAGGGAATTATTACCAACCTTATCCTATACACCTATCAAGTTTAAATCATCTAGTCAATATTATTTTTCCAAATTGTCTGAAACAAATCACTATAAAGTTGATATGTGATATGTTTTCCTCCTTCACCGTCATTGTTTGTGGCTCAAAAGCTATCTTTGGAGAAAAAGATCTATTCTCCTAAAGATAGAGTGGGAGTAAATATAGCTACAAACCTTGACTAGATGGGATCTACGTGAGGATACCAAAAGAAGATGCTCTTAAGGGAACTACGTGAGGAGACCAAAAGAAGATGTTCTTAAGGGCACTACGTAAGGAGACCAAAAGAAGATGTTCTTGGAATGTAAGATTTTAATCTATGAAGGGATATAACTAGAGATTTTAAAATTCGACATTTTACTTAAGAGCCTAATGAAACTAAAATGGTATCTATGCAAGTAAAATAGATTTATTTGGGATTATTGAGACCAATCCAAAGTAAATGGAAATTTATGATTAAGAGTTGCATAGAGAGACATGTCAATGTCTACGAAAGCTAAGTTAATTGTCAGCTATGCTAAAGATTCAAATACATTGTTATATCTCATTATGAAAATGAATAAGTTAGATATTAAAACCTCTTTCCAAATGGGTATTTTGAAAGGAATATGTGAATGACATGTATGGTTTTATCTAAATACTTAGTAAAGCAATGATTATTTCAATTCATGAAATGTTTCGAATGAGTTGTCAAAAACGAAACATGTGGAATTGAGTGGGAGTCGGTGACAATCATGCTTAGACATGAAGTTTGGTGGGAGCAATCATACTTCATGAATTGCGTAACATATTACTCATTGGGAATGACGAGCATATACTGTGTTTTATAAAGAAGTATTTAGGTTTTCAATTCTGGATGATATTGGACATCATGTGAATCTATTAAAACATGGGATGCTGAATTAGCACATAGATAAGTATCTTATGTTGATAATGATCCTTCATCTTAAAGAAATCAATCAGTTAAGTAGGTTATTCATGTCGATGAATATAGAATTACCATGATAGAGTCATGGTTATTTACTGAACCTAAGAACTTTTGTTTACATGAATTCGATAACCAATGTTTCCGCCATTGGTATAATCATGTAATGCCATTATGCACATGTCCTAGATGAATTAAATTCTTGGAGCATGATAAGTCGATAACAAGCTAACCCATATGAGAGTCATTGGTAAGCCTCAAGGAACCGTCATGAATTCTCAAGGAGAACTAATGGTTTGTTATGGAGTTTGGAAGGATACTTAGTTGTGTGTTAAGAGGTTACACAAACTCAAGTTTTCGAACTCATTAGGATTTATGAAAATCCTAGGCTGATTTTATTCACCTAAGATGTAAATGACTAAAAATAGTGTTTTATTGTTATCCATTGCAAGATTCTACGAAATGAACCTAAGTACGTTGTTATTAGGTGGTTTACTTTAAAACTAAAAGTAGTGTTGTCCACCAAAACTTACATTACAAGTTATATGATAACAGTAAAGAGCTTCTTTCATGCTAAAGAACCTAAGTCTAGTATGAAGTCTAGACATGTACTTAGTAAAATTCATGCTATAAGGAATAACATGAAATTGAAGGAAATTGCAATTCATAAAGTTTGAACACATGGACACATGGTATGTTCACAAGTTAAACTTTTATTGCATTAGACAAGTGTATAAATACACTTATGATTATAAGATATATAGTAGTAATATGGTATTTATTACTCGTGTGTGATAATCACATTTATTGTTTGAGTTATCGTTAACTCATCTTGTACTTTGTTACATCCAAATGGGTTGTTGAGACAATATTGAACCCCATTAAAATGAACTGGATTAACATAGTATTCGCCCCTGGTTACTTATATGAGGTGACATCTCGAAGTAGCTAGAGTGTGATGCGATTGATGACAAGTTCAAGTGACATAGAGTCATGAGAGATGACTAGTCGATCATATAGACAGACTGTGAGGGACACTCTGTTGGGCTAATGACCGCTTATAGAGTTCTGGAAATTTTTATAGCCTGGTCGCGGCGAGAGCTACTATGGTATTCTTATGAGTCCATTCTTTGACTAATGACTGTTTGCCTAAGATGGCACAGTTTCAGAGTGACTTTGATTTATGTTCTGCGACCTTTGTAATTGGGGTCTAATGGGCATGTTTTGGGTCATGATGAGCTGTGTTTATTCGAAGGGAAGAGTGCAATAGGAATTGTCCATCCCCGTTAGGATCTTATATCTAAAGGCCACTTGAGGAGAAATAAACTAGAAATGCGTGGCCACGCTCGAAAGGTATCTATGGTAGATAATTCCGGTCAGACAGTTATTCTCCAGATCGAGAAAAACACTCATGATATAATCAAATGCAAGTACGACTTGCAAGACACCTTGTATTGAGTGGGAGATAGTAATAGGACAAGAGAATTGGTGACGTACACTTGTCGCAGACAAGTGGGAGATTGTTGGAGTATGTGTCCTCGACAATAATGCGATCACATGTTTAAATATCATATTAAGAATACATAAGGGAATGTAACATTTTATTGTCAACTAATCCACATTTATCGGTAATGATTGGCTGACTAGAGTTTGACATTACTGTCGTGTGACGGTGGTGATCACTTGATCCCTTAAGGTCATACCTCTTGGGAAACATTCTTAATTGATTAATTAATTAATTGTATGATGATACAAGTTAATTAATTCCTTAAACTTGAACAAATGATTTTGTGAGTAATAAGACGTATCTTATTGTAATTCGATTAAATAAGATTTGTACTAAGTAATTAAATTGTTTTATTACTTAGGTTATTTATTGTTTATGAAACAATTAATATAAGAATGAATTGTTTATTATAAATACAAGTAGTTGTGATTTATAATTCTATGACCCATTTTAAGTAATTGTAATTGTGAATTACTAAGTTATTTTTGTATGTGATTTATTTCATTTATATAATGATTTTTAATAACTCCGCCTGTGAGTGTTTTCGGGCATTCGCTGCCGGTCCCAAGCCCGGATAAAGGAGGAGGGTTGCGGTAGGTCTGTGGCAGCCAGCATAAAAACTTCGTCACATTTTATGGACATGAATCGGAATTTGTACATCGTTGGGCGTCTCCTCGGTTTACGCGCTGCACTTCTTAGACCCGGGTGTAGTGATAAGTATGTGAGGGTTGCTAGGTCGTCGCCCGGAAGCGACGCGCCATCTTTACATCTGGGGGTGGTGTCAAATAGGCAAGGGTGCGCTACATCTTCTAGACCCGGGTGTAGTGAAAAATATGCAAGGGTTGTTAGGTCGTCGCCCAAAAGCGGCGCGCCACCTCGAAGTATGGGTGTGGTGTCAAATAGGTTTGGATCTAGGAAGCATGGTCAAGAGCGGGTAAAGAAATCAGGACATGACTTTAGGAAGGGTAGTAGGTTACGGTTTGGTACTTGGAATGTTGGCTCTTTGACAGGGAGATTAGCTGAGGTAGGGGAGGTTATGAAAAGGAGGAGAGTGCATATATTGTGTCTACAAGAGACAAAGTGGATCGGAGATAAAGCAAGGGTGATAGCGCCTTGGGGTTATAAGCTTTGGTACACGGGTAAAGACAAAAGTCGTAATGGAGTGGGTATTGTCATTGATAAAGATTACATTGATGATGTGGTAGAGGTATCGAGAAAGAGTGATAGGATTATGAGTATTAAGCTTGTAGTCGGGGATGAGGTCGTGACGGTTATAAGTGCTTACGCACCCCAAGTAGGTTTGGATGCTTCTTTTCGACGAGCCTTCTGGGAAGATTTGGAAGAGGTGGTAGAACGTGTCCCTATTGGAGAGAAATTGATCATTGGTGGTGACCTCAATGGGCATGTGGGTACTAGTCGAGTTGGCTTTGAGAACATTCATGGGGGTTTTGGGTTCGGGAAGAGAAATGAAGCAGGAAGTGACATATTGGATTTTGCTTTGGCATATGACTTGGGTATAATGAACACTTGGTTCGAGAAAAGACATTCTCATTTGGTGACTTATAGAAGTGGAGGTAATGCTAGTCAAATTGACTTCCTTTTGGTAAGGAATGTGTGGAGGAAAGAGTACACCGATTGCAAGGTCATACCCGGGGAAAGTGCCGCAACACAACATAGACTAGTGGTTCTTGATTTTCGAGGTAAGAGAGACTTGAGGAAGAGAAAGATAATCGGTGAGGCACGGATCAAGTGGTGGAAGCTACAAGGGGGAAACCAACAAGCGTTTTTGGATAAGGTTGGAAGTAGCGATATTTGGTCGGATTGTGAGGAGAAAGATATTGATGCAACGTGGGATAAATTGGAGCATGTTGTAAAGGAGTTGGCGAGGGAGGTATTAGGGGAATCTAAAGGGAATAGACCATCAAGTAAGGACACATCTTGGTGGAACGATGTGGTGAGACAAGCGATAAAGACTAAACGTGAATGCTATAAGGTTTTGGGGAAATGCATGAGTGATGAGAACTTTGAAAAGTACAAGGAAGCTAGACGAGCCGCTAAAAAGGCCGTACGGGATGCGAGGGCAAAAGTTAAACAAGAAGTGTATGCCAGGTTGTACACGAGAGAAGGAGAGAAGGATATCTATAAACTGGCTCGCATAAGAGACCGAAAGACGAGAGATATTGGGAGAGTTAGGTGTGTGAAAGATATGGACGACAAGGTTCTGGTTCAGGATAACGAGATAAAGGCTAGATGGAGTTCTTACTTTGATAATTTATTCAATGGACATCAGGAACAAGGTTTTGGGGATGTAGAGGTAACACCAAGCATGGTTAACCGGGAATTTGTGCGTAGAATACAAAAGAGTGAAGTTAGAAAGGCGTTAAGGAAGATGGGGTCAAAGAAAGCAGAGGGACCGGATGGTATACCCATAGAAGTTTGGAGGTGCTTCGGGGAGAGAGGGATTGAATGGGTAACCATGCTCTTCAACAAGATTTGGAGGAGCAACAAGATGCCATCGGCTTGGAGGAAAAGCACTCTTGTCCCTTTGTACAAGAACAAAGGTGATGTCCAAGAGTGTTCCAATTATCGGGGAATTAAACTTATGAGTCATACAATGAAGTTATGGGAGCGGGTAATCGAGCAAAGGCTTAGGAGATATGTAGACATCTCGGAAAACCAATTTGGATTTATGCCCGGGAGATCGACTATGGATGCGATTTTTATCATGAGACAGTTGATGGAATACCATCGGGACAAGAAGAAGGATTTGCATATGGTTTTTATTGACTTGGAAAAGGCATATGATAGGGTACCAAGAGAAGTACTTTGGTGGGCTTTGGCGAGAAAGGGTGTGTCGCGAAAATATATTGACCTCATAAAAGACATGTATGAGGGGGCTAGTGCAAGTGTTCGCACTAATGTTGGGAGAACGGAAGAATTTCCTATTACCATCGGGGTGCATCAAGGTTCCGCACTTAGTCCTTTTCTCTTTGCTATAGTTATGGATGAGTTGACAAGGGATATTCAGGACGACATCCCTTGGTGTATGATGTTTGCTGACGATATTGTGTTGATTGATGAGACAAAAGAGGGGGTGGAGAGAAAGTTGGAATTGTGGAGGCAGACTTTAGAGACTCGTGGGTTCAGTGAGCAGAGTAAGACCGAGTATTTGAGGTGTCGATTCACTAAGGTGGCGGGGTTGAGATCGACAGAGGCGGGGAGTATTATTTTTGATGGGAATGTTGTTGAGGGTTCGGATTTCTTCAGATATCTAGGATCTATTATTCAAAAAGATGGGGAGTTAGACGGAGATGTGGCTCACAGAATTAAAGCGGGATGGTTGAAATGGAAGAGTGCTTCAGGGTTTCTATGCGATAAAGATATGCCCCAAAGATTAAAGGGA
Organism: Silene latifolia; assembly: GCF_048544455.1. NCBI lineage: Eukaryota > Viridiplantae > Streptophyta > Magnoliopsida > Caryophyllales > Caryophyllaceae > Silene > Silene latifolia. The sequence continues at coordinate 241,661,166 of NC_133537.1, forward strand.
AAATTTTATCGCACGGCAATTAGGCCTGCCCTACTTTACGGCTCCGAGTGTTGGGCCGTGAAACATTGTCACATTCAAAAGATGAGTGTGGCGGAGATGCGCATGTTGAGGTGGATGTGCGGACATACAAGGAAAGATCGGTTAAGGAATGAGGTGATTAGGGAAAAGGTTAAAGTGGCGCCAATAGAGGACAAGATGATGGAAAACCGACTAAGATGGTTTGGCCATGTGAGAAGGAGACCTATGGACGCACCAGATTAGGAGGTGGAGACTTGGAGAAAGAAAAAGGTCCCTAGAGGCAGAGGAAGACCGAGACAGACATGGTTGAGAGTGATAGAGCATGATATGAGAGTTCTGGGGCTTGAGGAGAGTATGGTGACGGAGAGGGCACAATGGAGGGAAAGGATACATGTGGATTTTTAGTATTTGATGTTTTTTTGACAGATTTAGTGCTTTTATTTATTTATTTAATTTAAAGAAATTAATTTATTTATTTTTCTCCCCTTTATTACACACTTTTTCAACAACCACTTTCTTATAGATTTTACCTGGTTCATTCCGGATCCTTAACTCTATTTCGGTTTTTAAAAATCGTTTTAATCTTTTCTCTCGATTTAAATTTTAAGTTTTTATAAAAGAAAGACGGAATTCGATTTTAAAACCCCTAAGTTCACCTTGACTTTCCATTACATTTTCGTTCTCCCTTTTGTTTTTTATCTTCCCTTTCTATTCGCATTTTGAGGCGTGCGTGCACCCATGGACGGTTCGAAAGGATGATTCATGTCAGCCGACCCCAAATCATTTTGGGATTAAGGCTCTGATGTTGTTGTTGTTGTTGTTGTATATAATGATTTTTAATAAGTTAAAAATGCATTATTTAAATTACATGCCTAGTAACATGACCAATATGTCACACTATACAATTTAACATTTTTTTAGGTGAAATGTTAGTAATATTCATTCCAACCAAAGCACCCAGTACAATGTTTTTCCACTACATGCTATATTTTCATATACAAATAAGATAAAACCTATGTAGTACCATGTATATATACAAAAAAACTTCAGATCAGACCATGATCTCTACACCAATTCTTATCAAAACTGGTCATAGTTCCTTGAAATTCGCATGCAACTCGTCTTCTGCAATCAACTTGTACCAGTCTCACAAGATGAGCAGGATTCATAACATATCCATCAACTCTGCGAGTATTGCTACTTTTCCAAACTCCATAATGAACACCAACTATAGCAGCTAGTATAATTTGTCTTACCAACACAGAGAGTCTTCTAAGCTTCAGTATGCATTCAATAGCTAAAAGATTACCCATAGGGATTTGTAGCTAGGATGATAAAAGCTGAAAACAACGTTTGATAAAAATGCAGGTACTAAAGAGATGCATATGAGTCTCTGCTTCCATGCCACAATGGTAACATTCAGTAGGCACATCCAATCCCATTTTCCTTAATCTGTCTAGAGTCAGGAATCTTTGATGCTGTATGAGCCACATAATAAAACTCCATTTAGGTAAATTGTACCTATTCCAAACAATCCTAGCCCAAGGAACCTTCTGAGTAGACTCATTTAATAACCGGTTGTAACCATCAGATATAGTGTAAGCCTCAGCAGTCCCTCTCCATTTGTCAGCAGTATAACCCTCTTTGAACAGCTTTTTAACCTCACATATTTTCCTCCATGCCCATGAACTATAAGGAGTAGGTTCATAATCTTTACAATTTAACATTTGTCAAACTTAAAATGGACCCATTTTAGGTGGCTGAGCCGTGTAAATAGGTTTATGGGGTTTAATTGTGTTTTGTTGATTTAATTAGTGGGAGGCACTATGATTACCTACTAATCATAGGGTTGCATGCCTATTATTCTTGAGAAGAGAAACAACAAAATGCATTGGGCACTCTTCCCCCCTTCCACCTACCCGGCCACCCTAAGGAAAAATGAGAGGTTTTTCCTTATTATTTTATACAATTCTTTTTTGATAAGTTACTCACTTGGTAATTAACTTATCTCTCTAGTCTTAGTTTTGAACACACTAGATATCTCTCACATAATCTCTAATATTATTCCTAAAATTACTAGAAGTAGTAATCACATAATATTAGTATTTTTAAGGATATAAATATTAATTTCTAGTAACTAAATTAATATTTGTATTAAGAGTATTTCCTTGGTACAAATCCTTAAGGAGTAGATCTTGCAATTAGATCTAGGGGTTTTTGGGGCATTTGGATTTTTCTTTAAGAAGACTAATTTGGTAGGACACCAAATTAGTATAAACCAATTAGCAAGAGTTGTTGCATTCATATGTTGTAATATGTGTCCTCAACAATAGTGCGATCACATGATTTAAATATCATAATCAAATCTCATATTAAGAATACGAAAGGGATGATAAATTAAATAGTCAACTGATCAACATTAATCGGTAACGATTGGCTTGCTGGAGTTTGACGTTACTGTCGTAGGACAGTGGTGGTCAGTTGATCCCTTAAGGTCACACCTAAAGGATGATGCCCTTATCTGTAAAGATGATTAATTGTATGACGTTATAAGTTAATCAACTCCTTAAAAATTGAACAATTCAATTTGTGAGAGAGAATGTTTATATCTTATTATAATGCGATTAAATAAGATTTATTTTAGCAATTGAAATACTTTATTACTAAAATTGATTATTGTTTGTGAAACAATTGAGAAAAGAATGAATGATTAATTATAATTACAAGATGTTATGAATTATAATTATATGACGCATTTTATTTATGTGATCAAGAATCACTAGTCAATTTGTTGTATGTAATTTAATTAATTTATAAAATGATATTTATTTGATAAATATGCATTAAATTAATTAATAACATGTAACATACTACATGTGACATATTGTGTGACAAATGACAAAATAAAATGGAGGTCCATTTTATACAAATGACCGAAAAAATGGAGCGTGATAGGAATTAGTGGGTGATTTATTTTATGTGATAAAAATAATTTAATTGAACCTACTCTACCTATTGTTACATACCTACATTTTGGTAAGAGTAAAAGAAAAAGCAAGATGCCCTGTTTTGGCCTCTAGATACCCGGCCACACTCCACTTATGGGGAGTTTTTGGTTCTCATTTTTACTCTTACATGCATTCATAATTCATTCTACATGTTTTTGCTCTCTCTCTCTCTCTCTCTCTCTCTCTCTCTCTCTCTCTCTCTCTCCTCTCTCTCTCTCTCTCTCTCTCTCTCTCTCACAATCTCTGTAAAATGTTTTAGAAATCACATAAATTATTCAATCACATTACTAATATTATTAATGTAATATATGAGTATTAGTAATCAATTTTAAGGTAGATTACTAAATAAATATCTAGCAAATATTATTTAGTAGTGATAAGGGTCAAATCTTGGGTGCAATCAAAATGAGAGCTCTTAATATAGAGTTTTGGAGGATCATCCTAATACTCATCATAGCTCAAGAACAAGTGAAGGTAGGAGACCTTACTTGTGCCCATAAATCGGAAAATTACAATGTAAGGGACATTGTTTTTCTTATTAATCACTTATTTTGTTATGCATGCACTAAATCTAAAGAACATAAATTAAGAAGTTAATTAGTTCATTATTAGAAGAGTCTAATAATAGGTAAATAAACCTAACAAGTGGTATCAGAGCATAGGATATTGCATGCATAATCGGTTATTGTTTTTCCGAGTTAAAATGTTCACATATAAAACTAAAAAATTATGATTTATAAAGTAAGTCACGAAATCATGATGCATATTATATATTCTGGTCGTAAAATGGTTTTAGATCATTTTTAAGAATTATGATATTTTATTGCTCATTTTATTGTTTTTTAGCGAAATAATTACATTTTTATGAGTAAAATGAACTTTTATTCACTAAAATAAGTTAACCTTCATTAATGGCCGTGATTTTTTAGTATGGCCTCACATGAATATTTTATGTATTGCATGTAAAATATTATATTAATGTGATTAATATTTCATGATTTATGATTTTTATGTGATAAAAATGGCATAAATGGAGGTTAAATGACTAAAAGTGGTTCAACTTACTCTCTGACCTTGAAAATTTTATATGACCTCACATGCATATTTTAAAAGTTGTGTGTAAAATCTCGTATTAATATGATTAATATTGCATGATTTATGATTTTTATGAGATAAAAATGGATTAAAAGAGGTAAAATGGTTAAAAATAGTTAAACTTCAAACCAGGCCATGAAACTTTAATATCTTGTCACATGCATGATTTACACAGTGTATGTAAATTTTGAGATAAAATGATCTCATTTAGCATGATTTATGAGTTTTTAGTGTAAAAATGGCATAAATAGTGACTATTTTAGCATAAATAGCTAAAATGAATTGCATGGTATGAGAATATTATTTTAGGTTGTATAAATATCCCACTTATCAAATATAAATTTATAAAATTGATTGGATTAATTTTTGGATACTTTAGATGTTTTATGAGATAAAACCGATAAATTACAAGTATATTTTCTCGAAATTAGTTTAAAAATTTTAACCATGATTTTTGACATTATGAGTGTAATGGAATTATTTCAGAATGTTCAAAAATTTAAAATTCAAATTTTAAAATTATTGTAATTTAATTTGAATTTATTTCATAAATGTTATGATTTTAAGGTAAAAAATGAGTATATAATTAAACCAACTTGAATTATTGTCAAAAATTGAGTGATGAATAATTTTTGAGTCATAAGAGTGTTAGGATAATTAACTTGAGCTTAAATGTGATTTAAGTGTTAATTTGTGATTTTAAGAAGTTATTATCATGCATTTCCATAAAACCGGGTTGTATGATCGATATAAGGTAAATAGGGCGATTTGGCACATAATTTGGCATGATAGACACATATTATAATGCTGCATATTTCAATTGTTTAATGTCTTTTATTTATATAATTTTGAATTATGTAATTTTATCTAGTATGGCCTTAGTTTTAATCGATATTACCCGTAATGAAAGGGAATATTGATTCGTTTGTAATTTAATGTGATCTCGTATCACTTATATTTTTACTAGTTTTTCCATTTTACAAATGTATAATAGGAATAGTTTTGTATTTTTATTATTATTTGTAATTATGGAATTCTTCAAGACGGTGCCATTCGAAAAGGTGTTCCGACGAAGACGGTGTTCTTGGGAGGCGTGGCGCTTGAAGATTCAAGGGACCAAAGGAGTTGGTTTCCGAATATGTAATAGATTATTTGATTTTCTATTTTAGGAAGGCCATATTAAGAATTTATTATTATTGCTTTGCATTTATTTTAATATGTTGCATGCATTGCCAAATCGCCATAACAACACATGCATATCATATCGAGTCATCGACCGTGTCAATTATAATTATCGTAGTTCACCGCTTTATTTCACTTAAAACGTGATAGATAATAAATTGACAAGACTACTCACTAAATAATAATTGAGAATTAGCCTTACCAAATAGTAGAAACCATGAGTCCCAATTTCATGAGGGAGTAGGCTCGGCTCACCGGGGTACTAAACTTGTTACGTTGAGTAAGTGGGTTATAAAATGTTATTACATCGAAATTTGGATTGAGCTCAATGGAAGTATTCTTGACCGTAGTCGCATGTGTTCCGGGCTAAAGATAAATATTAAAGTAATTTTTATCGACCGAGAGTTCTTGAAGTAGAATCGATTAAAGAGTTAATCCACCGAATTATATTGATAAGGGATGAATCGGCTCACCGTGCCCGAGTTAATATGAATTTGGATCTCGGAATCATTTATAATAGTTGGGTAGAGATCACTATAAAAATGCAATACATGTTTACAAGTATTATTAAAACGATGGATGTTTACTATTTCCTTCATTTCCGTTTTTGTAGTTATTTATTCGCAATGGATTCATCTAATACTCTTACACCAATCACCATTAATTCATGGCTCCAATCATTCGATGAAAAGTGCTCCGAGTATGACAATGATACGATTAGAGAATTACGCTTTGGCATTGGTCAGGATGGAAATCTTTGCTACTTTACCACTTCAACACCTCCCACTCCAATTGCATAAGAAAACCTTATGAAGAAAATCTCACTAAATCCAAGGCATCCTTGTTTGAAGAAACAAGGAGAAATATTAAATTCAGTGGGAGTTCTAGCAAGAATGTTCTTGCAACTGAAAGGAGTGATGGTTTTATTAAAGGAAAGGCAAAGATGGGTTAGAGACCCAAACCTGATAATGAATTGGAAATGGATAGTGAGACTACCACAACCAAGACCAAGAAGGGTGTCCAATCTTACGAAGAATGTCATTATTGTAATGTCATGGGCCACTGGAAACGAAATTGCCCAAAGTGATTGGGAGATATCAAAGCTGGACTTGTCACTCCACTTGGTACTATTTCTTCCGAAATCGTTATTGATATAAATTATACATCCACCTCAACATGGGTATGGGATATCGGTTGTGGTTTTCACCTTTGTAATTGTATTCAGGGGCTTGGAAATGTGGAAAAGCTAAACAAGAATGATATAAATCTCCAACAAGGAAATGGAGTTAGGGTAGCCGCCACTTCAAGAGGGACTTATGTACTTGTTTTAACTAATAGCTTTGAGTTGTAATTTACATAATTGTTATTATGTATCCATTTTGTCCAAAAACATTATTACCATTTCTATGTTAGACATAGAAGGATTGTTGTACTTTGTTGAAATATGACTTGGCTCTGAGCCAAGCCACTTTTATCATGGTATTTATGTTTTAGACACTTACAACTCAACTAAAGATATCTATAACATACAAATCCAAAAGACTCATAACTAGTAATCCAAATGATTTGTACATTTGGCTTATTCGATTAGGTTACATAAATAAGAAACGCATTAAAAAGCTAGTGTCGACTAGATTTAATGGACCATTTTGTAGATACCCGTATCCGTCGATATTGGAATTTATAGAGAACCCGACAAACACCCGATGATGATAGGACACATGCATTCTTTAGTTGTCATTGTCATTATTTGGAGCTCGTTTTACGATCTAGAATGGGCGTCGTCGATGAAGTATTTTATTAATTTAAATGATATTTAAATTAATGTTTTTTTAAGTGAGTTCATTTTATTAATTTAAATGATATTTAAATTATGGCTTTTTTTAGGTGAATTCAATTTATTTTATTTTATTTTGAATTTATTTTCCCAAATTTATTTTATTGAAAATAAAATAAATATTTGATTTGAAAAATCATTTTATGAGTATATTTGGTTTGAAAAATCATTTATTTTAATGTGTTAATTGATTTGAAAAATCGATTTGAAAATCGAAAAGAACTCGTTTTGAACATGTGTTTTTGAGCTCGATTTTAGCTCGGTTTTTGAGCCCGTTTTCTTTACGAATTGGCACGAATCTCGAGTACACTAACCAACCTAGACCACTACCCATCCAACCCCAGTTCGAACCCCATAACCATGGCCCAAATCCCGTCCCAAATCACCCCCAACAGCCCACGCAAAAACACGAGCAGCCCCCTGTTTTGCAGCTCAATCCCGAGCCCAAAACCCGCTCCAAACACCACCAAAACCCGTGCCCATTAACCCTAACCCATACCCTAATATCCTACCCATATTACCTTACCTTAATCACCAAGAAAACCCCCCATACGAACCCTAGAAAACCCCCCAAAAGCTGCTGGACAGCAGCTATGCTCAGCCGAGCCCGTCTGCCTCTCCTCCCTTTTAACCTACTTTAACTCCTTATAAATACGACCCCTTCACCATACATTCATTCCTATAAGTTCTCTATACATCCTACCTTCACTCACAAGCTTTAAACCTCAGAAACAAACCCTAATTGCCTCTCAAAAACCCTCCACAAAACCGACATCCAAACTGAAACAGTTTGTGTGTCCTCTTCGAAAAACAATTCGTTCCTCCTTCAAACCTCCATAAAAACTCTAGTTTCCTGTTCCTAATTAACCATATAACATCTATCTACACATTAGACAAAGATTTACGAGCCAAATTGCCCTTGAGAGTACACGAAATCCCTCGAAAAACAGAGTGTTATACACTCTGTTTTCTCGGTTTGTTCCTGTCTGTCCAGTTCTGTTTGTGCTCGTTTTTCGTGCCCAATAACTCAAAACGAGCAGGGGTTGCTTTAAGATCTCTGTTCTCCTCTCTTTCTAGTTTTCAAAACATCTTTTAAATCGAATTTTCATCGTGAAACGAGGGAGAAATCGCTGTTTGAAAGTTGCTGTCCAGATTCGATAAAAACGCGTGTTTGCTTTGTTTCTTCGTCGACGACGGCCTCTCGAGATAAAATCTACCATCGATTACGACCCAAGACGGTGTCAAAGATACATGTAGGTTGAGGGTGCATCAAATCCTCCTCTTTCTCCCTTTTATTTCGTTTTTTTATGTTTGTTTTTAATAGTTTGTTTTTATTCGTTTATCGTTTTTGTTTATCGATTGTTTAATTAACTATGAAACTAGTTTAGTCCGAGTATGAGTTAAAGTACCACCATGAACACCCGCGTTGACTTGAGATGGGAAAGAAACCGCTACATCAGTCGGTCGTACACCCCCGTCTCATTTACATATCCTCGTGTTCAAGGTAGGGCATTAATAAAACGAGTTCTAACTTCGCTCTTCGCTTTTGACCCCTCTTTTATTTCGTGTGATTCGACCCACCTTAGGACCCGTCACATGTTAGTATGACCTCTGATTGTTAACATATAACTCATTTAGATGACATTAGATCAATTTGATAACCTAATTAGACACATTAGGGTACATCGACATAGCTTTAAAAACCGATTTAACAATTCTGTAACTTAATTGAATTCATCTTCCCTTTCACTAATTTTCTCGCTAGCATGGAAGTGCGTGCTTAACACCTTTCCATTTGCACTCGTTGACGATTTAGAATTGTACCTAACCTAGTTCGTATTTATTTAATTCAATTTGTAATTAATTAACCTTTAATTTGTTTTATTTATTTCTAATTTTTTAAAAGTCGTTTTAATTATCTTTTATGGTTCAAAATCTGTAAATTTAATTTAATGAATTTTTTTGTAATTTATTTTACTGATTTCGTAATTAAAACATAATTAACTTTGCTTTTCTCCAAAAACCGTGCCTTGCACGGGTCTGTCCGACTTCTGATCCGTGCACTGCACGGGTCTGCCAGTTTTAGTTTCTTTTTTTCTTTTGTTTCTTTAATTGTTTACTAATCCTATTTTAATAAATATGGATTGGTGAATAATTTTAATAAGTTGGGTTCAATTTAATTAATAAGTTGTACCTAATTTATTTCAAGCCTTTGTACTTATTTATTTTAATTTAATTAGTTTAATTCTAATCTAATTTGTTTATTAACTAATAATTTGGCTAACATCTTTAATTAGTCTAACTTAGCTTTAGCTTTTTTTGTTTACATTTGTTTCGTTTATTAAGAGTTAATAGTTTAAGTTGTATTTTGTTAGTTTGTATTGTAATCTGAGTCAAAGTAATTACGATAGTTGTTGTAATTAGATTGAGTTGTAATTTATTTCTCGTTGTGTCGGCATGAAATGCCTGGGTTGTAATAGGATAGATCCCAATGGCTCCCCAATTCCTCCTAAGCCGTGTTTGCGCATCTTTTATTTCAAATCAACCAACATGCTAAAACAACTTTGACAAAGTTAGTATTCATGCATTAAACGACATAGAAATTGTTGTCACATGTTAGGGTTTTAAAACGATGTTTGCATATCATATATCGTAGTAGCTATGACCTTGTTTGAACTCCGACACTTGACTTAGTAGAGGCCGTTATCGACGGGCGGGGTTAGGTGTCCTTATGGGCTTCCTAACACGTACCCTCACCCCTTACTCAAGATCTATGGTTTGTGGATCCGTCTAAATACCATTGGATTACGAGAGTCATTCAAATCGAGTGATATAGGGTACAAGTCTTTATCTTTAATCACTCGTAGTCGATTGGCTTTATGCTTTTCGATGAAAGGTGTAAAGTTGACTTGAACGGTTCCAAGTTCCCAAAAAACTTGGTGGCGACTCTAATTTGTCTTAATTCGATTCGAAAGAACCTCGAGTCGATTATGCCTAGTGTGGATCCCGCGGACGCAGTTCCCGAGGGCCTTGTCCACACATTTGATTTTCAATCATATGGAATATGCGAATCTTGTCTCCTTTGCGAAATGATTTGTACTCCCTTTAGTGGTAAAGGGACATGAGCAAGTGATTTGTTGGAACTAATACATGCCGATGTATGTGTTCTAATGAGCATCACCGCAAGAGGAATTTATGACTACTTCGTCACTTTTACCGATGATTTAAGTAGAAATGTAGGAGTTGAGAGGTCCCGGGTTCAAATACCAGCTGGGGCGAGGATCACTTTGCCACTGCAGTCCCCGAAGGGGGGGCTTACATGGTCCATGTGGTGGTGCGGGAATGCATGGGCCCGGGGGGCATTCAACCCCCTCGTCATCAAAAAATTAAAAAAAAAAAAAGAATTTCTAAATGACGTAGAGAACTAATTGAACAAAGTACTAAAGCATTACGATCCGATCGTAGTGGCAAAGATCTAAGTAATGAATTTGATTTATTAAATATGGATTATGACCTAGTATCACTACCCATAAGATCAAACTAATATGAGTCGGTTTGAGTTATTGAACTAAATTTTGGGAATTTGCAATCCAAAACGGACAAGTAATTCTAAACGGATGGTCAACCAGGAGATACCTGAAATAGATAGTCTATTTAATATATGACATGGATCAGACTGGCATATCACAAGAATCAAGCTGCCATGATAGAGCTGGTCGTTTATGTGCAAATCCGTCAGTCTAGACGAACTTCCAATTACTTCACCATAAATGTTTGTTACTCACAAAGCTATCTTTTAAGAAGATAGGTGTATTTCTAAGAGATAGAGTGTAAGTAGATTGTAAGTAACAAACATGTCTTATAGTTATTGTGTTACTTTGTGAAAATAATGGAACAATAAATCTATAAAGATAGAGTGGGAGTATAGCACACATGTCTTATTGTTAGAAATATTGCTTTTCAAAAGTAATGGTATAATGACCTTATCCCAAATCGACCTTGTTACAAACGAGCCATAGCATTGCAATCCAAAGATTGTTACTCAAGAGTAGATTTACTTTAAGGCGGGGGTCTCCTTAAAGGTAAATAGAGCTTTAGAGTACCTAAGTGCATAGATCGACATGAAGATGTTTTTTTTTTTTTTTGATGACGAGGAGGTTGAATCCCCCCGGGCCCATGCATTCCCGCACCACCACATGGACCATGTAAGCCACCCCCTTCGGGGACTGCAGTGGCCAAGTGATCATCACCCCATTTGGTTGTCGAACCCGGGACCTCTCAACTCCTGCATTTCTGCAAGCTTCAAGGTTTAACCCGGCTACCACTAGACTAACACCACTTGGTTGACATGAAGATGTTGATCAAGATAAATTATGTTAGGAATCGCCGCATTTCATTTTGATGAGGAATGGCAAATGATATTAAAAATTCGCTTTTCTAAAATGGGAATTTAGAAAAGGAATGTGTTTGGAACACAAAACCTTAGATAAAGATCTAAGAATCCTAACATATTATGCGTAACTTTCTTAAGTGATCCCATAATGGTGTTAAGCAAGCATTAAAGGATTATTGTGGACAACGAGGGCCCACGGGGGCGCTTGGGAGAGAGAACAAGCGTTTTCATTTTGTGGAGTCGCCACCAATTTTTATGGGAAATTGGAACCGTTCGAATACCTCGTGCCATGTCAAGACATAAAGTAGAGACATGAACACTAAGCAATCGTTACCCTTAGCATTCTATGTCTAGAATGACTCTCGTGGATGCCAATGAACACGGATGTTCACAGAGATCTGGAGTAAGGGGTGAGGGTACGTATTAGGAAGCTCTTTTGATCGAACACCTAATCCCGCCGCCTCGATAGCGGCCTCTACTAATGATTAGGGACATCATCTATACTCGATATATCGTCGATTATATGCATGCAATGCAACATCCAAGTTTTAATCCTAGCATGTGAAGATTAGACTAAGTCGGTTAACAATTAATTTAGCATACAATTGGGTCGAAGTAGGGATTTAATGCTTAATTACATGTGAAAATATGTAAATAAATCATACAAATGCGATAAATATTACAATGGTAGAAAATTACAATAAAAATTACAATAATTACATCGGGTTTCATTGATTTATGTCGAAAATACCTTTGAAACGGATAATTTGAGAAAAAGAATAAAAAAGAATTAACGAACGAATTAACGAACAGATCAGTAGGCGATAATACGAGTAATAGTCTAGTCAATTATACGTAGACTAATTAAACTAGGTCAAGCAACAAAGGAATTCAGAAACATAACTCAACCTGGAAGAGGCGCAGCAGGACTGCGCCCTCTGGAAGAGGCGCAACAGTTGCTGCGTCTGTTCCAAGGGTGAGTTCTGGCTGTGAAGCCGGAACTGCAAATCGTTAATGTAAATTGGTGAATTTAAATGGATAATTAATATATTTACTCGGATATAAGTGATTAATAGGTTGTTTACATGTGATTAATGGTCATAAAAGCAATAAAACATGGATGAGACGGATGCAAACGGATTATTTACATGGATGAATGATTGATTAGTGACATGGGTGAAAAAAATAAGCTAAACATGATGAATTAACGACAAAAGACAGATGAAAATATATCAAAGATCGAATTCCAGAAACCCGATATGAACAAATCGAATTCCTACAACCCGGGTTTAATTTAATGACGAAAACCCGCAAATATGAGATTATAAGGGATTTAATTCGGATTTAATGATGAATTATACGTTTGAATGAATGATAAATAATATACATGAGATTATTAGACTATTGTATCGAAAAATTAAAGAAAACAAACGAAACAAGCAAAGATTGACGAATTACAGAGGACGAAGGAAGAAGAAAGGAAGCAGGAACTGCGGCAGCCTCACGAAGAGTCGCAGCAAGAACTGCGCTCCTTCGAAGAGGCGCAACAGTTGCTGCGTCCTTTCTCGATGGTTTGTCTTCTGGAATCCGTAAAAAGAGGCTTTAATGAACGGTTTTAGAAATCGGTTTTAAGAGATGTTTTCGACATAAACCTTACATTAATGATGATACAAAAGGTAAATAACAATAAATAAAAGAAGGATTTACACCCTCAGGCTTACATGTTTGACGAAACGATAAGAACTAAGTTATCGATTAGTGATGCTCGACTCGAATGTAGACGAAAGTGCCCTCGTAAGAGGAAAACGATTAGATTAATTAAGTTGATTAGTTGTGGAGTTGGTCAAATTGGTCGGTTATGCAAACGAGGCTGGTACTCGGAAGGATCCGAGCTTACGTGGTCGAATGTTCAAGCACGTAGACGCCAAAAAGTAAGAACAAAGGTCTAGAATGCAAAGGGAGAAGAGAAGGAAGGACACTCGCGTGAGATATATGCGGAGCGAAGGCTCCTATTTATACTAATCACGTGGAGGAATTAGGGTTTCGGAGAGACTTTGGAAGTGAATCTCGGAAAGATATGAAAAAGATACGAAAAATACGCAGAAAAGGACCTGGGAAGAGGCGCAGTAGTCACTGCGTCTCTTGGAAAGAGCGCGCACACTGCTTGCGTCTGTTCCCAAGTGGTTTCCTCCTGCGGAAGAAAGATTTCCGTGTTTAAGTTATAAAAGGACGGAATAATTTGGTTTTCCTTAATATTTTGTATGAATATTACGGGAAATTGTTTACCAAAGAATAAAGATTGTGAAATATTTATAAAATATGGAATAGAAATATCCGGAACATTCCAGAACATTCTGACTCGGGATTTAACGGTTATCGAGAAAATGAAGACGGTTTTAGGCCCAGGACTCCAAATGTAATCTAATTATCAAACGACCGTATCGGCGCGTAGATGACAACTAAAAGGTAGACATTAGTGTTTGAGCAATCACTTGACGATAAACTTACGAACTGTCACAAATCGTTCCGCGTAGCAAACATGCGGCCCAATCATCACTGGGTGGTTTGCGAGAGGTACAGAAACGAGGTATCTACAGAGCCCCCACTTTGACCGAGGCTTGGATAAGGCGAAAGTCAAAGTATAGCCATCAGGTGAATCGAAGATTACAACCTGACGACTATGGCGACGCGAGGTGGCTCAAGGGATCTGAGCCAAAGACCTGTCGTCGGGAACATTTTAGAGTCCGTCGACTATAGGGGAGGGTCGTTTAAAGTCCATTATACTACGTAAGGAGGCTCGCCAGCCATAAGAAGAGATCATACTTGAGACTTCTGGACGAAACGAGACTGAAGGTGCTTCGGTAAAACTCTTGGGCCTGAAGATAACTTGGTGTCTGAAAATACGAAGGCTTATTCCTGAAAAGGGTTATCTGAATGATATGAGGAAACGATGATTCTGAGGAAAGACAGCGGAGGACACGATGAGGCTGGCGGGAGAAATTTGTTTGTGTTCAGCTTTAAACAAACTTCGGAAGAATTTGGGGGTCGATGTTGATCTCCATGTCTCGAGAGGAAGTGACTGTCGGTCGTGAACTCTCGTTGGGGAACATAATCGGGAACTAATCTCCATGTCTCGAGAGGGAAAGTCTATCCGCTTATTCTCGTTGGGGAATATAATGAAGGCGTGTCGGAACACCTGTGAAGGAATACCTGCTCGTTGTGACAAGCAAGGGTCTTGGGAGCGATAAATAACGTATGATAGTCTGCTGTTGGCTTAGAAATACGGGTCTGAACGAAAGAATGATCGTCGAACGGACCAAAAAGATAAAATAGCATCGGGGAAGAGGCGCACCAAAGATGGGCCCACAAATAACGAACTCATAACGAATTTTTGAAAACTCGTATGGAGGGAATACCAGGAAGAGGCGTAGCAAGAGCTGCGTCTCTTGGAATAGGCGCAGCGCCTGCTGCGTCTGTTCTTGAGGGTGTATTTTCTGCGTAAAAACGCGATAAACAGAGGGTTTACATTCATTTGTTCGAAACACAAATCATCCCTTTCTCTCTCAAATCTCAACCATTTCTGCCAAAATTTGATTCAAAAGCTTGCATTAATCATGACTAATCGAGGTATGTGTGTCATTCTTGCATCAAACTCCTATATTTGCTCAAATTGGATCGAAAAAATTAGGGTTTTCAACCCAATTAATTCGAAAATTTGGGGCTTTTCACCCAAATGCATTTGCCTTGTAAAATTGATATTAGAAATGGATAATTGGTAATATAAGGAACATAACCATGTATTTGTTTCGAATTTTCATTGAGTTTTGAGCATTTGAGTGAAATTGAGACGGTTTCACAGCTAAACCGTAAATTGCTTCAAAAATAGCCATAGGATTGCCCATTTGCGATGAAACTTGATATTTGGAATCCTTGGATGATGGGTAAACTTTTTACCATCTCGGAATTTTGGTTTGTGATGCCTTTTTCAGGACACTTTTCTAGGGCATAATCGCCGTTATAACGAAATGCTGCCGAAATTTTGACTCGAACCCGAAACTAGGCTTCAACTTAGGCTTGACTTGACCCTAATTACCACATGAGTGATCGGGTTTATGAGAATATGGCCAAAGATGGCGAGAAAGGAGCGATTTCAGGGCTTCCGAAGGCTCGAAAATCCCTTAACCAAGGCTCGTCGTCACGTGACGCGACCTAAATTTGCTTTAATGTTGCAGGTGATGAGGTTTCCACTTCTGGGAGAGCTCCCATGAAGATAGACGCTGCTGTTATCGAGGCGGCTTTGGAGCAGGCTTTCACCACCGCGGTGATGGCTGCTAGGGACGAGGTCCACGAGGAGGAGGCTGTTGAGAAGGAGGAGGCCCCGAGGCGGGCCAACGTTGGACGAGGAGGTCGTCAGCTAAGGGGAGCACCCGTGTGGGCTGAGACCTGGGAGAGTAGGCACCTACTTTGGGATGCAGAGGGTCACCTGTCCTACAGGACGGTGAAGAGTTTGGTAAATTTGAATTCATTACTCATCACTCACCTTCTTTCCTTCATTTCATTTGCTCATATCTTTTCCAATTTTCATTCAAAACTAAATATAGCTTTTGGTTCAAATCACAATAGAAGGCCGGGAACATCAGGTCATTCTCGGGTTACACGACAGCGATGGAGTGCTACGAGCGACTGTCGGCGGAGGAGCGCGCCATGATCGAGCGTAGAGCGTTTGGTGCCTTGGTGCAGGCTTGGAGGGATATCGCGAAGAGGAAGCTGCGGGCTAACCTTAGCCTGGTCCGCGCTTTCTTGGACCGATTCTGGGACACGACTTCCACTTTTCACATGCCTTTCGGTGAGGTGGGAGTCACTCTGGAGGACTACGGCATGATTTCTGGTCTACCGTGTGGGACTGAGGCTGTGGAGTGGCCGGAGACTGCCATGAGGGTGGACTCGGCCGAGGCTAGGAGGTTGATCGGCTGGAACTTATCGTCGAAGGCTGTTACAGTGCCTGGTCTGGTACCCAGTTCCTATGTCCGAGACTACTTTGCGGGGAAGACCCCAGCGCTGGTGACGATTGACGGGAGGTAGACGGCTCCTCCTCCCTGTACTGCTGAGTAGAGGGCCCGCTTGTGGATTTGGTGGTTTCTGTCTTCGATTTACCTCGGAGACAAGGGAGAGTGGCTGTCAACGAAGCTTCTTCCCTTCCTTTCTGACCTGAGCTCCCTAGGGCGTTGAGACTGGGTCACTGCTGGTTTTGCGGTCCTCATCCGCTTCATGAGGGCCATGGTTCGTCCGGAGTTGATGGAGAAGGGGACTTCTCCTGGTGCTGTCGGACCTGGACTACTGTTGGAGGTATGAACCTTCATTTAGACTAAAATCAATTCTTTTTCTTATCCAATTATGAAAGATCGTTATTGACTATCTTGTTTTACAGGCGTGGGTGTACTCCTGCTTTCCGAGCCTCTCGCCCAAGAGGACGGAGCCGCTGGAGAGAGCCTATCCCGTGGTGAGGGATTGGGTGATGTGCAGGACGAGGAGCAAGCGTTCCTCTCACGGTGTCTATCGGCGGGACGTGAATGCTCTTCAGCTGGACAGCGTGAGCATCTCACTTATATTCATTTTGGTTCTACATTTTAATCGATCATAAGAATGATTTCTTGTTTGTCTTGTCCCAGTGGGTGCCCAGGCCTTGGGCGGAGTACGCTGGAGCGCATTCTTTTGTGGCTGAGGTCCTTCGACCTAGGAGCTCGAGCCGGCTGCTGTTGAGGACGTCGATGGGTCCTGTGTGGTACTTGGGCGAGCGCTTGGCTCGTCAGTGCTCTCGGGATGTGTTGACGGTTCCCATCGATCCTCCAAGGATGATGTTCAGGGAGCCTTCTGAGGTAGAGAGGGAGGCTGACTTGGCTGGCCTCGGTGGTGACACCCTCCTTCTTCCTGGCGAGGACTACTCGGCGTTCCTCTACGGGAGGTTGGCGTACTGGCCGGTTGTGGTGAGCATATAATACTCTCCTTTATTCTTGATTTTAAAACTACGATGAAAGATCATCGATTAATGAGAAATATTTGACTTTGCAGGAGGTTGAGGCGACGGGCATCGAGCCCCTAGAGTACCCCGAGACCCTCGAGTACACTGACGCGACCGGGAGGACGATGATCTCCGAGCTGCGTGACTTTGACGTGGCTGTGACGGATCTTGGACTGGGACGGACGCGGCAAGATCGATTCGGAGGGTGAGCCTCTAATTTGCATAATTTTTTGTATAAGAACACATTTGGTTGAACTTTATTCAATTATTGAGAACTTCTTTCTTGAAAATGCAGGTTGCGCCGTCTCGGTTCGTGGCGTTATGGAGGGTGGCCAACCTTGCGAGCACTCGCCGTCGAGGCACTTGTCGGCGGTCGAGGTCGTCAGGTATGAACCTTGTGCCTATTTCATTTTTGAATTTTGATTTATCTTGTAATTGCTTGAAATGATTGACATGAGCCAATTTTGTTGTTTACAGGGGGACCGTGAGCTGGAGCGAGAGTTCGCCCAGTCTCGGGAGGAAACAGCTCGCTTGTTGAGGGAGCTCGAGGTTCGGGACGCCGAGGTTGCTGCTCTCGCGGCAAGAGTTGCGGAGCTGGAGGGCGACCGGCAGTAGTTTTGTTTTGTTTTTTGTTTGTATTTTGCGCATTTGTACATTTTGGACCTTTATTTTGGACATTTTGGACTTGCTTGGGGCTCGAGCCCCCAGTTTGCTGTACATTTCCCTTTTTGGTTGTATATATGACGGCCTGAGTGCCTTTGCTGCTGGGTTACGTTGCTTGTATCTGCAGGTTAGCTTTGAACAGGTTTGGTAGATGACGGTTTACGCCGTCATGCTGCCGAAATTTACATAGAAATCACGCAAAACATACATTTGTATATTCATATGGCCTGAATTAGCGCAAAACGAACGACTCAAAGGAAAGCAAAAATGCAAGAGAAAATGCAAAAATGCATAAAATTTGCCGGAAATGACCGGACGGTAGGGAGGGTTACCCCCTAAAAAAAAGAAAAATAGAACCCTATAAGTTAGAAATTAAATGATTAAAAAGACATAAAATGAATATATAAATGAAATAAATATATAAATTTTGAAATGAATTAAATTGGAATTGAAAATTATTTCCTAAAATGAAAATGTACAAGTGTGATAAAATGACGAAAATGTCGATATTGCCTCGAGATGCGTTCCCGCGGAATTAGGAAACACGAAATATGGTAATTTCCACGTATTTACCAAAACAATAACCCGTAGGAATAGGAAATTATTCGTCGTGGAATTTAGGAAAGATCCAACGTGGAAAATCACAGAAACCTTGATGAGAAAGAGGCGCAGCATGAGCTGCGTCCCTTTGGAGAGGCGCCCAGTGCCTGCTTTGTTGCCAGTGTGTCTGTCTTCCGCGATTTTAGGAAACAGAAATTAGTATAAATAGAGACGTCGATAGAGCTTTTATTCACACAATTCTTCCGTCTCTTCTTCGCCTTATTACATAAAATTCTCAAAACAAGCACTCATCATGAATACTTTGGAGATTCGCCTAAAAGAGTGGACGAAGTGAGTTTTCCAACATGGAGAAACATGACATGGGCGCCTATAATCTTGGATCATTGTTGAGTTTGAAGCTCATCAAGGTTGTTAAACCATTCTTGGATGCTTGTCTTGATTACTGGGACCCAAATTATCATGTTTTTGCGTTTCCTGGAGGTGATATTTGCCCATTTCCTGAAGAAATTGCTGCGATTGCTGGGTGGGACCCTGAACACTTGCCTGCTATTCCTTCTACTTCGCAAGGGTATAAAAGCAAATTTCGAGACTTGCTTGGATTAACTAAACTTGAGGTGGACCGCTTAGTGACCTCGAAAGGAGTGCGATTGTTGGACTTCATTGACCGATTTATTAACAGGGCCGACCCCACCGTTTCTTTTGTTGCTAGGCGAAGGGCATTTGGATTTTGCTTGTTGCATGTGTATGTCCTCCAAGGGCATGTTGATGAAGACTTGAGAGGTGATCCTCGTATTTTAGGCTTATTTATGCTTAGGAGAGATCCTGTTGGGCTTGGATAATAGGAAATCCAACCGTGACCTACCGTACTTGGGAAGTCCCGTTATCTTGCAGGTAAAAGAACATTTTCTTCTTCTTTTTTTCTTTTTTCCTTTTCCGTTTTTTTTTTTCGTTTTTTTTTCGTTTTTGTTTTTTTTTTTCGTTTTTGTTTTTTTGATGTCTAATACCCGCTTTTGGTAGGTGTGGCTTAAGGAACAGCTTCGATTGATCGAGCCCCCAGTTCATGTTCCTTCTTATCATGCTCGTTCGATTGCAATGAGGACCAGGCTTTACATGGTGGATTTCACTCGAGTCTGTAATTATTGGAGAATAAGCTGAAGAGTGATGATGGCCCCTTGATTAGGTGGATTGTACCATGGTGGCACCTCAAATCTGTCACTGGAGTGTCTTCTTTGGATCCTACCCGATCTGTGCGCATTCCTGGCTTGGAATTCATGGTGTGCATCTTCCCGGAAAGGCTAATAAGACAGGTTGGACTAAAACAAACGATCCCGAAGCTTGATACCGTCCCGCAGACTGCCGTGGCGCTTACTACTGAGAGTCGAAGGGAGTGGGCCATTAAATGGTCCCAAAGGAACATGTGGTTCTTGAACTCTTCTGCTAATGCCTTATGGGTGTCGGATTCTTATCTGCGATGGAGGAAAGCTACTACTCCGGAAGAGCGCGAGAAATTGAGGAAGCGCAAGCCCGTTGACTACAAGGTGCGCGAGGTGGAAAAGGAGAAATATAAGCATCTGACCGAGGGAGAGGAAGAAGTCGGGTTTCGAGTTGTTCATCCTTCGAAGAAACCGAAGACCTCTTCTGCCGTGGAGATGGTTATTGGCAAGAATGGTAAGGCTAGGCCTCGAGAAAGACCATTGGTGATTAGGTCCGAAGTGGCGCAAGAGCGTCCGGCTCGAGGTCGCGACAAGAAGTATGACAAGAATGACAAGGGCAAAGGGAAGATGGAGGAATAGCCCAAGTCTTTATTATTATTTATTATTATTATTATTATTATTGTTGTAATAAAAAGGTGGGGTTTTTAGAATCCTAGCCTATTTTATTTACTATTATGTAGCGTATTATTATTAGGAAAAGAATGAAATAAAAAAGGTTAGATGGTTATGAAACCGTTGTGATTTTCTATTTATTATTCTTGTCGAATTCCAAATGCAATGCAAATGTTCTTCTATTTACATTTTTAAAATTAATGGGTTGTATCCCGTGAAGGATTGCCTACGTATTCATTAAAAAATGAAATCAAACCCTTGCGCGTAGTTCGAGTAAATGTAAAAGAATAATTGTTCTAAGCAAGAGCTTGTAATGAACATAGAAAATAAGCATGAGCTTTTGCTTACTCTGAAGGTGCAGTTTAGTTTATTTGATGATATGAGGATGGAAAATTTGTCAAAATGCAAAAGCAGAGTGACATTAGCTTATTTCAGCTTGGCCAGGGGCCGTTTATTTAGTGCCACAAGAGCGACACGTGAGGTTACGCGAGGCGCGTTTTTGTTCCTATTCTAGGCATAGTACCGTTTTAGTTGGTCGAGGTTTTTCGGGTTGGAAAACTCATTCCCATCTAGGTCTGTGATCCTAACCGCACCCCCTGGAAGTATTGATTTGACTAGGAATGGCCCGGCCCAATTAGGTTTGAATTTTCCCCGTGGATCGACAGGTAGAAGAGCTCTAACCGACTTGAGCACTAAGTCTCCTTCTTTGGTGTTCCTGGGCCTAACCCTTTTGTTGAAAGCGCGTTTGATACGTGCTTGATATGTTTGGACATTGTGCAAGGCGCGTAGCCTACGTTCATCCAGGAGGATGAGTTCTTCATATCTATCCCTCTTCCAGTCGGCTTCTGGGATTTGACTTTCGAGTAAGATGCGCAAGGATGGTATTTCTAACTCGACTGGTTGTATAGCTTCCATGCCGTAAGTGAAATAGAAAGTGGTAGCCCTAGTGGGCGTCCTAACAGATGTGCGATATCCCCACAAAGCAAAGGGTATCTTGCTCGGCCAATCTCGATAGTTGTCAATCATTTTCTTGAGAATTGTGACAACGTTCTTGTTTGCTGCCTCTACCGCGCCATTAGTCTGTGGTCTATATCGCGAAGAGTGGTGATGCCTAATTTTTTACTTGGCTAGCAATTGCTCCGTCTCAGCTTGGAAATGTGATCCGTTATCACTAATGATCTCATGTGGGCAACCGTATCGACAGATGATGTTGTTTTGTATGAACTTTGCCACGTTTTTAGCCATGAGACTAGTGTAGGAAGCCGCTTCTACCCATTTGGTGAAATAGTCAATTGCCACTAGGATTAAACAGTGACCTCCTATTCCGGCTGGAGTTATCTTCCCGATTATGTCGATTCCCCAGGCAGAAAATGGCCAAGGAGATGTCATTGTATAGAGCAATGAAGGAGGGACATGTTGTACATTCCCGAAGATTTGGCAATTGTGGCAATGTCTTATGTATTTGATGCAATCGGATTCCATTGTGGTCCAATAATACCCCAAACGTGTGATTTTCTTTGCCATCATGGGCCCACTCATGTGAGGACCGCATTCTCCATCGTGGACTTCTTCCATCACTTTCCGCGCCTGTGAATGATCAAGGCAACGTAAGATTACACCAAGAGGTGTTCTTTTGTATAACTCTCCTTGCATGAGAACGTATTGGGAAGCTAGCATGCGTATAGCGCGTTGTCCCCTCTTGTCCATATCTGGTGGATAGGTGCCGTTGAGCTTGAATTTAGGATTGCTTGGAACCAGGGTTCCTGTGCGATTTCCTCTTCGTCGGTGATTTGATGGACATAAGCCGGCTCTGACCGTAGTTCGATACATAAAGGCATTTCCACCATGTCATCTGGCATATTAATCAAAGATGCGAGTTTTGCAAGAGCATCTGCAAATTGATTTTCTTCCCGAGGTAGGTGTAGATATGTTATGTGATCAAAGAATTGGGCGACTTGGTCTATTCTGGCTTGGTAAGGTGCTAAGCTTTCGCTTCGGATTTTCCATGATCCCGTAACTTGATTGATGATCAGGAATGAATCCCCATGTACTCGGAGGTTTTTAATGCCTAAGCTCACTGCCGCTTGTAGTCAAATGAGACAAGCTTTATATTCTGCAGCATTGTTTGTCACCTCGAAGTCGAGTTTGACAGAGATTGGTGTATGCTCACCTTCAGGAGAAATGAGCAACACTCCTATTCCAAATCCTCTTAAGTTTGATGCTCCATCAAAGTAAAGGTCCCAGGAGTCTACGTCGGTTTGGAGTATATCCTCGTCTGGAAATGACCAAGTGTCTATCATTTGTGCATCATTGATGGGATTCTCTGCGAAGAATTCGGCGATGGCGCGTCCTTTTATTACTTTCAGAGGCACGTACTTGAGATCGAACTCTGAGAGCATCAAAGTCCATCTTGCTAGACGCCCGTTGAGGACGGGTTTTTCGAAGAGGTATTTGACTGGATTCATTTTGGAGTATATTTTGACGGAGTAGCTAAGCATGTAATGGCGTAGCTTCTTCGTCGCCCACACAAGAGTGAGGCATGTCTTCTCGAGTTGTGAGTATTTGCACTCGTACTCCAAGAACTTCTTACTAAGGTAGTAGATAGCCCTTTCTTCACTCCCTACGGTTTGAGCTAGCATGGCACCCATGGCGGTTTCGGTTACTATGAGATATAAACCAAGAGGTTGATCTCGTTGAAGCGGCATGAGCACTGGTGGTTTAGCCAATATCTCCTTTATTCGATCAAATGCCTTTTGACAATCATCATCCCACATGGTGTGATCCATTTTTTTGAGCTTCTTGAAGATAGGCTCACAAATCATGGTGAGTTTCGATATGAATCGACTTATATATTGCACTTTTCCCAGGAATCCTCTGACTTCTTTTTCAGTTTGAGGTTGTGGCATTTCGATCAGAGCCTTGATCTTGGAAGGGTCTATTTCTATACCTCGTTGGCTAACGACGTATCCCAGGAGTTTGCCAGATGTTACTCCGAATGTGCACTTCTGAGGATTGAGCCTCATATTGTACTTTCGTAGCCTTGCGAAAAATTTGCGAAGGTTCGCAGCATGCCCTTCTCTATCCTTGGACTTGACAATCATGTCGTCTACGTATACCTCAACTTCTTTGTGCATCATGTCATGTAAGAGTGTAGTTGCGGTGCGTTGATATGTAGCTCCGGTGTTGATTAACCCAAACGGCATTACCGTATAGCAATAGGTTCCCCATTGAGTGACAAAAGCGGTCTTATGCATGTCTTCTATGGCCATCTTGATTTGGTTATAACCCGCATACCCATCCATGAAGGATAGTAATGCGTGCTCTGCAGTATTGTCCACCATATGTCGATATGTGGTAGAGGGAAGTCATCTTTAGGACTTGCTTAATTTAAGTCTCTAAAATCAACACAAACACGGATTCTCCCATCCTTTTTGGGTACAGTTACTATGTTGGCTACCCAGTCAGAATACTCGGAAACTTTGATGAACCCGGCTTTGAATTGCTTATCAACTTCTTCCTATTTTGAGAGCCCATTCCGTTCTCATTCGACGAAGCTTCTGTTTTACAGGCTTGAAACCTGGCTTAATCGGAATTCTATGCTCGGCGATATCCCTGTCGATCCCTGGCATGTCTTTGTAGGACCATGCGAAGACGTCTTTGAACTCGTGTAGGAGGTCTATGAAGTCGGCCCTTTCGGTAGAGCTCAAGGTAGTCCCTATCCTAAGTTCTTGGGGTTCTAGTTCGGTTCCTACATTGATGGGTTCGGTGTCCTCTATTACTGGTCCCCCTTCCCCTTCCTGTAGTATTTCTTTGGCTACGTAGGGAGGTATTTCAATTGAGTCTGGGTCTTGGTCATCCTCAGTATCATCGTAAACAGAATTGCACTCAAGATAACACAAAGAGTAAGCAGAACCTGATTTATTCATGTTAAAGTTTGAGAAAAGTTGAAACAAAGAAGCCATCTGATCTGTGGTCAGTGGCGGTAAAGGGACAGTGGTTGGGACATTTCCCGAACTACTGTTACTACTCGAGGTTAAGCTAGGAAAAACAAAGGGAATGGGGATGACGACAGGAGGAGACTCCCTAATGACTTCTCTAGACTCTGACTCTTACTCTGACTCCGACTCCGACTCCGACTCGAATTCATCGTCTTCTGGTTCTCCTTTGAACATCTCCCCTTTTCCAGTGGTGAGCTTGAAGAGTCTTCCTTGATTGTTGGTCCACTTGATTGATTTTCTCCATCCTTTCTGCTGATTCGCGTTTGTTTCTATGATTAACGCGGTAGGGTTGAAGTGATCGTCTTGTAGTATCATGGTAATGATCTCATCCTGCGCGGCTTTAACAAATCGATCTTCTCCAAATAGTAGACTAACAGCTTGTTCGTCTAAGGAAGGTGCTTGACGGGCTTTGACGGTAGGAACCGTTTCTGGAGGGATGAAGTAGCAATCATGAAAGATCTCGATTCCGGCTAGCTTCCTCTCGAGATAGTGCCAAGGTTCGGGAAATCCGTGAAAGAGTTCTAGGCTTCCTTCCTTAACGAAGTATCCGTTTAGGGTAGGGAGATAGGGTCGCATTTGGACTCCCACGTACTTACGGTTTTGAACTTGAGCAAGCATCTCGAGAACTTCCTCTTTGGTGGGTTTGTACCCTAGTCCAAGTGGTATCCTTTTTGAGTTGCCTTCCTTGTATGGTGCGAAGGTGTTTCTTCGGATAGGGTTTAAAGGCATTCCAGGGAAGTATCCCTGGGTTTTGAGTATGTGGTTGACCTCAAGTTGGAGTAGGGATCGTAGTATAAGGGTGCTAATTCACTTTTTATGACGCTTATGATTTGGAAGCCCCTAAGCTCATATACTAGATCCACAAGGACTTGATTGTTCGACTTCTTTTCTATTATTGCCTTGATGGGTGACGAAGTGATCGTCACCACTTTGCCATTTAGTGGGATTTTGATCTTTTGATGAAGGGTGGATGTCACCGCTTTGGAAGCGTGAATCCAAGGTCTTCCTAGAAGTATGTTGAAGGAAGCTTCTATGTCCACTATTTGGAAGTTAACCTTTCGCTCAATTGGCCCTGTGGCTATGGTTAGGTTAACGAGTCCTACGACCTTCCGTCGTGTACCATCATATGCGCGAACACCTTGATTGGTAGGGGTCCAATCCGACTCTTTCATGCCTAATTTGTATGCCGTTTTGAGGGGTATGACGTTGATTGTGGAGCCATCATCTACTAAGGTCATTGGCACGTTCTTCTTTAGACAAATGACAGTGATGTAAAGAGCCAAGTTGTGACTAGCGCCAAAAGGTGGCAAATCTTCGTCCGAGAAAGTAATAGGATTAATTAGCTTCGGTGATTCTTGGAAGACCAAGTTGACTACATCTTCGGGTGTGGAGTTATGTGCTACATTTAGTTTGGCCAAGGCTTGCAGTAAAGCTTGGCGATGTGGGAATGAGCTTACTACCAATTGCCAGACTGAAAGATCAGCCTTTGTCTTCTGTAATTGCTTAAGCAAATGATCAGTGGAGTCATCTTCGTTATCATTTGGTGTGACAACGTTGGTTGGTCCATTTTAGTAGTGCTTTGATATGGACGGCCCGAACGAGTTAGGTGGTCCACATATTGGTCTTCACCATTTTTGGATTATTTCTTTGATTAGGGAGTTTTCAATGAGATACTCGTCCTCGTCGTCATTGGCCCATACTCCGTTGATTGTAGCTAGTTCCCTCATTCTCATGATCTCATCCTCCAATTGTGTGATTTGGTCGAATAGTTTATCAACCACGGCGACTATTTCTTGCATAGTAGCATTTTGAGAGATGATTAGTGGCACATGCTCCTTAGATGTCGCGTTGGGGTCATGTAAGGTTGTCACCACATTTTCCAATTCCCAAACTTGCCTATCCACACTCCTTGCCCATGTGATGAAGTCGGAAATGGTAGGGGAGATAGTGGAGTAGAACCCTTCATTCTCAATCGCGTGGATCTCATCTTCAATTGGAGAAATGAGGTGTGAACAATCTAACGTAGATTCTTCACTTGTGATCACAAGAATCCTAAGAGGGTTCTGAGTGTTGTTGGGTTTACCTCCCGGCTGTATTGGTAGTCGGCCATCTTCAATCATGTCTTGAAGCACATTTTTCAATTTGTAGCATTTTTCTGTGTCATGCCCCTTGCCCCTATGGTATTCACAGTACAAGTTCTCGTCCCAGAATTTGGATTTCTTTTTGGGTTCGGGAGTAGGTCATATGGGTTGGAGTTTGCCTTGCTTCATTAACCTTTTTAGAGCGTTGGAGTAAGTGTCCCCAAGGTTTGTGAATTTTCTTGGTGGGGTACTTTTCTTGGATGGCTCAAGAAGGTTAACTTCATCGGTCTTGCTAGTGGAGCCGTATGAACGACTTGTTGAGCCTTGATATCCTCGACCTACCGTTTTGGACAAGAGCCCTTCACGGATGTCATCTTCAATACTTGTTCCTAGTACGGTTAAGTCCTTGAAAGTTTTGATGTTTTGGTATCTCAAATCATTGGCATAGATGGGTTTGAGATTGTCCACGAACTTCTCCACAAGGGTAGCCTCATCCGGGCGTTCAACTAGTTGAGTACTAGTCTTCCTCCACCTACTTAGGAAGTCGGTGAATCCTTCTTTGTCATTTTGGGTAAGAACCTCTAGAGTGCGCATGTTAACTTGGATCTCAGCATTATCCGCATATTGTTTAGCAAACTCGATCGCGGCATCTTCCCAAGTAGCGATTTTCTTGTGTTCTAAAGAGTAGAACCATTGCTTGGGGATGGTGTCAAGAGATGAAGGAAAGATCCTTAAGAACATCTCGGGTTTGATGCCTTTGATAGACATATAATCCTTGAAGGCACGGATGTGGTTCAAAGGGTTCTCGTGCCTCTTTAATTTAGGGATATCCGTCATATTGAAGTTGGTTGGCAATTTGGAATTGACGGCCTCATACTTGCGGTTGTTCTCCCTTTAAATGTCATCTCCTTTAAGGTATATCAATTGCTCCTCTAAGTATTGGAGTCTTTTCTCGGCTACAGTCATTCCCATGGGAGGATCTTCGTCCTTGGATTCACTCGCAAAGTCACCTACTACTTCACTTTCTTGAGGAGGCAACCTCCCCTCTACGGCGTAGATCCGACCCTCGATGGTGTCAAGACGATCATACACTTGATCTTGGGTAACTTGGATTTGAGCTAATGCGGCTAGGATTCGATCATTACCATCTTGAAGTTGGTTGAGGTTCGCGTCACTGGTTCCAGGCATCTTGAAAACTGGATAAGAGATCGATGACGAATCAAAACACGATCGACCATTCTAACACACTTGCAAAGAGAAGAAATGTTTTGACTCTTGAAGTGGGTGTGTGCCACTTGTGTTGAGTGAGCTTTGAAGAAAAGACAAAGTTTTGAAAATGTGTATCCTAGTCAACTATAATGTAATTTTAGGAGTGGACTCGAAGTGAGGTTTTGAAATGGGCTTAGGCCCGAATTTTGACTCGACAAACGGACAGAGTTTTGACTTGGTTTTGCGCTAATCAAAGGCCTTTTTCGAAATTTTATGTTTAAAAAAGGGTTTTGATTTTTTACAAAAATCGTCATGGTTTCGTTTAGAAATGGTGATCACGTAAGGTACAAACATTCATACAAGCATTATAACGGGATGCTGAGTGCATTTAAAAGGGTTTTAGTTTAAAGGGTGGGTTGCCATACCGAACAATCAAACCCGAAGTCTGTGGAGAGGCTCGTACCAAAAAAGAGTAAGGCCGATTCGTAGTCCATTTCCTCAAGTAGTGAAGGTCCTTGATACAAACAAGAGTAAGCATCATGGTATGGATGACGTCAATCGCTATCCATCCTTAGGCCCAAATAAGAATTAGGACCGTTTAGACGGGACGATTGGTCGAATGGGTTGGGTTGGGCCTAGGAAGGCCGATTAAAACGGTCTAGGAAGACCGAGTTATGAAAACCGACAATTGTCTTGTACAAATTATTCCCTAACCTTGTTCAAGTTTCACCCTTTTGGCTACACGTAAGTGTATTATCCCCAGCGGAGTCGCCAAACTGTGGACAACGGGGGCCCACGGGGGCGCTTGGGAGAGAGAACAATCGTTTGCATTTTGTGGAGTCGCCACCAATTTTTATGGGAAATTGGAACCGTTCGAATACCTCGTGCCATGTCAAGACACAAAGTAGAGACTTGAACACTAAGCAATCATTACCCTTAGCATTCTATGTCTAGAATGACTCTCGTGGATGTCAATGAACACGGATGTTCACAGAGATCTGGAGTAAGGGGTGAGGGTACGTATTAGGAAGCTCTTTTGATCGAACACCTAATCCCGCCCGCCTCGATAGCGGCCTCTACTAATGATTAGGGACATCATCTATACTCGATATATCGTCGATTATATGCATGCAATGCAACATCCAAGTTTTAATCCTAGCATGTGAAGATTAGACTAAGTCGGTTAACAATTAATTTAGCATACAATTGGGTCGAAGTAGGTATTTAATGCTTAATTACATGTGAAAACACGTAAATAAATCATACAAATGCGATAAATATTACAATGGTAGAAAATTACAATAAAAATTACAATAATTACATCGGGTTTCATTGATTTATATCGAAAATACCTTTGAAACGGATAATTTGAGAAAAAGAATAAAAAAGAATTAACGAACGAATTAACGAACAGATCAGTAGGCGATAATACGAGTAATAGTCAATTATACGTAGACTAATTAAACAAGGTCAAGCAACAACGGAATTCAGAGACAGAACTCAACCTGGAACAGGCGCACCAGGACTGCGCCCTCTGGAAGAGGCGCAGCAGTTGCTGCGTCTGTTCCAAGGGTGAGTTCTGGCTGTGAAACCGGAACTGCAAATCGATAATGTAAATTGGTGAATTGAAATGGATAATTAATATATTTACTCGGATAAAAGTGATTAATAGGTTGTTTACATGTGATTAATGGTCGTAAAAGCAATAAAACATGGATGAGACGGATGCAAACGGATTATTTACATGGATGAATGATTGATTAGTGACATGGGTGAACAAAATAAGCTAAACATGATGAATTAACGACAAAAGATAGATGAAAATATATCAAAGATCGAATTCCAGAAACCCGATATGAACAAATCTAATTCCTACAACCCGGGTTGAATTTAATGACGAAAACCCGCAAATATGAGATTATAAGGGATTTAAGTCGGATTTAATGATGAATTATACGTTTGAATGAATGATAAATAATATACATGAGATTATTAGACTATTGTATCGAAGAATTAAAGAAAACAAACGAAACAAGCAAAGATTGACGAATTACAGAGGACGAAGGAAGAAGAAAGGAAGCAGGAACTGCGGCAGCCTCACGAAGAGGCGCATCAGGAACTGCGCTCCTTCGAAGAGGCGCAACAGTTGTTGCGTCCTTTCTCGACGGTTTGTCTTCTGGAAATCCGTAAAAAGAGGCTTTAAAGCACGGTTATAGAAATCGGTTTTAAGAGATGTTTTCGACATAAACCTTACATTAATGATGATACAAAAGGTAAATAACAATAAATAAAAGAAGGATTTACACCCTCAGACTTACATATTTGACGAAACGAGAAGAACTAAGTTATCGATTAGTGATGCTCGACTCGAATGTAGACGAAAGTGCCCTCGTAAGAGGAAAACGATTAGATTAATTAAGTTGATTAGTTGTGGAGTTGGTCAAATTGGTCGGTCATGAAAACGAGGCTGGTACTCGGAAGGATCCGAGCTTACGTGGTCGAATGTTCAAGCACATAGACGCCAAAAAGTAATAACAAAGGTCTAGAATGCAAAGGGAGAAGAGAAGGGCGGACACTCGCATGAGAAATATGAGGAGCGAAGGCTCCTATTTATACTAATCACGTTGAGGAATTAGGGTTTCGGAGAGACTTTGGAAGTGAATCTCGGAAAGATATGAAAAAGATACGAAAAATACGCAGAAAAGGACCTGGAAAGAGGCGCAGCAGTCAGTGCGTCTCTTGGAAGAGGCGCAGCACCTGCTGCGTCTGTTCCCAAGTGGTTTCCTCCTAGGAAGAAAGATTTCCGTGTTTAAGTTATAGAAGGACGGAATAATTTGGTTTTCCTTAATATTTTGTATGAATATTACGGGAAATTGTTTACCAAAGAATAAAGATTGTGAAATATTTATAAAATATGGAATAGAAATATCCGGAACATTCCAGAACATTCTGACTCGGGATTTAACGGTTATCAAAAAATAAAGACGGTTTTATGCCCGGACTCCAAATGTACTCTAATTACTGTCAAAACGACCGTATCGGCGCGTAGATGACAACTAAGAGGTAGACATTAGTGTTTGAGCAATCACTTGACGATAAACTTACGAACTGTCATAAATCGTTCCGCGTAGCAAACATGCGGCCCAATCATCACTGGGTGGTTTGCGAGAGGTGCAGAAACGAGGTATCTACAATTATACTTTTCGTTCATGTGATAATTGAGAATGGGTTCATTCACATGATTTAAGAATCACTATTATACATGAAGTTAAGTGGGAGCTAGAATTATTTTTCCATGTCTTATATGTTGATAACATATTACTTATTGAGAATAATGAACCAATGCTCTCTTCTGTGAAAGAGTGATTGGGAGACTAGGAAGAGGTGCAATATATTCTAAGATTTCTGAATCTATGTAAGAGAATATTGGCATAGAGTTAAGTGTCTTATGATGATAAGATCTTTTAAATCTGTTTAAAATCAACAAGGTTGAATAGGTTATTCATGGTGAAGAAAGTGGAACTACTATGATGGAGTCATGGTCTTTCACTGAACCTATTAAGTTGTTGATCACATGAAATCGATTACTAATGATTCCATCATTAGAATGATCATGTATGCCAACAGACGCACAAGCTGCGATGAACCATTTGCTTGGAGCATAATAAGTCAATAACAAGTAAATTCATAAGATGGTCTTGTGAAAGCCTTAAAGAACAATTGAGGATTTGTTCGATTGCTTGGATGATAAACTAAGTTACGTGTTGAAGGGTTGCACAAACTTTAGTTTCCAAACCGAAAAGGATTTGTTGAAATCCTAGGATGTCTTATTGACTTAGGAGTAAGAGACTAGAAAAGTGTTTTTAGTTTCGCGCATTGCAAATTCTACAAAAGGAATCTAAGTAAATTGTGATAAAATAGTCAACGTAGGGAATGAGAGTAGATTCCTCTACCAATGACTTTATCACAAGTTATGTGACATCGAATAGAAGGAAATAACAATTTTTAAAGTTGGAATATATGGATACATGGAATATCCACTTACCAAGCTTTTATTGCATTCAAACTAGTATAAAAGGTACACTGTAGATTATAAGATATGAAGTAGTAATAGTGTATTGACTATTCATATATGATAATCGCATTTATCGTTTGAGTTTTATTAAACTCACCCATTACTTTGTTAAATCCAAATGGGTTGTAGACACAAATTGAACCCCACTAAAGTGAACTGGATTGACATAGTATTCGCCCCTAGTTACTTATATGAGGTGACGTCTCGAAGTGACTAGAGTGTGATGCGATTGATGGCAAGTTCAAGTGCCATAGAGTCATAAGAGACGAGTAGTCGATCACATAGGCAGACTGTATGGGACACTCTATCGGGCAGTGACCGCTTATAGAGTTCTGGTAATTCATAAAGCTTGGTCGTGGCAAGAGCTACTATAGTATTCTTTTGAGTCAATTCTTTTGACTAGAGACTATTCGCCCAAGTTGGCACAATTTATGATTGGCTTTGATTTATGCTTTACGACTGTCGTAAATGAGGTCAAATGGGTATATTTTGGGTTATGATGAACTGTGGCTAAACGAAGGGAATTGTGCGATAGGAATTGTCCACCCCTTGTTAGGGTTGTTTGAAATCTCAAGGCCAATCGAGGAGTAGTGAACTGGAAATGCGTGGCCACGCTTGAAAAGTATCTATGGTAGATAATTCTGGTCAGATAGTTACTCTCCAGATCGAGAAAACCACTCAAGATATGATCAAGTGCAAGTACGACCTGCGAGACACCTTGCATTGAGTGGGAGATTGTAATAGGACAAGAGAATTCGTTACGCACACTTGTCTCGGACAAGTGGGAGATTGTTGGAATATGTGTCCTCAACAATAGTGCGATCACATGATTTAAATATCATAATCAAATCTCATATTAAGAATACAAAAGGGATGATAAATTAAATAGTCAACTGATCAACATTAATCTGTAACGATTAGCTTGCTAGAGTTTGACGTTACTGTCGTAGGACGGTGGTGTTCAGTTCATCCCTTAAAGTCACACCTAAAGGATGATGCCCTTATCTGTAAAGTTGATTAATTGTAAGATGATACAAGTTAATCAATTCCTTAAAAATTGAACAATTCAATTTGTGAGAGAGAATGTTTATATCTTATTATAATGGAATTAAATAAGATATATTTTAGTAATTGAAATACTTTATTACTAAAATTGATTATTTTTTGTGAAACAATTGAGATAAGAATGAATGATTAATTATAATTACAAGATGTTGTGAATTATAATTATATGACGCATTTTATTTATGTGATCAAGAATCACTAGTCAATTTGTTGAATGTAATTTAATTAATTTATAAAATGGTATTTATTTGATAAATATGCATTAAATTAATTAATAACAACATACTACATGTGACATATTGTGTGACAAATGACAAACTGACAAAATAAAATGGAGGTCCATTTTATACAAATGACCGAAAAATGGAGGGTGATAGGAATTAGTGGGTAATTTATTTTATGTGATTAAAATAATTTAATTGAACCTACTCTACCTATTCTTACATACCTACATTTTGATAAGAGTAAAAGAAAAAGCAAGATGCTCTCTTTTGGCCTCTAGCTACCTGGCCACACTCCACTTATGGGGAGTTTTTGATTATCATTTTTACTCTTACATGCATTCATAATTCATTCTACATGTTTCTCTCTCTCTCTCTCTCTCTCTCTCTCTCTCTCTCTCTCTCTCTCTCTCTCTCTCTCTCTCTCTCTCTCTCTCTCTCTCTCTCTCTCTCTCACAATCTCTGTAAAATGTTTTAGAAATCACATAAATTGTTCAATCACATTACTAATATTATTAATGTAATATATGATTATTGGTAATCAATTTTAAGGTAGATTACTAAATAAATATCTAGCAAATATTATTTAGTAGTGATAAGGGTTAAATGTTGGGTGCAATCAAAAGGAGAGCTCTTAATATAGAGTTTTGGAGGATCATCCTAATACTCATCATAGCTCAAGAACAAGTGAAGGTAGGAGACCTTACTTGTGCCCATAAATCCGAAAATTACAATGTAAGGGACATTATTTTTCTTATTAATTTCTTATTTTGTTATGCATGCACTAGATCTAAAGAACACAAATTAAGAAGTTAATTAGTTCACTATTAGAAGAGTCTAATAATAGGTAAATAAACCTAACAGCATAATCGATTTTGTTTTTCCGAGTTAATATGTTAACATATAAGACTAAAAATTTGTGATTTATGAAGATAAATGTCACGAAAATTTTGCATGTTAAACATTCTGGTCCTAAATTGATTTTAAGTCATTTTGATGATTTATGGTAATTTATTGCTCTTTAAAATGATTATTATTATTTTTATTACATTTTATTGAATAAAATGTCACTTAAATTACTAAAATTAGTTAGACTATGATTCCGACCTTGACATTTTTACACAACCTCAGATGCATATTTTACACATTTTATGTAAAATTTCATATAAAATGGTTTTATATAGCATGATTTATGATTTTTACATGATAAAAATCGATTGAATAGAGGTATTTTGGTTAAAAATGGTTAGACTTCATTAATGACCATCAAATTTTAGTATGTTGTCACATGCAATATTCACACATTGTATATAAATTTTGAAATAAAATGGTTTTATTTTGCATGATTTATGATTTTTAGATGTAAAAATCGAATAAATAGTGACTATTTTAGAAAAAATAGCTAAAATGAATTTCATGGCATGAAAGTTTTTTCCAATGTTGTATATATGATATGAACATCAGATATAAAGTTGCATGTTAAATTTCGTATGATTTAAGTGGTTATTAATTTTTATGAGATATAAATTGATAAATACCAACTTTAATAGTCATAAATATAAAAATTCGATTTTGGGCTTAAAATTTATCATTTCCAGGTTCAAGAAACTTATTTCACAATTTTTATTTTTATTTATTGCATAATTTTATGTTTAATTTTGAATTAAAGGGTTAAAATTATGTTTTATACGATTTATTTGTGAAATAAACAAAAATAATCTAAAGGCAAATTTTATTAAAGTTTTGGAATGTTGGGAATTTTCCAGAATAAACAAAATTATGATTTTGAAATTTTCGAATTTTTATGACTTAGATGGGACTTATTTCTTTATTATTATGAATAATAGATGTTTAAAGAGCAATAATAAAATATCATGTTGAATTATTGTCAAATGTTTAGTGAAGACTAAATTTTTGAGTCCTACGAAGGTTGGGGTAATTAACTTGGACATAGATGTGATTTATGTAATATTTGTGATTTTAATAAGTTAATTGTCACAATAATCCATAAAACGGACCGAATATATGATATTAGCTTAATAGGGCAATTTGACACTTCACATGGCATGTTTCATACATATATTAATGCTGCATTTTTAGTATGATTGTTATATTTTATTTTATATAATTTTGAATTATGTAATTTGAACTAAGTATGGCCTTAGTTTTTAATTGGTAGTTCCCGAAATGAATGGGGATATCGATTCGGTGGTAATTAATGTGATTTCGTATCACTTTTATTTTATTTTATTTTGGTTTTTCTTTTATATTGTATAAAGTAGAAAAGCTATGTAATTTATATTTCGGAGTTCCTTGAAGACGGTGCAATTCGAGAAGGTGGTCCGACAAAGACGGTGTTACCTTGAAGTGCGTGCCAAATAAAGTTCAAGGGACCAAAGGAGTTGGTTTCCAAATTTATAAATAGTTTATTTGATTTACTATTTTAGGAAGGCCATACTAGGATTTTTTGTTTTTGCTTTGCATTTGTTTTATATGTTTGCATGCATAGCCAAATCGCCATAACTACACATGCATATCATTTTATCGAGTCATCGACCGTGTCAGTTAAAATTATCGTAGTTCACCGCTTTATTTCACTTAAAACGTGATAGATAATAAATTGACAAGACCTCTCACTAAATAATAATTGAGAATTAGCCTTACCAAATAGTAGAACCATGAGTCCCAATTTCATAAGGAAGTAGGCTCGGCTCACCGGGGTGCTAAACTTGTTACGTTGGGTAAGTGGGTAGTAAAATGTTATTACATCGAAATTTGGATTGAGCTCAACGGAAGTATTCGTGACCGTAGTCGCATGTGTTCCGGGCTAAAGATAAATATTAAAGTAATTTTATCGACCAAGAGTTCTAGAAGTAGAATCGATTAAAGAGTTAATCCACCGAGTTATATTGATAAGGCATGAATCGGCTCACCGTGCCCGAGTTAATATGATTTTGGATCTCGGGATCATTTATAATAGTTGGGTATAGGTCACTATATAAATGCTTAAAACTTCTTTAAAATGTTTACAAGTATTATTAAAACAATACATGTTTATTAATTCCTTCACTTCTTGTTTTGTAGTCGATATTGTTTTCTAAATTGCAATGGCAACTCCAATTTCATCCGCGAGCACTAGCTCAAATACTCTCATCAATGTTTCTTGGTTCCGATCCTTCATGGATCGTTGTAAATTAGAAAAGAATGGGACGCACAACTTCGCTTGGCCGCAGAGGGTGACGACAAGCTTCGTTACCTTACCGAGGCCTCTCCCACCACACCTACCACTAGATCTACTCTCGCCGCTAGGCAAGCCTATGAGACTTACCAAAAGGAGTCGGCTGCGTTAAAAAATGTGTTGATCTTCTCTATGGAGGCCGAACTCCAAAGGAGTGATATAAAGATTAGCACCGCCTATGAGATCTATACGAAACTTGTGACCATGTTTTCACAAGCTCCGAGGATCATTCAATATTAAACAGCATCCGCATTCTTTGATCTCAACATTAAGGAGGGCCAAAACGTTAGCCCTCATATGCTCAAGTTAATGGAGCATGTTGAGACTCTAAAATTGCAAAAGGTAGAGATTCCCGAAGAACTCATCATTGATCGAATTCTTCATTCCTTAAACAAGGTTAAGGCATATGTTCAATTCAGGGTGAATTTTAATAGGCAAAACTTGAAAGTGTCCTTCGATGAATTGCACAAAATGCTTGTGCAAGCCGAGAGGGACATGGGGCTAAGTGTTAGCACCACCAAGGATGTGCTTAACATTAAAGCAAACTCCTTACAAGAACAAAGGAAAAGCTTGTGAAGCTAGCTCCTCTAAGCCCAAGAAGGGTGCCCCCATCCGGGGACAAATGCCACTATTGTAATGGTGTTGGGCATTGGAAGAGAAATTGTTCAAAGTACCTTGGCGATATAAAAGCTGGAAAAGTTATTCCAGTAGGCAAATTAATATCCCTATCTTTTATGTTTCAAATCTCAACTTTGGTATTTTGATACAAGTTGTGATATTTACCCTTTTTATTGTAATTAGGGCATCCTAGCAAGGACAAGGGCAAAGAAAAGCACGCTTAGAAGATCTTGAAGGAAGCTAGATGTAGCCTCCCATGGTACTAGATCGGTGGATGCTTGGCTTTATTTTGTTTTGTCTTTAGTTTCATGTTGAATTTTTAGAACTATTTTGATTTCCTCGTTCGACTTGGAAATTTGTTTGTTTCCTTAAACAATTGTAGTATTTTGGATATTGGTGACTTGGTTTGCAACCCAAGTCACTTATTTTATCGTATCGTTTGTTCTAAAATTGTCATCATACACTACTTGCATCTGGAAACATATGATTATCAACTTAAATTGATCAGATAGACAATTATAATGATTAAGTCATTATATGTCCATGAGCTATGAATTCGATTATCCTTATGCCATTGTGACTAAAGTCACAACTTACTTATGTAAGATCAATTATAAAGTTATTTTGAGTTATTCAACTCACACTAGGGAATTATTACCAACCTTATCCTATACACCTATCAAGTTTAAATCATCTAGTCAATATTATTTTTCCAAATTGTCTGAAACAAATCACTATAAAGTTGATATGTGATATGTTTTCCTCCTTCACCATCATTGTTTGTGGCTCAAAAGCTATCTTTGGAGAAAAAGAGCTATTCTCCTAAAGATAGACACGTCGATGTCTACGAAAGCTAAGTTAAATGTCATCTATGCTAAAGATTCAAATACATTGTTATATCTCATTATGAAAATGAATAAGTTAGATATTAAAACCTCTTTCCAAATGGGTATTTTGAAAAGAATATGTGAATGACATGTATGGTTTTATCTAAATACTTAGTAAAGCAATGATTATTTCAATTCATGAAATGTTTCGAATGAGTTGTCAAAAACAAAACATGTGGAATTGAGTGGGAGTCGGTGACAGTCATGCTTAGAAATGAAGTTTAGTGGGAGCAATCATCCTTCATGAATTGCATAACATATTACTCATTGGGAATGACGAGCATATACTGTCTTTTATAAAGAAGTATTTAGGTTTTCAATTCTGGATGATATTGGACATCATGTGAATCTATTAAAACATGGGATGCTGGATTAGCACTTAGATAAGTATCTTATGTTGATAATGATCCTTCATCTTAAAGAAATCAATCAATTAAGTAGGTTATTCATGTCAATGAATATAGAATTACCATGATAGAGTCATGGTTATTTACTGAACCTAAGAACTTTTGTTTACATGAATTCGATAACCAATGTTTCCACCATTGGTATAATCATGTAATGCCATTATGCACATGTCCTAGATGAATTAAATTCTTGGAGCATGATAAGTCGATAACAAGTTAACCCATATGAGAGTCATTGGTAAGCCTCAAGGAAGCGTCATGAATTCTCAAGGAGAACTAATGGTCTGTTATGGAGTTTGGAAGGATACTGTTGGAATATGTGTCCTCCGACAATAATGCGATCACAACTGTTGATCATGATGATCACATGTTTAAGTCTCATTTTAAGGAATACAATTGGGAAGTAATATTTTACTGTCAACTGGTCCACACATATCGGTAATGATTGGCTTACTAGAGTTTGACATTACTGTCGTGCGACGGTGGTGATCAGTTGATCCCCTTAGGTCATACCTAAAGGGTAACACTCTTAATTGATAATTTAATTGATCGTATGACGATACGGGTTAATTAAATTACTTAAAATTGACGGATGATTTTGGAAGTAATATTTACGTGTCTCATTGAAATTTGATTAAATAAGATACGGTCTAAGTAATCAAATTGTTTTAATTACTTAGATGAAATTATTGTTTAAGGAAACAATTGCATTTGAATGAATAAATTAATTATAAATACAAGATGTTGTGATTTATAATTGGTAAAATATTTTGGTACAAGTAATTATGAATTACTAAGTCAATTTTGTATATGACGTATTTTTATTAATGCGTTGATTTTTAATATGTTAAAAATACATAACAATTTTATGTGACATGTGACATGTGACATATGACAAATTGACAATTTGACAAAGATAAAATGGAGTCCATTTTATCCATAAAAACCGAAATAATGGGGAAGATTAGGAATATATTATGTTGATTATGTTAGTGGTAAACATAATCATTTCTTCCTAATCCTAGCCATGCAACCCTACTTAATCTTGCGAAGACCACCTTGTGCATGCATTGGCCCTCTTTCCTTCCCCATTCCACCCTGTTTTTTAGAGGAGAAAACCATGAATTTTTCTCCTCATTTTACCTAATATACACTACCTAAACATATTAGTGTATTATTCATTCTTTCACCTAAAATATAGGAATGTTAGAGAGATAAAATTCTTCCTCCTCCTCCCTCTCTCTTAACCGAATTATTGAGAGACCAAATAATATTTTTGGTCAATTTTTATACAAAATTAATATTGTTCTAGTAATAATAGTATTAATTTTATTAAGTTGTTATCTTTTGTATAAAACCTTGGGAGGGATTCTCTACTTGAATCCTTTTTCATCCACTTAAGAAAGCTCAAGAACAAGTGAGTAGGTGAACTCACTTGTGCCCATATAAACCGAAATATCAATGTGAGATGATGATTTCTTCTTCAATTATATTATTGTTTGCATGCATAAGATCATCTTTTAATTTTATGACTAAATTAAAATTATAACATTATGAATATGTTGAGTAAAGAGATATAGATTTCCAACAAGTGGTATCAAGAGTCTTGGTTGTTTGCATGCAAATCGGTTAAAGTTTTTCCGAGTTATACGATTAACATATAAAACTTGTAAATTTGTGTTATTATGATATATCACGAAATAAAATTATGCATGTTAAAGTTTCTGGTCCTAAAAGGTTTTTAGGATATTTTGGTTAATTTATGGATTTTTATTGTTCATCTTATATAATAATGGCATTAAAAATATGATTTTATGATTAAAATGTCATTTTCGGACTAAAACTAGCTAAACTTCGAATTTTCCAGTGATTTTTGGATATGTTATCACATGTTTTATTTTTAGATGACCTGTAAAGTTTCAGAATTGTTGGAGTTTTTATGCTCGAAATTTGGATTTTTCATCATAAAAATCGTTTTTAAATAATAAATAGGTTAATATGAGATAAATTTCGAATCTGGTCATAGAAATTTAATATGTTGTCACATACAATTTTACAAGATGTGTGTAAAATAATAGGCTATAATGAAGTCTTCATGCATGATTTATGAATTTTTGATGAAAAATAGCATAAATAGTGACTTAATTAGTGAATAATTGATAAAACATACTTCATGACTAAGGAAAAACGTCAGATGTTGCATTTTATTATCTTTTTTAGATCTAAAATTGAAAAGTTGATGAATATATTTTTCTCACGTTTTTATGATTATTATTGATAAATCCGATAAACCGCAACATAGTTTTTCCGATAAATATTTCAAAATTTTAACCTAAGTTTTTGAACATTATGAGTGTCATGGTATTTTTCCAGAATGTTCATAAGTTTAATTTCAAATTTTGAATTTATTTGAAATTTTTGTGATTTATTTGAAGTTTATAGCCTTTTTATTGTAATTTTAGGTCCATTAATGAACAATTTTAAGAAATATGAGTTAATTATAGTCAAATAGTTAGTGGAGACTAATTTTGAGTCCTAAGAGGTTAGGGTAATTAACTTGTGCATAAATATGATTTTATGTAATTTATTGTGATTTTAAAAGGTTGAATCACGCAAATCCGTAAAAACCGTTAAATATACGATATTGGCTCCCAAAAGGCGATTTAGCATAAAATTGGGCATGTTCATACATATTATAATGCTGCATTTTATTTATGATTGTCATAATTTTATTTTATGTAATTTTTTGAATTATGTAATTTACTTTGTATGGCTTAGTTTTTAATTGGTATTACCCGAAATGTATGATAATATCGATTCGGTTGTAATTTATTGTGATCTCGTATCACCGTTTTGTAATTTAATAGTTTTATTTTTATTTTAATTACAAATGTATAATAGGAAATTATGTAATTTGTTATGTAATTTATTTATTCCGGAGTTCCTTGAAGACGGTGTCACTCAAGAAGGCGATACATAAAGACGGTGTTACCTCGAGATGCGTGCCAAAACCAAAGTTCAAGGGACCAATGGAGTTGGTTTCCGAATATGTAATAGTTAATTAGATTTTCTATTTTAGGAAGGCCATACTAGGATTTATTTTATGTTTTGCATTTTATTTACATGTCGCATGCATCGCTAAATCGTCATAACTAAAACATGCATTATCATTTAATCGAGTTTATCGACCGTGTCAATTAGAATTATCGTAGTTCACCGCTTTAGTTCACTTAAAACGTGATAGATAATAAATTGACATGACCTCTTGCTAAAATTAAACAATTGAGACTTAGCCTTACCAAAGAGTAGAAACTATGAAAACCTATTTCGCGAGGAAGTGCACTCGGCCCTACCGGGGTACAAACCTTGTTACGTAGAGGAAGTGGGTGATAAATGTCTATCCACCGAATTCATGTTGATGAGGGTTTCATCGGCCCTACCGTGCCCAAGTTGATGTGGATTTGGATCATGGACACATTTATTCGAAATTTGGATTGAGCTCAACGGAAGTATTCGTGACCATAGTCGCGTGTGTTCCGGGCTAAAGATAAATGTTAATGTAATTTTATCGACCAAGAGTTCTAGAAGTAGAATCGATTAAAGCGTTAATCCACCGAGTTATATTGATAAGGGTTTCATCGGCCCTACCGTGCCCAAGTTAATATGAATTTGGATCTTGGAATCATTTATCAAGTTAGGTAGAGGTCACTAGATAAATGCAATAAACTTGTTTAAATTAAAATTTTTACGAGTATTATTATTATTATGAAAACGACATTTGTTTTACCCCTTCTATTTTGTTTTGTAGACCGTTTCTATTTCTCATAACAAATGCCTACTCCAAACCCAAACGCCACACCTCTCGCTAATACTTCATGGCTCCGATCCTTCATGGATCGTTGTAAACTTGAAAAGAATGGGTCAAATTTCTCCGATTGGGATGCCCAACTCAAATTAGCCGCCCAAGGTGACGACAAGCTTCGTTACCTTACCGAGGCCTCTCCACCCGAACCTAACACTAGGTCGACCGCCACCACTAGGGAATCATATGAGGCTTACCATAAGGAGTCCGCCGCAATGAAAAATGTGTTGATCTTTGCGATGGAGGCGGATCTCCAAAGGAGAGCCTTTAAGATGGGCACCGCTAATGAAATCTACTCCAAGCTTGTGACAATGTTTTTGTGGGATTTATCTGTATGCATCCCTTTAAATTTAAGGATTATAACGAATAATAAAGTGATGATTACGAGTCATAAAACTAAATTGCATAAACAAAAGCATAAAGGATTAAGAAACAACCTTCGGTCCTAGCAAAATCGGCCTAAGAACAATATCGCAATGATATTCGCCTATTAGTTGCACCCAAGACGATATGAGAAATGCCCTTAACTTGTTTGCTAGAATCGATCCACCAAAAATTAACTGATTAATTAGGTTTTTTTGTGTTTTTTTAGATGAGAGGCCAAGAAAATGAGTTAGAATGAATTAGGTTAGAAAAATCACCACCAATCCCTCTTAAACCGTGTATGAGGTAGATTAGGGTAGATTTTTCTTTCTAATTATTCGGCCCAAATCCCGAAATAGCAAGGAGTATAATCTCCTTATTTTCGGTTATTCCAAAATGTAAAAATGTGTTAAATAGAAATTGTCATCTAGTGAGGATCGAACCCATGACCTCTTGGTTTGATTAACCTTACTATTACCACTATGACACATTCATCTTGTTGATATTAAATATAACCGATTACATTTAATTACGAATTAACATATTAATTCGTCCAAGCTAACATTACATATATTTAAGTAAACTAGTTCGCGCGCGGAGATCCAAGATGCGTTTTGTTTAGTTGTCGAAGCTATTCTGTTTACGTCTAATGTTAATTGCGGCCTTCTTATTGTTGTAACACCCCAAGTTATTGAGAGTAAGGTTGTCCCACATCGGGGAATTGAGGAGGTTGTGATATGTTTATAAGGGATTCCACCTACCACTTAGTAACAAGGCCTTGTGCTTTTGGGCTTAAGTGAGGACAAGTAATGGGCCCAAAGGTACATATCCCATCTTATTGGGTTGTGTTACGACCGTGGTGGGTCGGGTTGTTATAAATGGTATCAGAGCGACTATGGGACCGTGTGGTGAGCGTGTGATCAGGAGTACCCGGGTCACACACCTAGTGGGGGAGGATTCTGGGCTTGGCTGCGGTCAAGTTGGAGGCACAACAAGGACGTTGTGGTCTTTAAGTGGGGGA
The DNA here is from genome assembly GCF_048544455.1 of Silene latifolia. Lineage (NCBI taxonomy): Eukaryota > Viridiplantae > Streptophyta > Magnoliopsida > Caryophyllales > Caryophyllaceae > Silene > Silene latifolia. The sequence continues at coordinate 241,704,813 of NC_133537.1, forward strand.
GATTGTAACACCCCAAGTTATTGAGAGTAAGGTTGTCCCACATCGGGGTATATGTTTATAAGGGATTCCACCCACCACTTAGTAACAAGGCCTTGTGCTTTTGGGCTTAAGTGAGGACAAGTAATGGGCCCAAAGATACATATCCCATCTTATTGGGTTGTATTACGGCCGTGGTGGGTCGGGTTGTTATAATTGTACCGTATTATTGTTTAGTCTGTTGCAGATTTAGACACACTCTATTTATTTCGTCTTGACATATTTGGTAATACATACCCACATGTATACCAAAGCAAAGCATCTGTTGCACTAAGAAACTACATTCTGAATTAATTTTGTATGATCCATAGCAAAGACACCGTAATAACCTTTTACAAACAGATGCATATGTCGTAATTAAATAGTTGTCATGTTCGTTGTGAAGTTTTGTAATCATTTTTAGTCGAACAAAACATCTCTTTTTCTCCCGGTTCATTGTTCTATGTTAGTATGTTACTTGAAAATTAAAAATACTGAAGTCTCGTACGCAATTCTCATAATCGATCGAATGAGTGTGAGAATTAACATTAATAATACATGGAGGTTAACTTTGATGCACTTACCTTGGTTCATTGAATAGAGATATGAAATTAAAACAATTGAAAAATTAGTTTGTGTTGAATTCGATGCATTTAACGTAGGATGTTTCAAGTTGACCATTGGTCTCCAAATTCTTAAATTTAAGAGGATGTTTCACATTGACCATGGTTCTTCAAAATCTGGAAATTAACACATGATTCTTCACTCTTGCATTCTTACTCTCCTGATGGTACTATTCGAATTTGGGATTCTCGAACTTTCCAACAGGTTGATTATCGTCTCCATTCCCATATATTGTTACCACTTTCCCGTTCTCCTCCTTCTTCCTTTTCCCCCTAGTCGTTGGCTCAACCTCCTTATTCTCTTTCCATTGCCCCCACTCCTTAATGACTTCCCACTTCTTATTTTCATCTCGTTCTATCCATCTAATTAATCCTCGTTTTGTCCTTCTCCCACTCTGCTTTAGCTCTCCTCCTCTACTTTTCTTTCCCCTTCATTTCCGCATCCTTATCCTTCTTCCCATCCATTTTCTATTTTCCTAAAATTTACAGACATAATCATTTAGTAACAAATACGGTTGCACAATTTCTAAAAATATACATAGAAGTAATTCAACAATCGTTGTTGTGCAAAGAGTCATCTTACTTGAAGCAATAATGGCGTGAGGAGATACTAAACGTCTTAGCAAGCATTTTTGTTGAAATTGAATATAAATCATTATCTCCTCTCTCTCTCTCTCTCTCTCTCTCTCTCTCTCTCTCTCTCCCTCCCTCCCTCCCTCCCTCCCTCCCTCCCTCCCTCTCTCTCTCTCTCTCTCTCTCTCTCTCTCTCTCTCTCTCTCTCTCTCCCTCTCCGGTGCTGCCACCTCCTTCTCATCATTATTCCCCTATTTCACGCTTACCTTCATCTCTCGTTATCCTCTTTTCTCTCATTCTTATTCGTCGTTGCTTTCTCCTTATTCTCCTCCTCATCCCTTCATAGAAAAACCTTCGTAAAATCTAAAAGTAGAAAAAATCCCTTAGTCAACTTATTAAGACTCTATTTTCCCTCGAGCAATAAACATTCTTGTCTTCTATTTAAAGATAAATAGGCAATAAAAGGAAGAGAAATTGATAACGAGAATTGTCGCTCAAAAATAGAGGCTCGAGGGAACATTTCTTCACAATTCTCCTACATGTAACATGAATTTGTTTTGCTAGTTTCATCGAAGACTCGCCGTAAAATGCATAAAATAACCATCGTACAATCATTCTTTAGCCTAAGTTAGCTCAAGTGGTATGGACTCTCTTACTTCACTCATGAAGTTGGGGGTTCGATTCTCACCTGCGACATAAGATACGCTCATTTGAAAAAAAAAATTCTTCTTTAACCTAGCATTATTTTAGATTATTGGGGCTTCACTGGCATGGAGAACTTATACCATGGATGTTGGGTGGGAGATGCAGGTCTTTATTATGAAAGCAGGTCACTATGACTGTTGTGGCAGGCTTAATGTACTACATTTAGGAGAGTAGGAATCAATGCAGGGTAGAGATGTGTGTTCCTCACCCTTGTGTTATCGTGGAAATGCGCGCGGAGCCCCAAGGCCCGTGTCCGTCTCTTTTCAAACTATTAAGATGGCGTATGATTTAGAAAGAATTGTTGTATAATATTTTTTTTAAAAACAATTGTCTCAAGCAGAATCTGTAAGGTAATATAGAGTTATCATAGATGCAATCGATAGTAAAGGTTACATCTTTATTCAGGAAGAAATTATTATTATATAACTACTATAGTGAGTAATATTAAATTCTCGTATTTTATAAAATCAATTATTACCCCTAATTGTTTGTATTTCCAAATGTTTCAAATTATTTTAAGTTTGCAAATAGACAACTGGTAAGTGATTTTAGCTCAATTCATAGGATAAACAAAGTTATAAATGAAAATGTGAAATACTCGCTAAACACGAGCAGCTAAGAGAAGCACCAACAATTAACGGCTAAACATGTAGCTAATATCAGCTAATCCTATCATATCTAAAAACTCACGCAAGTAGGTCGCAAAATCTGATGGGCTACTTGAATGTAAGTGGTACTTGAGCAGTTGAGCCTAATCCCATCTCTGGAGGTAGCATATACAAAGAACCTAGCCGGAACAAGATACACATTACAAATGTCTAACTTGGCACTAAAAATAGAATCATCTTAACACCTCAAGAGTAATTATACATAATGTATGCAAGCATTGAGTCATTAGTCATTCCTAATGATCCAACCCACAATAAATAAAAAACCACTATGATCTTCAATTTATACCAACTGGAAAATAACAGGCTTGGGCGTGGATATGGACGATAGACGTATAGGTGTAGGTGAAACCCCGATCAAGCTGCAATTCAAAAACTAAACCAATGTCAGCAAAGAAAACAGAGGACAAAAAAATATACTCTTGACCCAAGTGTACCCATTTATCATGACGTTCTACAAGCTCCTACAAAACAATATGCTGACAAATGTGTGTGCCATGACACTTAAAAGTAACTATGGGTTGTTCTAGGTTACAAGGAATATAGAGCTTCACTTTGAGTGTGCTGGACACAGTCGAACCAAGTGCTTCCAATACGACATGTCACTAAGGGCTCACTTTATCCAAGACGAAAAATTTGTAAACATTCATAGTATATTCAGAAACATATCTCCACATAATTAGCGAAAGAGTGCAACACCTAGAACATGCAAACACAATGAGCTAACGAAATGGGTAGAGTAAACCGATATATGAGTCAGTAGTGTATCAAAATCAAGTAATAATCCAATTAGTCTAAACTGTCTCAGTGAGACAATCTAAATCCAATGTAAGATAAGCCAATCAATTCAGAGCCAAGAGATGGTTTCCGTACATCGTATGGTAAAGAGTTGCTAATTCCAGAGTTGCATTGCGTGGTCAAGTTTACAACAATGTGTAATTTCACCCCAAATTATGTTATGAAGGTGCCACGTCTTTTTATTGCGAAACGATTAACGTTGGGTTAGAAATTGACTTATTCCATTTACCCTTCTCTTTCACGACCTTTTCCTTCCCCAAACCTTTGCCCTTCCCCACTCCTCCTCCTCCTTCCTTTCCTCCCTTCAGAAAAGTCAGCTCTGCCGCTGCCACCACCTCTACCAAATCTTTGATATGAAACAGTTGATTGTGAAAAGTCAGCTCTGTTACGCCAAAAAATGTTATAATCTCATGCATTTTTCAGAAAAGTTCTGAAATTCCTTAATCTGAATCATGGAACATGTTAATGGGTTCTACGTTAGCATTCCCTTTCTCCTCATCCTCCTCCTCATTGTCTACTTTCTCTTCCCCTTCCCAGATGTCTCCATCCTCCGTCCTCCTCCTACTTCTCCTTCCTCTTCCCCTCCCCATTCCCCTCCCTCAATGGAATCGCGTTATTACTTTTATTCTCTTTACAACTTAGATGTACATAACTTCAGAGGCCCAAACCCTAAAATATTTCCGTTCCCAAAATTAAATCCTGGTTTTTAGCTACACCAATAGATGAACTACAAATCCTACTCCTAAATAAATTGGTGAATGGTAAATGTGTGCATATCAACTCATTCATAGTGAGAATAGAAAGCAAGGAGATTATGGAGATCAAAGTCAGACTCAGAGTATAGCTAGCATCTACTTCCACACAAACAAACAGCTTAGAAACCAATAATCAATTCAATATCTAATTACGTTAATGCGCTCTACAACACCAATAACTAATAAAACCACAATCAAATACAATTCTCACACACTGGACATTGAAAACTGCTACCCATCCCGTTTAGTGACAGTTGCATACAAGGGGAGGGGGAAAGATAGACTATGTGCCTGGTTTTCTTAGAAGAAAGATGGTTTTGGGGGAAGGGAGCATTGAGAGGCAGGTAGGGAGAGGGAGAGGGAGAGGGAGAGTGGAAGAGGCTGGAACTCTCGAAGGAAGGGAGCGCTTTATGTTTTTCTTTTCAGATTGTCTTCACCTGTGTGATTTTTGTTTATATGGAATTAGTTGAATACCCATTCCCTCCCCCTCCCCCACAAACATCTTGCTTCTAAAAAGCAAACACAGTCTACCAGACTTTCCCACTCCCTTATATGCATCTGTCACTAAACTGGTATTGACGTGAATCAACATGATACAAGAAACACGAGATTCCAATTTAATCAATAGGAGAGAAATATATTTAGGTAAAAACACACTAATACTAACATTAGCAATCACATAAAAAACAGAGGCCCATAACATGGCCACAAAACACCAAAACCGTCAGATTATGTCCTTTTTAACTGTGATTATATAGGGAAAATTGGGTTTGTGCTCATGGCTTACAACTTACAAGGTCTAACTACACTATCTAATTTATAACTCGCCCGTTATATTCAAACCCTAGATCGGTTTCCGAAAGTAACTCAACTGCAAAAAAGAGCATGCCTGACTAATAAATAAACGCCATATATGCACCACTAAAAATGGATATCTAGAGCTTCAATTGGAAAGAGTGACACCAGTATATGACGAAATATGTGAGGGTGTGCATCTCAAATCGTGGACTTCCTCGCAATGGTCACACACCAAACCATACAACATCCTTCCCAGAGTATGTCACTACTCACTACCCCATATACATCAAATGGGTCTCACATAAGATGATTGAAAACTAAAGGAAACAAAATAGAGAGTTATTCATGTGTAGCGATTTTCAAAAGACAAACTAAAGTGAATCTGATTGGCATGTGTCTACATCATGTAGACATTTTGAAGACGAAACCTACTCATTAACCTAAAACCTAAAGAGAGAGATTAACCAAACATGGAACACTACAATATCAAAATGTGATTGGCAAGTAGCATATACAAAAGATGGTAAAAATCAGAAAACTAACAATTGGTAGCAAAGTGAATTTAGTTCTTACCACATTCCATTATCTTCAGGTGAACATATGAAGACTTGAATGACTATCATGGAAACATAGTAACTGGAGCATATTTACCAAATCTTCTAGCAGCAACTAAGCCAGCTGCCAACGCCAATCCAAATAAAGCATGCAACCTCACACAATAATATTTTGCCATGAAAATTCTCTCATTATCCGGATAAAAAAAATTATAAAGAAAAAAACTTCAGCAACTGAATGGGGAAAAAAGAACATTAACTTCTCAGCCACACTGAGTCCTATATTACAACGCCTTAATTGAAAGCAACAAACCCTCAGCACAAATAATGGTATTAGTTCCTTACATTATATATAAAATCTAGGTTTGAGTTTTGATCTCAGTCGCCGCCACCTAATTTTGGACATTGTGTCATAAAGGCGGCCGATGGCATGTCAAAGTATGGTCACGACTCACAGTAATGCCTTTATGTACAAATCTCGAGCGTAGATCTCTCTCATGAAAAGCAGACATGTAAGGAAATGAAGTTCAAAAGCAACAAACCAGCTGAATGGTACTTGGTTGCTTACGTCGTAATTTTTCTCAACGAAACTAATCACAGAATTGCCCATTGGTAGAGTTAAGCCACACAAAACTTGTAACCAAAAATAACGCATTACTATAAATGCAAATAATTAGGAGGAAGAAACGAAAGAGATTATTCAGATTACGACGAAAACAAAGCAAAAAAACCAGCAGGCATTCGCAGAAAAAGTATGGGGAAAGTTAATAAGCACAAAAACCGATGATCTAAAATTAACTTACGGTGGTAACCAAGGGAAGACTTTTTCGAATACCAAGAACAAACAGGACAACATACAGTGCCACTATTGCTATTTTCACAACTTTTGACCCAGCTTTTTGGCCAATCCGAACCTGTATTTATCAATAACCAATGAGATTGGAGCTCACCAGTTACTTGAACAGAGTTGAACATGGAATACTAATAGAGCATATAGTGGGATTACCAATGGGGAAATTTTACCAACTTCTTTATCTCCTTCAACCTGGCATTGATACAGGAAATTAGCTATCTAAATTAAAAATAATCGCCTAAGAGAGAATACAAGCGGAAGAACTTCCACCTGATGAAAATGGCTACAAAACAAGATTAAGGTTGTTGTACAGCCGATAAGAATTGATGCGGAAAGGATTGGACTTGTTATCGGCTGATGATTGTAAATTTCCCTGCCAGACACGATGAATTAGAACACATGTACAGCTCATGTTCCAAGGTCATAAATCAGAACACTAAGGTATGAAGTACCTGGACGTAATTTGCATTAAATAGAATGCTGAAGTTGCAAATGGTCCAAATGCTGCAAAGCACAAGGGCTCTCCTAATCCTTGGTAGCTTAATCGAAATGGTGGGCACTGCAATGTACCAGTGTACGTTAGACAAGATATTTATTTCAAGAATGAACCAATAAGGACAAAGTTTAAGAGTTGTTCATGCCAGGATTAGATATTAACAAGCTCCAAACTAAGAGCCAAAAGATTCTTCTAAAATTAACAAGGGATTGCCACGTCAGTAATCGGAGTGAAGAAAGAATTTGAGCAGCCGTAAAGCTATTCTTGAATGAAATAGTATGCGATTGAGAGAGTGAGTTTAATTTCCTATGAGTGAAATAAAATAGGATCACCTAGTATACTGAGCAAGGGAAGGGTAATACCTGGAAGAGCACCAGGTTTGCTGAAAAAGAGAACCACTCATGAAGAACCACCAAATTTCATTGCAGCAAACACTTTCCATAGAACCCTTGATCTTACTTCTGAATATATGTGAAAGTAGAATTAATGCAAAGTGAAAGTAATTATAGTTTATTTACGAAGTAGAAATTAAAGATCAAAGAAGAATCATACCTGTTTGTGAGATGCATTTATCCGGAATAGAAAGAAGGAAGAGATCAAAATAATAATAACAAAACCACTAAACCTAATCACAAGACACAACCTTAATTTAATTTCCGAGCAACTGAAAGCAAAACCGCTAAAAAAATCAATCAAGCTAAGGTAACAAACTAACAATAAACTTAAGGAACAAATTAACAATAAACTCACCAATGTCAAAACCTCCAGATCTACAACCTCCGTTAAACCCGTGTGCAAATGAAGCGACCTACTGTAAAACTGAAGGTAAGAGGAGAGAAACAAGAAAGAGAAGGAAAATGGTGGATAAAGAGGCGAGCAGAGCAGCAGATCTAAACCATTTTTCAGGGAACCCATATAGAAGGAGAAACGTATGCAAGGAGAAATAATGATAAATGATTCGAGATTAAGAAATAAGAAATAATGAGAGATGATTAGAGATGCAGAAAAGGAGAATGAAAGAGCTCAAAATCACCAGGTGAAGAAGAATGAGAGATGAAGAATAAATGGAGAGAGACAATAGAAAGGCAACAATCAAAAAGAAGAATAAAGAGCAAGAACAGTACAAAGACTGTTTCTCACGTGAGCAGCATGAATGCTACTGCTCTACTGTTCATAAGCAACTTATTTGTAGAAGTTCAGACATTTATAAGGGTTTTAGATATAACTTATTATATTCAATTTACGAATTGACAGTTAATTCGTCTCAACTAATATTATTTAATCTTCATTAAATAATTGTCTCATCAACACATTGACTAACTGTTTAGTCATATAAGGCGTCAATGTGATTATATTTCTATAACCACATCTCTCAAACACATCCTATAGGTGTGACCTTTAGGGACAGATTGATTACCGCCATCGTATGATAATAACGTCAAACTTTCTAGCAAGCCAACCGTTATTAGGTAATCGTTAATCAACTGATTAAAATACGAAGTATACCCTTGTGAACTTGTAAGAGATTTACAAATGTTATCACACTAATTTGTGGAGGACACAAGCTCCAACAAACTCCCACTTATCCTCACAAGTGTATGTGCGATAACCGATTCTCATATCCTAAAATTTCTCCCACTCAATGTAAAACAATTTGCAAATCCGTATTCACAAAGGTCGTATTTTACAAGCGATCATTATCAAGAGTGGTTTCCCCGACTAGAGAGTAACTTAACTGGTAAACGAATCATCATTCGAGCAAGGCCATGCATTTCAGTTACAACTCCTCGAGTGGCCCTGAGAAATAACTATACCTGATAAGGGTTGGATATTTTCCTCAACTCGAATCCTGCAGATGTAAGCACAGTATGAAATGACCCAGAAAAAAACTACTTAGCCTCCAGTTATGGCAGACCGTGAGAAAGAAACCAAAGTCACCCAAAAACTGCCTTAATCTCAAGAGACAGTCGATAGTCAAAAGAATCGACTCTAGGAACACAATGGATGTCCTATCCACGACCTGGCACCGAATGTTTTTAAACATTTAGGACTCCATTACGTTGTCACAAAAATTTGTCCTACGAGGTATCGTTATAATCTCGCATTTGTGATCGATCAGTCAACAGTTTGACTTATGGCTCGTTGAACCCACCATCAATCGACTGCACAATATAATAGCCGGAGTTATAAGCTCACATGGGCGATTATAGACCAAACAAATATAATGTAATTCAGTTCACTTTGTGGCGTTCAATGTTGTCAGTATAATCCACATGAAAAACAAAATATTATAATAAAACGATTAAGTTATAAATAGTATATGAAAAAGATAATGTATCAAATCCATAATCAAGTACTACCACTCAGGAACACGTTTAATTCCCATAGAAATGACGTGCCCTACATGCTTATCATAATTCAACGGTTTAGTGAGAGGATCCGCGATGTTATCATCCGTCGCAATCTTGTCTATCACTATCTCCTCTTGCTCCACATAATCACGGATCAGGTGAGCTTTCCGATGTACATGTCTAGATTTGTCTAGACTTTGGCTCCTTAGCTGGAAGATGGCACCTCTATTGTCACAATAGATGGTGATCGTGTCATTCGAACTAGGAACTACTGTAAGTCCTTGTAAGAATTGACGCATCCATATCGCTTCCTTTGCTGCCTCCGAAGCGGCATAGTACTCGAATTCAGTAGTAGAATCTGCTACAACACTCTGTTTGGAACTCTTCCAGCTGACCGCAACACCATTAAGAGTGAAGACGAACCCGGACTGAGATTTTGAGTCATCTGGATCCGTTTGGAAGCTAGCATCTGCGTAACCGATTGCGCATAGCTTAATATCGCCTCCATAAGTCAATACCCAATCCTTAGTCCTCCGTAGGTATTTGAGGATGTTTTTAACAGCTATCGAGTGTGTTTCACCTGGAGTCTTTTGGTACCGACTCCTCATACTCAATGCATATGCCACGTCTGGACATGTGCATATCATGGCATACATGATCGATCCTATTGCAGATGCATAAGGAACACGACTCATGCGCTCAATCCCTTCAGGCGTCGTGGGTGACTGAGACTTCCTCAACTGCATCCCAGTCATCATTGGAAGGTTCCCCTTCTTGGAGTTGGTCATGCTGAACTTCTCAAGAATCTTATCCAAATAAAACTCCTGACTAAGTGATAACGTCCGTCGTGATCTATCTCGGTAGATACAAATTCCCAAAATGCGTTGTGCCTCACCCAGATCTTTCATCTGGAAATGGTTCTTCAACCATTCTTTAACCGAAGATAGGAGAGGAATGACATTCCCAATCAAGAGTATGTCATCGACATACAATATCAAGAATACAATCTTGCTCCCACTCGACTTGATATATAAGCATGGTTCTTTGACCGATCGAGTGAAACCATACTCTTTTATCACCTGGTCGAAACGATGATTCCAACTCCGAGAAGCTTGCTTAAGTCCATAAATGGAACGCTTAAGCTTGCATACTTTCTTAGGATGTTCAGGATCTATAAAACCTTCGGGTTGCACCATGTACAAATCTTCCTCCAAATAACCGTTTAAGAAGATGGTTTTCACATCCATTTGCCAAATTTCATAATCATGAAAAGCGGCAATCGCTAAGATTATCCGAATGGAACGTAGCAAGACTACAGGTGCAAAAATCTCATCATAATGCAATCCATGCACTTGAGTGAAACCTTTTGCCACAAGTCGTGCCTTATAGGTATCTGGTTGCGCGTCTACAGAATGCTTTATTTTGTAAAGCCATTTGCACTGTAGAGGTTTTACCTTATTAGGTAAATCAACTAGATCCCATACGTTATTCTCATACATGGAGTCCATCTCGGATTGCATGGCTTCGAGCCATAGCTTTGAGTCGGAACAGGCCATAGCACCTTTATAGGTAGCGGGTTCATTACTCTCTAGGAGTAAAACGGCACCTTCCTCGACCATACCAATGTATCTGTCCGGAGGATTAGAGACTCTACCCGACCTCCTAGGTTCCTCAGGAATATGAACCATGTCATCAGTTGGAGGAACAACTTCCTCCATCCGTTCCTCGGTTGTTGGTTCTGGAATCTCCGACAGCTCGAAGGTTCTATTACTCGTCTTGTTCTTGAGAAATTCTTTCTCTTAGAACATCGCACTAGCCGCAACAAAAACTCGATGTTCGGTAGGCGAATAGAAGTAATGACCAAATGTTCCTTTTGGATAACCTATAAAGTATGTCTTGACCGATCGCGGGCCGAGATTATCCTCGTGTCTCCACTTGACATAATCCTCATAGCCCCAAACCGAATAAAGGACAAGTTAGGGACCGTTCCCTCCACATTTCATATGGAGTCTTGTCGACAGCTTTAGTCGGACTTCGGTTAAGTATAAGAGCAGCTGACAAAAGAGCAAAACCCCATAATAAATCAGGCACTACGGTGTGACTCATCATGGATCAAACCATATCAAGTAAGGTTCGATTTCTCCGTTCGGACACACCATTCAATTGAGGTGTTCCAGGTGGAGTTAACTGCAAAACGATTCCACAGTCTTTCAGGTGTTGATCAAAATCATTTGAAAGATATTCGCCACCCCGATCTGAACGGAGTGCTTTAACCTTTCTACCCAGTTGGTTATGTACCCTGTTCTGGTATTCCTTGAATTTCTCAAAGGACTCACTTTTATGCTTCATTAAGTAGACATATCCGTATCTACTTAAATCGTCCGTGAAAGTGATAAAATATCTATAGCTATCTCTAGCGGTAATTGACATAGGTCCACAAACATCAGTATGTATGAGTCCTAATAGGTCACTAGCGCGCATTCCAACACCTTTGAAGGAAATTTGAGTAATCTTGCCAAAGATACATGATTCACATGTGCCATATGTAGAAAAATCAAATGCGGGAATAGTCCCATTATCGATGAGTTTCTTCACGCGTTTCTCATTTATGTGTCCCATTCGACAATGCCATAGATAGGTTTGATCTTTGTCACCAGCCTTTATTTTCTTATTATTCACGTGTAATACTTCCGTGGTTTGGTCTAAGATGTAAATTCCATTCATGGAAACTGCTTTGCCATAAATCATTTCATTGAAAGAGAAAATACAGCTATTATCCTTTATTGAAAATGCAAAACCGTCTTTAGCAAGTACGGAAACTGAAATAATGTTCTTAGACAAACTGGGTACATAGTAACAGTTATATAAAAATAACTCAAAACCACTAGGGAGTTGGATTACGTATGTTCCCTTCGAGACAGCAGGAACTCGTGCTCCATTCCCGACTCGCAGGTCCACATCACCTTTTTCGAGAGGTATGATGTTCTTTAGGCCCTGCAAATGATTACACAGATGAGAACCACAACCAGTATCTAGTACCCAAGTTCCAAAACTTGCATGGTTAATCTCAATCATATGAATATAATATGACATACCAACAGGAACGACGCGACCTGCTTTGATGTCCTCACGGTAGACGGGACAGTTCCTCCTCCAATGTCCAGTCTTGTGACAATGGTGGCACTCTATGTCACCGCCCTTGCTCTTTGCCTTGCCCTATGAGCCACTACTCTCACTAGGCGCACTCTTACCGTTTCCTGGCTTCTTAAACTTTGGCTTACCTACAGCTAGGTCCCATGAGCTTTGCCCTTACCTTTACCCTTGTTGTAAATCGTGAGAACATCCTGCTTCATGCTCCCACTCAATTTCATATCCTTCTCGGTCTGTACGAGAAGGGAGTGTAGCTCGTGAAGAGAATGAAGCATTCGGTCTATGACAATGCTCTCACTGATTTTACAATCAAGTGCCTCCAGCTTCTCGACATTCTCAATCATGTGAAGAATGTGTGGGCTAACCGGTTGGCCCTTCTGGAGTTTCGCATCAAAGAAGCGACAGGTATGCTCATAAGTAACGATTCTCGGTGCTTTTGAGAACTCGTTAGTGAGCGTGGTGAAAATATTGTGTGCACCTTGAGCAATGAAGCATTTCTGCAAATTGGTTTCCATTGCAAAGATGAGTACGTTCTTTATCGCACCCGCTTCCATAACGAAGTCACTATAAGCAATTGACTCGTTGACTCCTGCATTGGGGCCTGGGTTGACCGGTATTGGCTCAGTTAAGTACTTGAGCTTACCGTCAGCAATGGCAGCATTCCGTAGTGCCGCCTCCCAGTCCGCAAAGTTGGACCCATCATTCTTCAGTCGCGTGGACTGATTCATGTGGTCCATGAAAGCTTTCAGCCAGGACTCGCGTCCAAGTGTGGCACTAGGCATTGGGATTGCGTTATTTCCAGCCATTTAGTTGTAATAGTATTATCAAAATATACGTGTTCTACACTGCGAGAAGAAGAATAAAAATAATAAGCATGTCCATCGTTTATATTTTTAAGTCTAATGAACTACTGTCATAACGCGAAGACTCAAAACATTTATACAATTGACCTCCCTCAAGAATTATATAAATGATCCCAAGACTCAATTATCTGCAAATTGATAAGCTAACCTTTTAGCTAATTCTACCCTTAAAATTCTTGGTCGATAAATTTCTGTAAATACTATCTTTAGTCCATCATAATCACGAGAAACTCTTCGGACTATGATGTTGAGGTAAACTAAGTCAACACAACTACTTACCCAACGTAGAAGGGGTCATATTATGCCTACCGACGAAGAAGGGATTCATAGTTGTTTGCCCTTATAAAGACTAGTCTCAATTTCCGTTTTAGAGGAAGATCCCATCAACTTTATTTTAATTCATTTTAAGTGAACTAATATCTAGCATGCGAGAATGAATAAACTAAGGTGATGGCTTAATAAGTCTGTGACATCTGTATGTCCATGAAAACTAACATACAACCTAGATGAGTCAATTTTCATGCATTTTAGTAGTAGGTGGTTTGGTTTTAGGAGGAATATGATGCATAAACTATCATGTGAATGAAAAGCAATATGAATGAAAACGTAAAACAATAAAAGTCCTAGTGTGGCCTATCCTATCAAAATGAACATTAAATACAAGTGTGGAATCCATCCTTGGACCCGAGAAGCTTGTCTTGATGTTCCATCTTGATCCATGTAGCGGGAGTGAGCTCCAATCTCCATCTTTAGTCTTCTATTGAAAAATACAATAAGTAAAATTTACATAATAAACCTATTTATTACATAAAACTAAAGAAAAATAAAGGAGATTCGAGATCTCATAATTACATAAAAATTATGTTTCCTTCATTGCGAAAACATAATTAACTAAGGCCACACTAAGTATTACAAATTACAACCGATTGCAAAAATACGTAAATTAAACCATTCAGACGATTCATTCAACTAAAAAAATCCATCAACAAAAAAAAATTAAACATGCAAGACATAATTCTTTAATTATGTTGATTAATTTTATCCAAACCACCTATTTAAATCAAATTAAGGGACAATTCCTCAATTAATCACATTAATTTCAATCTTAATTCATATTAAACTTGTAATATGAATTTAATCCATCAATATTTTAAACTGCTTTAAAATAAGTAGGTATCTTCAAATTGTGAACCGTTTCACAAAAATTAATCATACATTGTAAAGGTAATGTATAATTAATATTGGCCAAAACAAACAAAAACAAAATCCTTTTTTTTTTATAAGTCTCGGCTAAAACAAGGAAAAATAAAACAAGCCTTTTTTTTCCGGCAATAACAGCAAGAACCAAAAAAAACAGCCCGTTTCATATATTGTACACGGTTTTATCTGTAAAAACTGAAACAAGACAAATTTTTTTTTTTTTTTTAAAATCTGTCCTCTGTGAACAGTAACCACATGAACTGTAACAGAAAAAAAAAATTTCTTTTTTCGGATGCTTTTCAAATCGGCATAAACAAAAACAGCCGCAAAAACTTTAATGGTTTTTCAGGAAAAACCGAAAGAGAAAAAAAACAGAATTTTTTTTTTAATAATAATACTGTTCATCCGTGAACAGTAACAGAAACAGAAGGAAAAAAAAATCCACGGCTATAAAAATTATCAATTCGGCAAAACCGATTTCCATTTACATCTCGATTTAATAAATCGAAACATCTACAAATTATCATATTATTATCTTAACTGATTAAAAACAACAATATGAAAATCAAATGGAAATAAAACAACAACAAAAAAACGCAACAATCGGCTCAAAAAAAAAAACCAGCCGATTATATATATTTTTTTTCGCAAACCCTAATGTTGTTTAACAAACAATTTTATGAAAATCATCAAAATTATAATTCGTGGCCTTGGCTCTGATACCACTTGTGGGATTTATCTGTATGCATCCCTTTAAATTTAAGGATTATAACGAATAATAAAGTGATGATTACGAGTCATAAAACTAAATTGCATAAACAAAAGCATAAAGGATTAAGAAACAACCTTCGGTCCTAGCAAAATCGGCCTAAGAACAATATCGCAATGATATTCGCCTATTAGTTACACCCAAGACGATATGAGAAATGTCCTTAACTTGTTTGCTAGAATCGATCCACCAAAAATTAACTGATTAATAAGCTTTTTTTGTGTTTTTTTAGATGAGAGGCCAAGAAAATGAGTTAGAATGAATTAGGTTAGAAAAATCACCACCAATCCCTCTTAAACCGTGTATGAGGTAGATTAGGGTAGATTTTTCTTTCTAATTATTCGGCCCAAATCCCGAAATAGCAAGGAGTATAATCTCCTTATTTTCGGTTATTCCAAAATGTAAAAATGTGTTAAATAGAAATTGTCATCTAGTGAGGATCGAACCCATAACCTCTTGGTTTGAGTACCCTTACTATTACCACTATGACACATTCATCTTGTTGATATTAAATATAACTGATTACATTTAATTACGAATTAACATATTAATTCGTCCAAGCTAACATTACATACATTTAATTAAATATAACTTGTTATATTCAATTTACTTAATTGATGATTAATTGTCTCAACTAATATTATTTAATCTTCATTAAATAATTGTCTCATCAACACATTGACTAACTGTTTAGTCATATAAGGCATCAATGTGATTATATTTCTATAACCACATCTCTTAAACACATCCTATAGGTGTGACCTTTAGGGACCAGTTGATTACCGCCATCTGTATGATAATAACGTCAAACTTTCTATCAAGCCAACCGTTATTAGGTAATCGTTAATCAACTGATTAAAATACGAAGTATACCCTTGTGAACCTGTAAGAGATTTACAAATGTTATCACACTAATTTGTGGAGGACACAAGCTCCAACTGTTTTCACAAACACCGCGGATCGTCCAATATGAGGCGATCGCGGCATTCTTTGATCTCGACTTCAAAGAGGGCCAAAAGGTTAGCCCTCATGTGCTCAAATTAATGGAGCTAGTCGAGACCTTGAAGATTCAAAAAGTTGAAATCCCCAAAGAACTCATTGTAGATAGGATTCTACACTCCTTATCCAAAGTCAAGGCATATGTTCAATTCCGGGTGAATTTTAACATGCAAGACAAGGACGTGTCTCTTGAAGAGTTGCACAAGTTACTTGTGCAAGCCGAAAGAGACATGGGGTTAAATGTTAACCCACCTAAGGATGTGCTTAACATTAGCACCAAAAGCAAGGGGAAGTTCAAGAAGAATGGGAAGAAGGGTAAGAAGCAAGCTCCCACTTTCACCAAAGCTAAGACTTATGAAGCTAGCACTTCCAAAATCAAGAAGGGTCCTCTTGATAAATGCCATTATTGTAATGGTGTTGGACATTGGAAAAGAAATTGTTCCAAATATCTTGGTGACATCAAAGCTGGAAAGATCACTCCAGTAGGTAAATGACTATCCTTTCTTTTATGTTTCTAATTCAACTATGGTATTGTGATACAAAGTTGTGATAATGTATCCCTTTTTATTGTAAATAGGGCCTCCACCAAGCAAGGATAAGGGAAAAGAAAAGCAAGCTTGAGAAACCATCGAGAAGCTAGGAGTAGCTTCCATGAAGCTTGTCTTTTTATTGTTTTATTTTAATTTATGTTTCGGATTTTAGAACCTTTTGATTTCCGTGTTCGACATGGAAATGTATTTTGGATATTGGTGGCTTGGTTTGCAACCCAAGTCACCCGTTTTATCGTTTTTATCCTTGTTCTAAAATTCGTCTTTATCCGCTTGCTAATAGAAACATATGATCATTCACTTAAAGTGATCTAATAGACAACTATAATGATGGGATTCATTATATGACCACAAGCTAAAGACTTGTGTATGATCATTTATAAAGTGATATTGAGTTAATGAACTCTCTTAAAGGAAAGTTAATCACCAAGTACACTTACAAAATCTAAAACCATTAGTCAAACTATGTGATAGTTCTCCTTATACTTCAAAAATCATTATTTGTGTCTCATATGCTATCTTTGAATCTCTAGTGTATTTATTCTAAAGATAGAGTGGGAAAAAAATGAGGACACAACACCAAGTTAAATTTGTGTACTTGTGTAAATGAGATCTACGCAAGGGAGAATGATTTGAATAAAGGTATATCTATTTTATACCCAATAGATGAGATCTATGGTCTCGAATAGATCTACATGACAAAAGAGACCAAGTGAATTAATCAAAAGAATATGTTCTCAAGATAACTACACGAGGAGACCAAAAGAAAGTTTTGGAAGAAAAATGACTAATGTAAAGTCTTAACTGACTAGTTTATGATATTTTTGACCAATAGTTACAATATTGATATTTACTTAAGAGCCTAAATGAATCAAAGTGACATTCTAGAAAATAAACGAGATTTATGACTAGAGGTTGCAAGGATTGATATACCGATATTCTCAATAGCTGAGGTAAGTATTAACCTCATTATGAAAATGAAGTGGTTAAACCTCATTCCGAAAAGGGTATTTTGAAGGACGTGTATTAGATATTATTCATATTTAAATAATGACATTGCTACGCATCATTATGATATGAATGAGTTAGAGATTAAAACCTCTTTCCATAAGGTTAAGATGAGACTACTTCAAAATAGGTATTTTGAAAGGATATGATGGGAACATATATGGTTTTATCTCAATAACTTAACAAAGCAATAAATTTCAATTCTTGAAATGTCTCAATTGAGTAGTCAATTGCGAATCATGTGGAATTAAGTGGGAGTTGGAAATTATTATGTGAAGACATGGAATTTAGTGGGAGCAATCATCCTGTAAAAGTTTATTGCTTATTACTCATTGGGAATGACGAGCTAATACTTTTCTTTCACAAAGAAGTATTTGAGTTTTCAATTCTGGATGAAAATGGACTATGATGAATCCAATCACATCATGAGATGTTGGATAGGTATTGAGACATACACATCGAATCAACGATAAACATAGGTTATTCATGTCAATGAAAATGGAATTGCCATTAGCAATCATGGTCGTTCATTGAACCTAAGAATGGTTGATCACATGATTATTAGTTACTAATGTTTCCGCCATTAGAATAATCATGCACATATCCAATATTGAATCATATGCATAAGAGCATGATGAATCATTGGCAAGCCATAGAAGAATCGTCATGAATTCTCGAGGAGAACTGATGAGCGATTTCAGTGTTGGACAAAAGACTCTGTTATGTGTCAAGAGGTTGCACATATTAAAGTTCGAGCACATATAAAGATTTATGAAAATCGTAAGCTTTTCAAGCTAAAAAGAGAAATAGGAAGTTTGGAACGATACTTAGTTGAAGTAAGAAGTTACTCAAAACTAATATTTTCTAATATGATAGGACTTATGAGAAGTGCTAGGCTAATCATCTTGACAATTGTTGCAAGACTCTGCAAAACATTTACCTAGTGCATTATGAGTGGATTGAGTACTTGATCGGTCTGCAAGTTGAATCATTCACCGCAAATTCATTGGTTATGTGATAATCGACAGAAAAGTTCTTTCAAGATAAAGAACCCAAACCAAGGTTGGAAACCTATGTGTGTACTTGGTAAGGTTCATGCTATGATAGATAACATGAACGTAAAGGAAATACGATTAAAAGAAGTTTGAAAACATGGACACATGGCATGTTAAACTTCTATTGCAATCAACAAGTGTTTACACACTTACGATATGCATCACAAGGTTGTAATACGGTATTGACTACCCGAGTGTGATGTCGACATTTGTCGTTTGAGTTATTATTAACTCACCTTATACTTTGTTACATCCAACGAGTTGTAGAGACAATTGAACCCCGTTTAAGTGAACACGGATTAGCATTGTATTCGCCCATAGTTACTTACATGAGGTGACGTCTCAAAGTGAATAGAATGTGATGCGATTGATGGCAAGTTCAAGTGCCATGGAGTCATATGAGAATGACTAGTCGATCACATAGGCAGACTGTTAGGAACATTTTGTCGGGCCTTATGACAGCTTATAGAGTTCTGGCAAATTTATATAGCCTGGTCGTGGGGAGAGCTACTATAGTATTCTAATGAGTCGATCCTTTTGACTAAAGACTATTCGCCTAAGATGGCACGGTTTCAGAATAACTTTGATTTGTGTTACTACGACCTTCGTAAATGGGGTTAAATGGGCATATTTTGGGTTATGATGGCTGTGGCTAGTCGAAGGGAATGAGTGCGATAGGAATTGTCCACCCCTAGTCAGGGTTATAACAATATCTCAGGGCCACTCGAGGAGTAATGAACTGGAAATGCGTGGCCACGCTCGGAATGTATCCATGGTGGATAAATCCGGTCAATCAGTTATTTTCCAGATCGAGGAAACCACTCTCGATATGATCACTTGCATTGAGTGGGAGATAGTAATAGGACAAGAGAATTGGTGATGCACACTTGTCGAGGACAAGTGGGAGATTGTTGGAATATGTGTCCTCCGACAATAATGCGATCACAAATGTTGATCATGATGATCACATGTTTAAGTCTCATTTTAAAGAATACAATTGGGAAGTAATATTTTACTGTCAACTGGTCCACACATATCGGTAATGATTGGCTGACTAGAGTTTGACATTACTGTCGTGCGACGGTGGTGATCAGTTGATCCTCTTAGGTCATACCTAAAGGGTAACACTCTCAATTGATCATTTAATTGATCGTATGACGATACGGGTTAATTAAATTACTAAAAATTGACGGCCGATTTTGGAAGTAATATTTACGTGTCTCATTGAAATTTGATTAAATAAGATACGGTCTAAGTAATCAAATTGTTTTAATTACTTAGATGAAATTATTGTTTAAGGAAACAATTGCATTTGAATGAATAAATTAATTATAAATACAAGATGTTGTGATTTATAATTGGTAAAATATTTTGGTACAAGTAATTATGAATTACTAAGTCGATTTTGTATATGACGTATTTTTATTAATGCGTTGATTTTTAATATGCTAAAAATACATAACAATTTTATGTGACATGTGACATGTGACATGTGACATATGACAATTTGACAATTTGACAAAGATAAAATGGAGTCCATTTTATCCATAAAAACCGAAATAATGGGGATGATTAGGAATATATTATGTTGATTATGTTAGTGGTAAACATAATTATTTCTTCCTAATCCTAGCCATGCAACCCTACTTAATCCTGTGAAGACCACCTGTGCATGCATTGGCCCTCTTTCCTTCCCCATTCCACCCGGTTTTTGAGAGGAGAAAACCATGGGTTTTTCTCCTCATTTTACCTAATATACACTACCTAAACATATTAGTGTATTATTCATTCTTTCACCTAAAATATAAGAATTTTAGAGAGATAAAAATCTTCCTCCTCCTCCCTCTCTCTTAACCGAATTATTGAGAGACCAAATAATATTTTGGGTCAATTTTTATACAAAATTAATATTGTTCTAGTAATAATAGTATTAATTTTATTAAGTTGTTATCTTGGATATAAAACCTTGGGAGGGATTCTCTACTTGAATCCTTGTTCATCCACTTAAGGAAGCTCAAGAACAAGTGAGTAGGTGAACTCACTTGTGCCCATATAAACCGAAATATCAATGTGAGATGATGATTTCTTCTTCAATTATATTATTGTTTGCATACATAAGATCATCTTTTAATTTTATGACTAAATTAAAATTATAACATTATGAATATGTTGAGTAAAGAGATATAGATTTCCAACAGATACTTAATTGTGTGTTAAGAGGTTACACAAACTCAATTTTCCGAACTCATTAGGATTTATGAAAATCCTAGGCTGATTTTATTCACCTAAGATGTAAATGACTAAAAATAGTGTTTTATTGTCATCCATTGCAAGATTCTACGAAATGAACCTAAGTACGTTGTGATTAGGTGGTGTACTTTAAAACTACAAGTAGTGTTGTCCACCAAAACCTACATCACAAGTTATATGATAACCGTAAAGAGCTTCTTTCAAGCTAAAGAACCTACATCACAATTTATAAAGTTTGAACACATGGACACATGGTATGTTCACAAGTTAAACTTTTATTGCATTAGACAAGTGTATAAATACACTTATGATTATAAGATATAGAGTAGTAATTGAAGGAAAAGTAGATCTATATACTTACATATTCATATATGTTATAATTTAATTTATCATAAAATTAACTACTGATCTTATGCATGCAAACTATTTAACAAAATAAAGAAGAAATCATTCTTACATTGGAATTTCGGTTCATTTGGGCACAAAAGAGATCTCCTTCTCTTTTGTTCTTGAGCTTTCCTTTTGGATTAACAAAGACCCAAGTGTAGGATCTCTCCCAAGGAATTATACCCAAAGCACACTCTTAAATAAAATCAATATTATAAATACTAGTACAATATTAATTTTGTAAGAAAATTGACCCAAAATATTTTTTCTTTTGTCTCCTAAAACCGGGTAGGAGAAGGAGGAAGAAGGGAAAATATTTTTATCTCTCTAAAAATATTTTTGGATGAGATGAATGAATAATAATTATCACACACACATGCATATGGTGAATAATGAAATTTAAGCAAAAGAACCCTTGTTCTTTTCTAGGTGAAACCGGGTAGGAGGGTGGAGGAAGGCCAATGCATGGGCTTGGTGCTCTTCCACAAGAGACACTAGGTATGCATGCCTAGTTGTAGAAAAATGAATACATTTTCCACTAATTTTAATTAACATTATAAAAATATGTTAATCACACCCAATATTTCGGTCCATATGGATAACATGGAATCCGTTTTATTTTTTGTCAATTGTCAATATGTCACATGTCATATGTTGCATAAATTTGTTGTGCATTTTTAACATATTAAAAATCAACGTATTATTAAAATACGTCATATACAAAAATCGACTTATTAATTCATAATTACTTGTACCAAAATATTTTACCAATTATAAATCACAACAATTTGTATTTATAATAATTCATTCAAATTTAATTGTTTTCTTAAACAATAATTTCATCTGAGTAATGATACAATTCGATTACTCAGACCATATCTCATTTTAATCAATTTCAATGTGATACGTAAATTTTACTTCCAAAATCGTCCGTCAATTTTCAAGTAATTTAATTAACTCGTAACATTATACGATTAATTAAATGATCAATTAAGAGTGTCGCCCTATAGGTATGACCCAGGGGATCAACTGATCACCACCGTCGCACGACAGTAATGTCAAACTCTAGTCAGCCAATCATTACAGATATATGTTGATAGTTGATAGTAAAAATACTTCCCAATTGTATTCTTTTAAAATGAGACTTAAACATGTGATCATCATGATCAAAAGTTGTGATCGCATTATTGTCGGAGGACACATATTCCAACAATCTCCTACTTGTCCTCGACAAGTGTGCGTCACCAATTCTCTTGTCCTATTACTATCTCCCACTCAATGCAAGGTGTCTTTCAGGTTGTACTTGCAAGTGATCATATCGAGAGTGGTTTCCTCGATCTGGAGAATAACTGATTGACCGGACTTATCTATCATAGATACTTTCCGAGCGTGGCCACGCATTTCCAGTTCATTACTCCTCGAGTGGCCTTGAGATATTGTTATAACCCTGACTAGGGATGGACAATTCCTATCGCACTCATTCCCTTCGACTAGCCACATCCATCATAACCCAAAATATGCCCATTTGACCCCATTTACGAAGGTCGTAGTAACACAAATCAAAGTTAATCTGAAACTGTGCCATCTTAGGCGAATAGTCTTTAGTCAAAAGAATCGACTCATTTGAATACTATAGCAGCTCTCGCCACGACCAGGCTATATAAATTTGCCAGAACTCTATAAGCGGTCATAAGGCCCGACAAAATGTTCATAACATTCTGCCTATGTGATCGACTAGTCATCTCACATGACTCTATGGCACTTGAACTTGCCATCAATCGCATCACACTCTAGTCACTTCGAGACGTCACCTCATACAAGTGACTATGGGCAAATACTATGTTAATACGTGTTCACTTTAACGGGGTTCAATTGTCACTACAACCCGTTTGGATGTAACAATGTATAAATTAAAGATAAAAGACAAATGTGATTATGAACATGAACAAAAACAACACTTTTATTTCATTTCAAAATCTAACATAGACTTGGTACACGTTTAAGTCCCATGGACGCCATATGTCCATCATGTTTAGCCTGCGATAAAGGCTTGGTGAGCGGATCGGCTATGTTGTCATCCGTCCCAACCTTACAAATCGCAATTTCCTTTCTCTCAATGAAATCTCTTATTACATGATATTTTCTAAGTACATGTCTAGATCTATTACTAGACTTTGGCTTCTTAGCTTGGAAGATTGTCCCACTATTATCACAATAGAGAGTGATGGGATCATTGGCGGTAGGTACTACTTTTAGCCCTTCCGTGAATTGCCTGATCCAAACAGCTTCCTTAGCAGCTTCTGATGCTGCAATGTACTCAGCCTCCGTTGTAGAATCATGATTCTGACTTCCTTGAAGCTTCTCTAGCTTACGGCACCACCATTGAGCATAAAAACAAAACCAGCTTGTGATTTCAAGTCATCTCTATCTGTTTGAAAACTTGAGTCCGTGTATCCATTAACACGCAACTCAGTGTCTCCTCCAAACACTAGGATAGAATGCTTAGTTCTTCTCAAGTACTTAAGGATGTTCTTGACAGCAATCCAGTGACTCTCACCTGGATTTCCTTGATATCTACTCATCATGCTCAAGGCATACGAGACATCAGGACGTGTGCATATCATGTCATACATGATTGATCCAACAGCGGAAGCATAAGGGATCGTCTTCATGCGTTCAACATCATGGGGTTCGGAGGGAGATTGAGTCTTGCTCAATATCGTCACGGTTACCATACGTACCAAACCCCTTTTGGATTTGCCCATGCTGAACCGTCGAAGAATCTTATCAACATAAGACTCTTGACTTAGTGCCAATATCCTCTTGGATCTATCTCTATGGATCCGGATACCTAATATGCGTTGTGCCTCTCCTAAATCCTTCATTTGGAAGTGGTTACCTAACCACTTCTTAACAGAAGACAACATTGGAATATCATTTCCAATGAGTAGTATGTCATCGACATACAAGATTAGGAACACAACATTGCTCCCACTAAATTTTATGTATAAACATGGTTCCTCAACACTTCGAGTGAAACCATTTTCCTTTATAACATGATTGAATTGATGATTCCAACTTCTAGATGCTTGCTTAAGACCATAAATGGATCTCTTAAGCTTGCACACTTTGTTAGGATTTTTAGAATCAACAAAACCTTCGGGTTGTATCATGTACACCTCCTCTTCTAAATGCCCATTTAGAAAAGCGGTTTTGACATCCATTTGTCATATTTCATAATCATGAAATGCGGCAATCGCTAACAAAATCCGTATGGATCTTAGCATGGCTACGGGGGCGAAGGTCTCATCATAATGGAGGCCTTGGACTTGGGTAAATCCTTTTTCCACTAGCCTAGCGTTGTAGACATCGTCATGTCCTTCTATGCCATTCTTGATTTTGAATATCCATTTGTATTGAAGGGGTCTTGCCCTTTAAGGCAAATCTACCAAGTCCCAAACTTGGTTTTCATGCATAGAATCCATTTCGGACTTCATGGCTTCAAGCCATAAGGAGGAATTAGGACTAGAGATTGCGGTTTTGTAGGTAGCGGGCTAGTCACTTTCTATAAGCAACACATCGAGTGTTCCATCTTCTTCGATAAGTCCCACATATCGATCGGGATAGCGAATTACTCGACCCGTTCTTCTTAGTGGAGGAGGTACAACCGCGTTAGACGACGAAGGAACATCTTCTTGCGTCTCTTTCTCGGTTTATGGGTCTTTGAACTTCTTCAGGTTCAAAATTTCTCCCACTCTGTCTCTTAGAAATAAACTCTTTCTAAGAAGACAACCTCGCAAGACACAAACACTTTGTTTTCTTGAGGTTTGTAGAAGTAGTAACCTCGTGAGGTTAAGGGGTAACCTACAAAGATGTACTTTTCGGATCTTGGGGCAAGCTTGTTGTCGTTCTTAGACTTGACGTAAGCATCACATCCCCAAATCTTCATATAGGATATATTGGGAACCTTTCCCGTCCACATCTCACATGGAGTCTTTTCAGTGGACTTTGTGGGACTATTGTTTAAAGATCTAATTGCGGTTTGATTCGCAAATCCCCAAAACGAGTTTGGTAACTCGGTTTGACTCATCATGGATCGAACCATATCAAGTAGGGTTCGATTTCTCCTTTCGGCAACACCATTAAGTTGTGGTGTTCCGGGTGGAGTAAGTTGTGATATAATACCACAACCTTTCAAGTGTGAATCAAATTCAAGGCTAAGGTATTCTCCACCACGATCGGATCATAGTGCCTTAATCCTTTTGTTCAATTGGTTCTCTACTTCGTTTTGAAAGTCCTTGAATTTCTCAAACGCTTCACTCTTATGCTTCATCAAATAGATATACCCATATCTACTCAAGTCATCGGTGAAGGTTATAAAGTAGTCATATTTACCACGAGCGGTGATACTCATTGGTCCACATACATCGGTGTGTATGAGTCCCAATAGTTCACTAGCTCGGGTCCCTTTACCACTAAAAGGATTACGAGTCATCTTGCCAAGTAGGCAATATTCGCATGTACCATATGATTGATAATCAAATGGTGTAATCACATTAGTCGAAATTAATCTTTTGATGCGATTCTCGTTTATGTGACCTAATCGACAATGCCAAATGAACGCTTCACTTGGGTCACTTGATTTGAGTTTCTTTGATTGAATGTTATAGATATCATTAGTCGGATTTGAGGTCTCTAAAATTTAAATGCCATTGATAGAGGAAGCTTGGCCTATAACCAAGTCGTTCCTAGAAATAGTACAACGATTGTTCTTAATGACAAAACAAAAACCGTCCATGTCTAGCATGGCGATTGAAATAATGTTTTTAGAGAGTGTAGGCACATAAAAACAATTATGTAAATACAACTCAAATCCATTAGGCAAAGCTAAAACATAAGTTCCTTTGGATTCGGCCGCTACCCGAGCTCCATGTCTAAGGCGTAGATCCACATCTACCTTGCTAAGCCTCTTCACGTCTCTTAAACCCTGTAAATGATTACAAAGGTGAGAACCACAACCGGTATCTAGTACCCATGTCGTAGTGGAAGTATAATTTATATCAATAACATAAATTTCTTTAGGAATTTTACCTTTTGGAACGATGATTCCTTCCCTTATATTTCGCAAATATACGGGACAATTCCTAAGCCAATGTCCCATGCCATAGCAATAATGGCACTCATCATTAACTTGCTTGAAGTTTTTGATTTTCTTTCCCTTCTTCTTGAACTTTTTGCCCTTTAAAGCAAGAACTTGATTGCTTGAGCTCCCACTAGTTTTGGCATCTTTATCTTCCAGAGACAAAGATCCTATAGATTGTATGAGGTAGTCTTCCTGAGACGGGCTCACACGAGGTCTAGTAGTAGTAGGTGGTTTAGAAGAAGTGATGAAGTTAAGGTTTCCATCCGAACCTATCCCAAAATGAAGTTCTCTAGTAGTGTCAAAATCATTGTTGGAGCAAACGTCGTCAAAAACATTGTGGTAAGACTCAATAGTTATCGGTGCGGTAGCATTTGATGGATTCATTGCAATGAACTACAAATATGGAGGAAAAGGAAATATTAACATTTGTCTTTTAATATCATACTTGTAAATAATTAACAAGATATGAACATTTATATAGTGACCTCTACCCAACTATTATAAATGATTCCAAGACCCAAATTCATATCGACTTAGGCACGGTGGGGCCGATACATCCTTTATCAATATAACTCGGTGGATTAACGTTTAATCAATTCTAGTTTTAGAACTCTTGGTCGATAATATTACATTAACATTTATCTTTTAGCCCAAAACACATTCGACAAGGGCACGGTGTGGCCGATCCCTTATCAAAAATTTTTGTTGAGTTCAATCCAAATTTCGAATAAATGTGTCCATTATCCAAACCCACATTAACTTGGGCACGGTGTGGCCGATACATCCCTTATCAACATGAATTCGGTGGATAGACATTTATCACCCATTTCCCCTACGTAACAAGGTTTGTACCCCGGTGTGGCCGAGTGCACTCCCTCGCGAAATAGGTTTTCATGGTTTCTACTATTTGGTAAGGCTATGTCTCAATTAATTGTTTTAGCGAGAGGTCATGTCAATTTATTATCTATCACGTTTTAAGTGAACTAAAGCGGTGAACTACGATAATTTTAATTGACACAGTCGATAAACTCGATGAAAGAAGATGCATGTTTTAGTTATGGCGATTTAGCGATGCATGTGACATAAAATAAAATGCAAGCATAAAATAAATAAATCCTAGTATGGCCTTCCCAAAATAGAAAAACTATTTAACTATTACATATTTGGAAACCAACTCCATTGGTCCCTTGAACTTCGGTTGTGGCACGCATCTCGAGGTAACACCGTCTTTATGTATCGCCATCTTGAAGAAATCCGTCTTTGGGAACTCCGAAATAAATTAAATTACATAATTTCCTATTATACATTTGTAACTAAAATAAAATAACTCTATTAAATTACAAAACGGTGATACGAGATCACAATAAAATTACAACCGAATCTATATTCCCATACATTTCGGGTAATACCAATTAAAACTAAGGCCATACTAAGTAAAAATTACATAATTCAAAAATTACATAAATTAAATTATGACAATCATAAAGAAAATGCAGCATTATAATATGTATGAACATGCCCAATTTTATGCTAAATCGCCTTTAATTAGCCAATATCGTATATTACTCGGTTTTTTTACGATGTTTGCGTGATTTCAACATTTTATAATCACAAAAATTACATAAATTCATATTTATGGATAAGTTAATTACCCTAACCTCTTAGGACTCAAAATTTAGTCCTCACTAATTATTTGACCATAATTAACTCATATTTCTAAAATTGTTCATTAATGGACCAAAAGTTACAAAAATAAGCTATAAACTTCAAATAAATCACAAAATTTCAAATAAATTTGAAATTTGAAATTTTAAACTCATGAACATTCTGGAAAAAAATACCATGACACTCATAATGTTCAATAACTTAGGTTAAAAATTTCGAAATTTTTCTGGAAAAACAATGTTGCGGTTTATCGGTTTTTAACAAAATAATCATAAAAACATGGGAAAAAATATATTCATTAACTTTTCAATTTTAGATATGAAAAAGATAATAAAATGCAACATATGATGTTTTTCTTTAGTCATAGAGTATGTTTTATTAATTTTTCATTAATTAAGTCACTATTCATGCCATTTTACTTCAAAACTCCATATATCATGCAAAAAGACTTCACTATAGCCCATTATTTTACACACATCTTTTAAAATTGCATGTGACAATATACTAAATTTCTATGACCAGATTCGAAATTTATCTTATATTAAACTATTTTTCACCTAAATCCGATTTTAATAATGAAAAATCCATTTTTCGAGCATAAGAAGTCCAAAAATTATGAAAATTTACAGGTTATCTCAAAATAATATATTTGACAACATATCCAAAAATCACTGGAAAATTCGAAGTATAGCTAATTTTAGACCGAAAATGACATTTTTACTCATAAAATCATATTTAAATGCCATCATTGTATAATATGAACAATAAAAATCCGTAAATTAACCAAAAATATCCTAAAACATTTTAGGACCAAAAATTTAACATGCATAAATTAATTTCGTGATATCTCATAATAACACAAATTATTCAAGTTTTATATGTTATTCTTATAACTCGGAAAACTTTTAACCGATTTGCATGCAAACAACCATGGCTCTTGATACCGATTGAAGGAAAAGTAGATCTATATACTTACATATTCATATATGTTATAATTTAATTTGTCATAAAATTAACTAATGATCTTATGCATGCAAACTATTTAACAAAATAAAGAAGAAATCATTCTTACATTGGAATTTCGGTTCATTTGGGCACAAAAGAGATCTCCTTCTCTTTTGTTCTTGAGCTTTCCTTTTGGATGAACAAAGACCCAAGTGTAGGATCTCTCCCAAGGAATTATACCCAAAGCACACTCTTAAATAAAATCAATATTATAAATACTAGTACAATATTAATTTTGTAAGAAAATTGACCCAAAATATTTTTGGTTTTGTCTCCTAAAACCGGGTAGGAGAAGGAGGAAGAAGGGAAAATATTTTTATCTCTCTAAAAATATTTTTGGATGAGATGAATGAATAATAATTATCACACACACATGCATATGGTGAATAATGAAATTTAAGCAAAAGAACCCTTGTTCTTTTCTAGGTGAAACTTAGGGTAGGAGGGTGGAGGAAGGCCAATGCATGGGCTTGGTGCTCTTCCACAAGAGACACTAGGTATGCATGCCTAGTTGTAGAAAAATGATTACATTTTCCACTAATTTTAATTAACATTATAAAAATATGTTAATCACACCCAATATTTCGGTCCATATGGATAACATGGAATCCATTTTATTTTTTGTCAATTGTCAATATGTCACATGTCATATGTTGCATAAATTTGTTGTGCATTTTTAACATATTAAAAATCAACGTATTATTAAAATACGTCATATAAAAAAATCGACTTAGTAATTCATAATTACTTGTACCAAAATATTTTACCAATTATAAATCACAATAATTTGTATTTATACTAATTCATTCAAATTTAATTGTTTTTTTAAACAATAATTTCATCTGAGTAATGATACAATTCGATTACTCAGACCGTATCTCATTTTAATCAATTTCAATGTGATACGTAAATTTTACTTCCAAAATCGTCCGTCAATTTTCAAGTAATTTAATTAACTCGTAACATTATACGATTAATTAAATGATCAATTAAGAGTGTCGCCCTATAGGTATGACCTAGGGGATCAATCGATCACCACCGTCGCACGACAAGTAATGTCAAACTCTAGTCCCAATCATTACCGATATATGTTGACCAGTTGATAGTAAAAATACTTCCCAATTGTATTCTTTTAAAATGAGACTTAAACATGTGATCATCATGATCAACAGTTGTGATCGCATTATTGTCGGAGGACACATATTCCAACAGTAATATGGTGTTTACTACTCGTGTGTGATAATCACATTTATTGTTTGAGTTATCGTTAACTCATCTTGTACTTTGTTACATCCAAATGGGTTGTTGAGACAATATTGAACCCCATTAAAATGAACTGGATTAACATAGTATTCGCCCCTAGTTACTTATATGAGGTGACATCTCGAAGTAGCTAGAGTGTGATGTGATTGATGACAAGTTCAAGTGCCATAGAGTCATGAGAGATGACTAGTCGATCACATAGACAGACTGTGAGGGACACTCTATTGGGCTAATGACCGCTTATAGAGTTCTTGAAATTTTTATAGCCTGGTCGTGGCGAGAGCTACTATGGTATTCTTATGAGTCCATTCTTTGACTAATGACTGTTTGCCTAAGATGGCACAATTTTAGAGTGACTTTGATTTATGTTCTGCGACCTTCGTAATTGGGGTCTAATAAGCATGTTTTGGGTCATGATGAGCTGTGTTTATTCGAAGGGAAGAGTGCAATAGGAATTGTCCATCCCCGTCAGGATCTTATATCTAAAGGCCACTCGAGGAGCAATGAACTAGAAATGCGTGGCCACGCTCGGAAGGTATCTATGGTAGATAATTCCGGTCAGACAGTTATTATCCAGATTGAGAAAACCACTCATGATATAATCAAATGCAAGTACGACTTGCAAGACACCTTGCATTGAGTGGGAGATAGTAATAGGACAAGGGAATTGGTGACGCACACTTGTTGCAGACAAGTGGGAGATTGTTGGAGTATGTGTCCTCGACAATAATGCGATCACATGTTTAAATCTCTGATTAAGAATATATAAGTGAATGTAACATTTTATTGTCAACTGATCCATATATATCGGTAATGATTGGCTTACTAGAGTTTGACATTACTGTCGTGTGACGGTGGTGATCAGTTGATCCCTTAAGGTCATACCTCCAGGGAAACATTCTTAATTGATTAATTAATTAATTGTATGACGATACAAGTTATTTAATTCCTTAAATTTGAACAAATGATTTTGTGAGTAATAATACGTATCTTATTGTAATTCGATTAAATAAGATTCGTACTAAGTAATTAAATTGTTTTATTACTTAGGTTATTGATTGTTTATGAAACAATTAATATAAGAATGAATTGTTTATTATAAATACAAGTAGTTGTGATTTATAATTCTATGACCAATTTTAAGTAATTGTAATTGTGAATTACTAAGTTATTTTTGTATGTGATTTATTTCATTTATATAATGATTTTTAATAAGTTAAAAATGCATTATTTAAATTACATGCCTAGTAACATGACCAATATGTCACACTATATAATTTAACATTTGACAAACTTAAAATGGACCCATTTTAAGTGGGTGAGCCGTGTAAATAGGTTTATGGGGTTTAATTGTGTTTTGTTGATTTAATTAGTGGGAGGCACTATGATTACCTACTAATCATACGGTTGCATGCCTATTATTCTTGAGAAGAGAAACAACAGAATGCATTGGGCACTCTTCCCCCCTTCCACCTACCCGACCACCCTAAGGAAAAATGAGAGGTTTTTCCTTCTTATTTTATACAATTCTTTTTTGATAAGTTACTCACTTGGTGATTAACTTATCTCTCTAGTCTTAGTTTTGAACACACTAGATATCTCTCACATAATCTCTAATATTATTCCTAAAATTACTAGAAGTAGTAATCACATAATATTAGTATTTTTAAGGATATAAATATTAATTTCTAGTAACTAAATTAATATTTGTATTAAGAGTATTTCCTTGGTACAAATCCTTAAGGAGTAGATCTTGCAATTAGATCTAGGGGTTTTGGGGCATTTGGATTTTTCTTTAAGAAGACTAATTTGGTAGAAGACCAAATTAGTATAAACCAATTCGGCCTTCCTTGTAAGAATAATTGATTTTTCTTCTTACTTTGTTATTTTGTTATGCATGCATAAGTTCCTTTAAGTTTATGACTTAACTTATAAACACTAAGTTATTAGAGGTGTCTAATAAGAGATTAATGAATCCTTCATCTGTAACCTGTTAGACCTGGGCATACACGAAAAAAACAAGAAAATATCAAACAGTCTCAAGGAAATGATGCTCCCTAAGACAAAAGACAAAAATAAACAAAAACAAACAGAAAAATGGTTGCCTCCCTGGCAACGACGCCAAATTTGATAAGTCTAAAGTCGTATCACCTAATCAAAATAAATCCTAAATTACTACTAAGTAGTAGCTAGTGGCAAGAAAGGGTCGAATCCACAGGGAGGCGAGTTAATTATTGATGTGACCATTATTTGAGCATATTTAGTCCCCGAATTAGCCTTGTTCATATGCTTTTTAGTGCATATTTGGGTCATTTACTATCTTTAGTCCTTTGTTTTGCATATTCTTTGAGGTTTTGTTTCCTTGGTAGGAGAGGAGTGAAAACCTTGTATTTTCATGGCAAAATAGAGCTAAATTGATCGAATCTAATGACCAAGCATCAAAGAGAAGACAAGACTAGAAGGCTTTTGTACATATTATAGTAGATGGGCAATGATGAAGAAATCCTTACATCCTCGACTAAATCCCAGAGGATTATTGGAAGAAGAGAGGAAGAAAAGAAGAAAAGAAGGCTGGAACCCAATCCGCTCGTCCAACCAGGCAAGACGCCCGTCCAACACTACAAAAATCCGAGCGTCTTTGCCAAAGGGACGCCCGTCCAACCACGCCCCAATCCGCTCGTCCAGCCATCAATCCGCTCGTCCAGCCACCCCAGAATCCGCCCGTCCCGACCCCTTGGACGCTCGGATTCTCTTACAGGTCCATACGTCCTCTTCTCCCCTCCATGAAAGATGCGCATATTTATGAAAGACCGGCAAAAAGGAGACTCGCATCTTTTATGAGAGGAGCGATTCCTCAAGGACTTAATCGTCATTTAAGCCTTAGTAAACCCTAATTTGTGTACCTAATCCCCACTATAAATACTCCATTAGTCTAATAGATTAATTATGTTCTTCTTATCAATCTTTAGTGTAGTTTATATCATTCCAATCTCTTCTTAATCTTGTAATCAACTTCTAATCAAATATTAATACAAATCTCATTTCCTTAATTTCTCTTTTGTTCATCTTTTATTTTAGATAATTAAAGATTGTTTGGGTTATTGTTGGGAGATTGACAACCTTCCAATCATTCATCAAGTACTTCTATTATTCTTTGCTTTATTTTGGAATCATTAGTAGGTATAATTCTCTTAATCTCTTTCTAATTATTGTTAATATTTCTTACTTGTTCATCATGTTTTGCTTTGTTAATGTGATTGACAACCTTGTTAACATGTTAAACTTGATAATGAGTGAGTAGTTTCCTTAACTAGGGTTAATGGGTAATTAGGGGAAACCAACATGGGGGATGATTCATGCTTAATTTAATATGTTTTCAAAGTTTATTTGCTTGCTTGTTGTGATCTCAACTTATGCACATGTTATGTTTGATGAAATGCGAGCCTATGAATCCTTGCATTTTTTACCCATAACTTACCTTTTCAATGAGGCTTATAAGACATAAACCAACTCGAGCCTCATTAGACCATGCATATAGTTGAGTAGGGAGGATTAAGTGGACTTGCAGGTGTTGTACAATCTAATCGATTCGGCTCCGGGACCCAAACCTTCCTAGGATTGTAAGATATAAACCAACTCAATCCATCACAACAATAATTGCTTGCTTATAATTTGAGAATATGTTTGTATGATCAATTCCCATAAATCCCCTGTTGGAATATGTGTCCTCCGACAATAATGCGATCACAAATGTTGATCATGATGATCACATGTTTAAGTCTCATTTTAAAGAATACAATTGGGAAGTAATATTTTACTGTCAACTGGTCCACACATATCGGTAATGATTGGCTGACTAGAGTTTGACATTATTCGTAAAATGACGGTGGTGACCAGTTGATCCCCTTAGGTCATACCTATAAGGTAACACTCTTAATTGATCATTTAATTGATCGTATGACGATACGGGTCAATTAAATTACTTAAAATTGACGGACGATTTTGGAAGTAATATTTACGTGTCTCATTGAAATTTGATTAAATAAGATACGGTCTAAGTAATCGAATTGTTTTATTACTTAGATGAAATTATTGTTTAAGGAAACAATTGCATTTGAATGAATAAATTATTATAAATACAAGATGTTGTGATTTATAATTGGCAAATTTTTTGGTACAAATAATTATGAATTACTAAGTCAATTTTGTATATGACGTATTTTTATTAATACGTTGATTTTTAATATGTTAAAAATACATAACAAGTTTACATGACATGTGACATGTGACAAATTGACAAATTGACAAAGATAAAATGGAACCCATTTTACCTTCATATGTGCCGAAAATTAGGAGGGAATATTAGGCATATTTGTGTTAATAATGTTTAAGTGGAAGGCATAATCATAAGCCCTAACTTATAGCCTTACATGCCTACTTTTATGGGTAAGAGAAAATGCCATGCATTGGCCATACCCAACCCCTCCTACCCGGTTTTCCTTGTCAAAAGGCCAAGGGTCTTTTGCTCATTTTATCATCTAATTCACTACATGCAAAACTTGTGAATTATTATTCATTCTACACATCTAAAATAAGAATTTTAGAGAGATAAAAATCTTTCCTTCTTCTCCTTCTCTCAACCGAATTAGAGAGCACAAAATAAAGTTTTTTTTGGTCAATTTTATACAAAAATTAATATTTTTCTAGTAATAATAATATTAATTTTATTAAGTTGTTATCTTGGGTATAAAACCTTGGGAGGGATTCTCTACTTGAATCCTTTTCATCCACTTAAGGAAGCTCAAGAACAAGTGACTAGGTGAACTCACTTGTGCCCATATAAACCGAAATATCAATGTGAGATGATGATTTCTTCTTTAATTATATTATTGTTTGCATGCATAAGATCATCTTTTTATTTTATGACTAAATTAAAATTACAACATTATGAATATGTTGAGTAAAGAGATATATATTTCTAACAAGCAGTATCAAGAGCCTTGGTTGTTTGCATGCAAATCGGTTATAGTTTTTCCGAGTTATACGATTAACATATAAAACTTGTAAATTTGTGTTATTATGATATATCACGAAATAAAATTATGCATGTTAAAGTTTCTGGTTCTAAAATATTTTTAGGATATTTTGGTTAATTTATGGATTTTTTATTGTTCATCTTATATAATAATGGCATTAAAAATATGATTTTATGATTAACATGTCATTTTCGGACTAAAATTAGCTAAACTTCGAATTTTCTAGTGATTTTTGGATATGTTATCACATGGTTTATTTTTAGATGACCTGTAAATTTTCAGAATTTTTGGAGTTTTTATGCTTGAAATATGGATTTTTCATGTTTAAAATCGGATTTAGAATAAAAATAGGTTAATATAAGATAAATTTCGAATCTGGTCATAGAAATTTAGTATGTTGTCACATGCAATTTTAAAAGATGTGTGTAAAATAATAGGCTATATTGAAGTCTTTATGCATGATTTATGAATTTTTTATGAAAAATAGCATAAATAGTGACTTAATTAGTGAATAATTGCTAAAACATACTCCATGACTAAGGAAAAACGTCACATGTTGCATTTTATTATCTTTTTCAGATCTAAAATTGAAAAGTTGATGAATATATTTTTTCTCATGTTTTTATGATTATTATTGATAAATCCGACAAACCGCAACATAGTTTTTCCGATAATTTTACGAAATTTTAACCTACGTTTATTGAACATTATGAGTGTCATGGTATTTTTACAGAATGTTCATAAGTTTAAATTTTAAATTTTGAATTTATTTGAAATTTTTGTGGTTTATTTGAAGTTTATAGCATTTTTATTGTAATTTTAGGTCCATTAATGAACAATTTTAAGAAATATGAGTTAATTATAGTCAAATAGTTAGTGGAGACTAATTTTGAGTCCTAAGAGGTTAGGGTAATTAACTTATGCATAAATATGAATTTATGTAATTTATTGTGATTTTAAAAGGTTGAATCACGCAAATCCGTAAAAACCGTTAAATATACGATATTGGCTACAAAAAGGCGATTTAGCATAAAATTGGGCATGTTCATACATATTATAATGCTGCATTTTATTTATGATTGTCATAATTTTATTTTATGTAATTTTGAATTATGTAAGTTTACATAGTATGGCCTTAGTTTTTAATTGGTATTATCCGAAATGCATGGGAATATCGATTCGGTTGTAATTTATTGTGATCTCGTATCACCGTTTTGTAATTTAATAGATTTATTTTATTTTAATTACAAATGTATAATAGGAAATTATGTAATTTGTTATGTAATTTAATTTTTACGGAGTTCCTTGAAGACGGTGTCACTCAAGAAGGCGATACATAAAGACGGTGTTACCTCGAGATGCGTGCCATAACCGAAGTCGAAGGGACCAATGGAGTTGGTTTCCGAATATGTAATAGTTAATTAGATTTTCTATTTTAGGAAGGCCATACTAGGATTTATTTTATGTTTTGCATTTTATTTATATGTCGCATGCATCGCTAAATCGTCATAACTAAAACATGCATTATCATTTAATCGAGTTTATCGACCGTGTCAATTAGAATTATCGTAGTTCACCGCTTTAGTTCACTTAAAACGTGATAGATAATAAATTGACATGACCTCTCGCTAAAACAATCAATTGAGACATAGCCTTACCAAATAGTAGAAACCATGAAAACCTATTTCGCAAGGGAGTGCACTCGGCCCTACCGGGGTACAAACCTTGTTACGTAGGGGAAGTGGGTGATAAATGTCTATCCACCGAATTTATGTTAATGAGGGGTATTTCGGCACACCGTGCCCTAAGTTGATATGAGTTTGGATCATGGACACATTTATTCGAATTTTGGGTTGTACTCAACGAAAGTATTCACGACGATTTCCGGATGTGTTTCAGGCTAGAGATAAATATTAATGTAAATTTTATCGACCAAGAGTTCTAAAAGTAGAATCGATTAAAAGGTTAATCCACCGAGTTATGTTAATAAAGGGTATTTTGGCACACCGTGCCCTAAGTTAATATGAATTTGGATCTTGGAATCATTTATCAAGTTGGGTAAAGGTCACTAGATAAATGCAATAAAAATTGTTTAAATTTATTTTACGAGTATTATTATATTGAAAACGACATATGTTTTATTCCTTCTATATTTTGTTTTGTAGACCGATCTTATTTCTCATAACAAATCGCAAATCCAAACACCAACGCCACGCCTCTCACTAATACTTCATGGCTCCGATCCTTCATGGATCGATGTAAACTTGAAAAGAATGGGTCAAATTTCTCCGATTGGGATGCCCAACTCAAATTAGCCGCCCAAGGTGACGACAAGCTTCGTTACCTCACCGAGGCCTCTCCACCCGAACCTAACACTAGGTCGACCTGTAACACCCCCATATCCAGAGGAGCCTTAACTAGGCCTTCCTTAGCATATAAGGGCATTACCATCTCGGTTACCCGAGGACAGTAATAATCAAATGTCGATAAAAGAACTATTATGTTACATTAAAAGTGATTTAAAACCAACTGATGATATAAAAGATACAACTCAAAGGCTACTCGCTATAACTATCAAATCTCGTGAGGACTCATCCCTGCCCAGACTCCAGCTATCAACGATATCAACACCTGCTACGACAGACTGCTCGCCATAAGGGATCACGACAGACACATAAAACAACAAGCCAACAACACAAGGTCAGTACTGAGATAAGACACAACAAAGCCTACCACATCTAACAATACAATACAATTTAAACAGTCACACACACCATCACACCCACTCCAGTCAATCTCTGTCACCGACTGTCCACTGGACCAGCCCTGCCAGTGGGGGTCCGCAGCCGTACCCACCAAATCCCCGCTCATCATACCGAGCGATAACCCTATCCCATTAATGTGCACATCCCCTTCCGTGGCGGGTTCCACGAAGGGCGAAACTAGGGCGTGAAGCCACTCCCGCAAGTGACTCCACTCAGCCGAGAACGCATCTCGAGAACCAGAGACAAACAATCACAACCATCAACAACAATCAATCAACAACCGTATACTCGCTGCCGCACAAACACAACCACATCACAACAACAACGACACAGCGATCGACACACTAGACTATCTACAGAAACTGAGTAGGCGAACCTACCTTTAAGCAACTGCAACCAATCCACGCGAACATATGACATATCCAGCAATCAAGCAAAGCCTATAAGCACAACACAATCATCTATTACTATCAAGCAAACCCTAATCGTAAAGACAAGGACACGGATGATGATGACAACGTACCTACAAGGAGAAACCCGGCAAAAGACCGCTACCCGACTCAAGCTATGCTCTTCTAAGGCTCAAGAACCTTCAAAAGGGCTTTCATGGAGGTTTTATGGTGAAGGGAGGGGAAAGGGGCGACTAGAGGATAGAAGGAATGAGGCGGAAATGATTTGCGGATTTAACAAAACGCGATTAAAAACCCTCGCTGAAAACCCGATACTCGATCGAGTACCACACATACTCGATCGAGTGACCCCCTACTCGATCGAGTAACCACGCTACTTGATCAAGTAGCCTCTACTCTATCGAGTACCACCCATAACTCGTAACCCAAGATAGCTTTGGCACGCACTTCTAAGAACTATTCCCGCTCCCAAGGTCAGTCAATGTTGGTCAAAGGGTCCCTAAAAGGGCGGGTATTACAGTCTTCCCCCCTTAAAAAGAACTTCGTCCCCGAAGTTCAACTCACCTACCTCAACACACAAGACATGGGAACAACGACCTCACCACTCTTTCGACACAAGTCACCTACTCTCTTGAAACGCCTTCCCCCATGTCATCATCATCATTATCTAACGTTCTAAATATATGTATACGTATATCGGCTCTTACAAACTATCGTCTAAAACACCAATCTTGCAAGGCAAACCAACACCAACAACGATCGCCCGTCATATTACGGGACTACTCCATTCACCAGTAACAACTATAAATACGAAACATATCTTATATCAACTCCATGCCTCACGAATATACCACCATGTTACTCAACAACGCAATCCTACTACGACACATTGCACCACAACTATCTCTTTATGACCATCTTTTAAACATACTATCAATTTTCACTTCAACGCATGTATTACTCAACGAACTAAAATAACCGAATACAAACTTCATACAAGCAATGTGACCGAAGCAATAGATAATTTTGTAAATAAACAACAAAACATTTTAAACGAACAACAACATAATTTCAAAATCAGCCTTTTTATTTTGCGACATTACTCTTCCCCTCTAAAAAGGAACTTCGTCCCCGAAGTTCACCACCAAATTATCACACATGTTGCTCATTACTTGTATCATGTCATAAATTAAACCCATATTATTTATTACAGACATTACTCACTAATTATATTCTCATTAAATTAGAAAAACATACACAACTCATCCGAATAACTAGCCGCCGTCGAGAAAGCAGGTTAAGCGTATCATTTGAATGTGTATATATAGAATTCGTTGAAATATAACTTGTAAACAAAACGGATGTAAAACGAATACAATTAGAAGAATCTCAACTCCACTATTCACTGCAAATACGCCTCTGAAACCAAGCACGACTTCTAACATGTGAAATAAACGATCCAAACATGTTACCACTCGCTAATAACCACGTTAAACATCAAACTTGCAATTATATAACAATTAAACAATTTTAATTTTCGAAAAGTTCCTGTAACAGTGCTACTCGATCGAGTATATAGTGGTACTCGATCGAGTGCCCTGCTACTCGATCGAGTGTCTTGGCTACTCGATCGAGTAGCCCCGAGATCAGAATGCATCAATTTTGTCATACCTGTAGCTACTCGACCGAGTATGGGGTACTCTATCGAGTACCTACAGGTCAAATGCCTTGGGAAAACCTGTCATAAACCCATGTATATACATGAAATCGTCACATAACTTGATTCGGAATGACCTCCCGACTCACAGAATCCTGCAACAAAGTCATACTAGTAAATCCGGCCTTATGGCCAAGCATAAAAATCCACAAATAAAAGTCCTAACAACTACCAAGATCCAACATCACGATCATAACTAGGATAAAGAAATAGGAGTATCACTCCTCCTGCTACTGCTGCTGCTCCTCCTCCTCCCTCACCTTATCACCACCACCATCGCCTCCCGAAGTCCCCCCTCCCGATGACCCAATACCTGCATCAACTCCCGCTCCATCTCCCGGACCTACGTGCCATGGGGTCAAACCACCATAGGGAAAGGACTGAGGCGTCTCCCAAGCTGACTGATCTACCCCGTAAGAGTGGAAAACCCCACTATAGTCCCCAACACCACTCCACCAAACCGGATGCGGTCCCTCTGTCCCAATCCCCTGAGTGTACGCCATCTCGTGCATATTCCTGAGTGTCAAAGTAGATGACACTCTCTCTGCCAAGTAACTCGATCGCGTCTCCGGGGTGTCAAGGTAGGGGAAGCACGGAAAAGGGTGCTGCTGTGGTGGTGCTACCGGCCGTGGTCTGGTCTCAGCGGTCCTCTCTCTCACTCGATGGGGTCCCCTCCCTAACCTGGGCCTCTCCTCTGCTACTGCCGCGTTCTCGCCCTTCTTCGGCTCAAGCATCACCTGGAGAATCACGTCATCGATGAGATAGGTCTGCAACTAGCGGGGCACGTCATCAACCTCCTCCTCCTCGTCGGAGTCAACAGCTGTCACCACCGGCTCTAACGGCTCGGTCGGTGGAATGTGCTCAGGAGCCGGGATTCCCATACAACTCATCTCTCACACTCTCCAGGCTAGGCTACCGTCGGCCAAAGTTCTCAACCATTTCAGGTCGAGATAGTAGTCACGGTCTATCGTAGGCACCGGTGTAGCCAGAGGCACATACTCCGCAGAAACCTCAAAGGAGGTTAGCTTTTCAGCTAACCGAGTGGCGATAACGCCACAACTCAGGTACCGGGAAGAGGCAGTAGCCATCAAGGTAAGGCTAGCGCAGACGATGGCAGGAGCATTGAAGACCACCCTCCTGGCCCGCTCCGGGTTCAAGTAAGACATCAAAAGCAACACCTCATGGTTGTTCAGCTTACTGATATCCGGTCTATCATAAAGGAGATTCGAAAGGGAACGAAGAAAGATTCTCAATGTAACATGATGAACGTCATTAATCAGCATGTTGCTTGAGGTGGGAGCTGGCTTTCCGGTCAGACAAGGCATTAGGCGGCACACACCGCACTCAACAGGAATATCAGTGATAGAATCCTTGGGAGGCTTGGCCAACCCAAGGTGAGAAGCAAAAAGGTCCATAGTAAGCAAGAAACTGGTGTTCATCAACCGAAACTCGACGGTCAGGGCAGCTGGGTCATAGCTAAAGGAGCTCATAAACACCAAAGTGAGAAAAGGGTAGGAATGTTTCCTCAGCCTATACAACCCCGTAAAACCCAAAGTCTCGAATATGTGACGGACATCCGTCTCTATTCCCAAATCAGTCAGAGGTGTGGTATCCACACACCTCGTTGGCCTCATTTTGCGTTTTTGCAAAGCTACAAAACGCTCTCTTTGTTTGAAATCTACAAACACAATCGAAGGGTACTCCGGTACCACGGGTACCACGGGTCCACT
The DNA here is from genome assembly GCF_048544455.1 of Silene latifolia. Classification (NCBI taxonomy): domain Eukaryota; kingdom Viridiplantae; phylum Streptophyta; class Magnoliopsida; order Caryophyllales; family Caryophyllaceae; genus Silene; species Silene latifolia. The sequence continues at coordinate 241,746,965 of NC_133537.1, forward strand.
CCCCTCTCCAATCTCAGGCTGTGTCACCCTTCCCCGTTTACTCTGACGGGTCTCTACGTTCGGTCTCGGCATCTGTTTCAGCATATAACTTAAACAAACTTGTATAGGCATGTGAAGCACATAATTCATACATTTGAACTTTGAATGCGAAGCTAAGTACACACGTCACCAACGAATTCCCAATTTGATATGCAAACTCAGTTTATAGCCACTCATGTTCAATAGTTGTGAAAAGTTTATCATGGTGAACACACATACCCAACCATTTCTAACATCCTAGCATGATTCAATGTTACTCCATACACACTCTTAATAACATGTGAGGTACTTGTACATGCTCATAGAAAAGTAATTTAGAACATATCATCATCAACTTTCGTTATTAGACACAAAACAATTCAATTAGGCTTGTCAGACGGTCTCTACAGCTGTAACAATTTTGACATATTCCCCATCAACTAACATTACCACTATCATATTGAAGTTTATCCCTTACCTAAACATTCATATTCAACACCAAATTTCAATTATAGAAGACGAAATTCAATTTGGGGAACTTTTAAGACGGAGTTTTAAGACAACTTTTAAGGTGAAAATCATCAAAATTCATTCTTCAACATGATATATATAATGTATAGCACTCAATTCCATCATCTAATCAATATAAACAACCAAAATAAATTTTTGATTTCGTAACCTTAGAAATTTCGGCACCCAAATTTCGTGATTTCTAATCTATTTTACAGCAATTAATCACCAACATTCAAGAAAAGGGAAGCATGTGAATCATATTTCAACAATTAAAAGCAATAATCTATCCATATGAATCGAAAATTTCAGATTACATCATTATTCTAACACCTCCAAATTAATAAATCATGTAAATATAGGAGAAATCATACCTTGACTAAATTGGAAAGTAAAAGAACGAAATTAAACAAGGAAAACAACCCCAAGAATCACCACTAACACACGAGATGAGGAAGCTTTTGAGAGGAATATAGGATTAGGGTTCTAAATAAGAAGGAGGAATGAGAGGAATAAGGAAGAATAGGGGTTTTAAGAAACCCGTAAGTGGCTCTGTACTGTAGCCTACTCGATCGAGTGCCTAGGGTACTCGATCGAGTGCCCTCTACTCGATCGAGTAGGTGCTATTTCGTCGAGTATCTGCAGAAAATTTTCACATCCCGACGTCATCACACTCGGTCAAGTATAGTTAAGTACACGGTCAGAAATACGAGATAAATCGAAGATTCCTACAAAAACAATACCGCGTGTCGATTCCAAACTGAGCTCGGAATTCGCCACTAGTCATCACACTTACCCACGCATTACCATTATTACTCAAGCTTACCATATCGTCTCAACAATTAAGGCTTATGTCATACTATGCTACAACAAATTACCCAACTCGGTTTACCTGCTACCGAGTCATTCATAAGCATAATCACGTTATCATACCTTACTTAAACTTATCTTACCGCATTACTACCAAACTCGTGTTCACATCAACATGAAACATATAATTAACATTAATTCATTCTTTCATATGTCATATAAATGCATACTCTTCATAGCAAATTAATCTATCATGTTCCAAATTCAATCATAAGCAAATCATCTTACATAAATCGTTTGTCACGCAGCGGAAAAATTTTAACCAATAAACAAGGCATATATGCATTACTATATGCTATGTTTCATATTATAACTCAACAATTCTATAACTATACCGTTTTTAACAATCCTGAAGCAAATACTGTAATACTCCGTATTTATGAGTCTTTGGGTACTCTATCGAGTAGGCCTTACTCTGTCGAGTAAGGGTGAATTGCGTTTTAAAATAGTTTCTGACCTGTTGGGTACTCGATCGAGTAACTAGGATACTCGATCGAGTAAGGAGGTACTCGATCGAGTACCTTAGGCACTCGATCGAGTAGCCGGTTTACGGAGAGTTTTTCTCGGGTTTAGTTAATTATGCGATTAAGATATATAACCTTTTCCGTCATCATTCTAAACACTTTTGCAAAACCTAATTTACTGTCAAAGAGAGAAAGCAAGTACGTTCATCATCTTAATCGCATTGTTAGCAAATCCCGGAGTTTGGAAGGTCGGTTTTCATCGTTGGTTATACCGTTGAGATCCTTGCGTCGAGGGTAAGATCTATGTACCCTTTTTATTGTCTTTCCTTTAAGTTGGTTATACCCTAATCTAGGGATTTGGGGGTTTTTGAGTAGTTTGTGATTTGGTAGCATTTGTATGTTGTATGATAGGAGGAGGTTTTGTAGAAGAAGCCTTTTTATACAGTTTGTAGAGACCGTCGATAGTTGTGCTTTCCGGGTAGGATTTCTACTCAAAGTATTAGTCCCATAATGGGATGATTGTTGATGTGTTGAGATTGATTGTTTGATATAGTAATTGTATTGTGACGGCTGTGATTGTGATTGTGATTGTTTGTCTATGGTTCTCGAGATGCGTTCTCGGCTGAGTGGAGTCACTTGCGGGAGTGGCTTCACGCCCTAGTTTCGCCCTTCGTGGAACCCGCCACGGAAGGGGATGTGCACATTAATGGACAGGGTTATCGCTCGGTATGATGAGCGGGGCTTAGGTGGGAACGGCTGCGGTCCCCCACTAGCAGGGCTGGTCCAGTGGACAGTCGGTGATTGAGATTGTTGGGATTGGTGTGATTGTGTGTGTGTGACGGTTAAGTCATCATTTATCTTATTGTTGATATATTGAGTTGTGTGATTAGTGCGACCCGTTTAAATGTTTTAAAACTGTGGTGATCCATTCGGGGTGGTGAGCGATTATTGAGCGGTATGATATGACGCGTATGGGATAGTAGGGGATGAGTCATCACGTGGCGGTTAGAAGTCTTCATTTGTGTCGAGACGATGTTTTATAGCTTTGATAGTTTTAGCGATGAGAGACCGTCGAGAATCTTGTATTTCTTTTTATTAGTTTGGAATTGCTATGTAATCACTTTAAACTTTATTTTCTTTTAAAGTTGTTTCGTTATTGTCTTATGAATATCATGCCTCGGGTAACCGAGATGGTGGCATCCTTATACCGAGTGGTCTGGTAAGGCACTTGGAGTATGGGGGTGTTACAAATGGTATCAGAGCGACGATCCTGAAACTGTAACCAATGAACCCAATGAATATAGGGAGTCAATTAAAATGAACCCGGGGTAAAGTTTGTAGGAGCTAATGCAAAGACTTGGGAGACGTCCTAAAGTCGCGAACTCGCCCTACAATTTTGAACCGGTCACCATGGGATATGAGTCGGGATCGCTATGTGTTTATCCTGTGAATTGTGTACCTATATGGTGATGTGTGGCATGAATCAGTGGATGTATGTATGTGGAGAATGGGGAATGTGTAGAAAAGATGGTGATAATGTGATTTCGTATGTTGTTGATTGAAAGCATGTTGCATGATAGTTGGTTTACAATGTTGGTTGGAATTGTTAGAAAAGTGTATGAGAATGATGAGTAATGTGTTGGAAATGGATGAATTGATTGGAAAAGATGGGGTAGCAATTGCATGAGAATGTGAATTTTGTGATTATGAATATGTTTAAGTGACGAAGTGTGTTTGTAATGTTGTTGTATTAGTAACATGGAAATAGGATTTGTAATGTATGAGAATGTTGTGTTACGAAAAGTTATAAAATTTAAAGTATGCGGTTAGTACATGACTAATGAGTTAAATAATATATGTGCATGATGGATGTTGTTGCTTGATTTTTGAAAATAGTAACATATGATTATGAATACTGGTTTTATGAGTTTTGGACTGGTTTTGTTTGCTTGGTTGCTGTTTAAGTTGTTTGGAAGTAAAATCAAGTAGTTGTGTTTTTTTTCGATTATAAAGAGGTTGTCTTTAAACTGTTATAACTTGAGATGCATAAATGATTTTGATGTGATTCCAATTGGAGGTGATAGCTTGTCCTTTTACGATTCTAACGATAGGTCACACGCCTAAAACGACCAAGTAATGAGTGAGTTATGACTGTTTTACGAAAACTGGACATTGCTGAGAATTGGGGTACTCGATCGAGTAACTAGGATACTCGATCGAGTAAGGGGGCACTCGATCGAGTACCTTAGTTACTCGACCGAGTAGCCCTGGTGATTTGTTTTACGTGCTTCTGATCTTCACCTACTCGATCGAGTAAGTCCCTTACTCGATCGAGTGGCTATACTCGGTCTAGTGACCCTGTTTTGGGTCATATGCTTATGTTTTGACATTCGTTGCATATTATGTTTAATTCAAAGTTGTTATTTTACTTCTTTATGCATTGTTTTACATGTAAGTTGGTCTTGATACGTAAGTTACCCAATCTTATGGGGTGGTGAGTGGCACCTTATGGTGAGTATGAGTTTGGTGGGAGGAGATGAGCTATATGTGGTTGTGCTGAGAAGTGGAAAAAGAAAAAGAATATTGATGAGCCGATTGAGGCATGGTGCAAGTTTTGGTGAGACGTGGTGAGTGATTTATTCGCGAAATTGAGTGATGTAAAAGTAAGTGAAAGTGGGTAAGGGATGATGTGGGTCTAAGGAACGTGAGAATGAAAAGATTGAAAGGAAGGTTTGGATAGTGGCAACTTGAGATGTGTAAAGAATTATGGAGTGAGATGGTTAGGAGTCGTGTAGGTTAAGAATATACACAGTGAAAGTTCGTTTTAAAGGGGTTGAGAAGAGTAGTATATAGTGAAATTTATGGAGACATGTTGCGAGGTGGATTTGTAGACAGTGAGTGAGTTTGGGAGATTTGGTTTATTAAGAGGTGAAACTACGTGTGATTTCTTTGGGCATTTAACGGCATGAAATGAAGTTGTTTAAACAGTGAACATTGATTTTATGGATAGGTTAGTGACAAGTGTGAGCGATAGCATAATAAGAGAAAATCCATGGTAAGAAAGAGTGAGATGATATCGACATGAAATAATGGGATTTGAGCTTTGGCGGAATGAGAAGGTAACCGGAGCACTAAAGAATTAGATAGAAGTAATAAGGAGTTGAGCTATTAAATGGTATTGTTGAATGTGAAGAGAAAAGAAGAGTAAAAAGTAAGCTAAGGAAAATTTTCACCGGAGTTATGTGATATAAAGGTAAGGAATCATCGAAATGTGTGATATTATCATGAGGATGTTAGTTAATGGTTATATGGGAGCTTCAGGACAACATGAATAATAATGAGTTTCGAGGAATTAAGGGAGTAAGAGTTGGTGGAGTATTTACACGATATGAGATTTTTGGTGGAAAGTTAGATGACGATACAATTAAGATAGTATTGGGAATAATGTTGAGGTAATTTTGTTGATGGGTTTGATGTTCTTTATTTGGGGATGTTAACCAAAGATAGGAGAAAAACCATGTTGTTTTGATACGAGTGTAAGGGGTTTGATATACGAGCAGTGGTGGTATTGTGGTGTTGTCACTAGTGGTTAAGGGTGATGATAGATAAGAAAGACAAAGAGTCTAGAGAGGTTGATTTTACAAAGGCCGGATTGATATGTATGGTTGTAAAGGAGTATAAGATGTGGTTATATGAGGCGAGCGCTAGTGGTTGAATATTAATGGTATGGCATGAGGTGATGGTTATGCGAATGGGAAAATATGTTATGAGGGGCATATGAGTTAAGCTCGGGCGACAGGTAACCTTTATCGAGTGGTAACTTACGTGATCAGGATTGACTAGTTGGATGTGATTATGGGTCTATGATGTGTATAAATGTTTGTGTGAGGTTCTGACCTCACGAGAAGCGGTATGGTGTGATAGTTATAAAGATGTTATATGAATGTTTGGGATATATGTAGGGTACGACAATCTGATGAAATGAGGCTAAAAAGGTAATAATTTGATTGATTTGGCATGGCTAGTTATAATTTTATGTGTATTGATAACACATGCGTATTCCGTGAAATGGTAGAGATGATGTTCATGAGGTGCTTATCTGTTTATCCATATAATATGTTGTGTTGTGATTTAATAAAGTGGATTTGAGTAAGTTTTTCTTGTCTAAGAAGTTATGTTGAGTCAGTGTTTATGGGTTTGAGTAAGTTGTGATGTCTATCGGTGCGGTTGTGGTGCCTCGGGTGGTGATCCGGGCACGGTACTTCGTGTTGTGATGCGGGTATTTTCGCACTGCGGTGCGGTTGTTGGTGACGGTGTTGTGATGTCGTCACGGTTGTGGTGGAGTAGGCGGGATGATTACGATACGAGTTTTTGAAAGTGCATACCGATTATACATAGATTGTTGTTTTGTTTGTTGTTGTTCTTTGTGAGTTTTGGTTGAACATGTAGACTGTTGTTTTGTTTGTTGATGTTTCTTACCAGTTTCAACTTGGGTGTGAGGGTAGAGTATGATATGGGATAAAGTTGTGTATGTTTTGTTGTTGTGATGGTATAGTGATTTTTCTGTTGATAGGGCACGATTGTAAGAGGTTGTACTGAGAACATTTGACCTTGTTGTAGATGAGACATCGGTGCACATAGTCATGGCAAGTGATTCGTAGAACATGTGTGGTAATGATCCGAAAGCTGCGCAGTGGTTTTAATCTTTCGTTGGGCAGTGAGGGAAGGGTGTTTGGATTTAGTGTCTTGTTAAGTCATGTATGAGTTTTGCGGTGATGAAAGAAAAGAACTTGAGGATCTTGTGTGAGTGTACGTAACACGTGTGGATCGTGAGTTATGCTTTTGGCGATAGAAGTTTTATATAGTCTATATAGAGAGGTATGCCATGTTGCGGTAATGTGGAAGAGTTGGAGTATTGGTTATGCTAAGGGTTTTGCGGTATTAGTTAGATGGAGTGCAGAGTGAATTGAAGTATGAGAACTGTTTAAGTAAGAAAGCCTTGGAAATAGGAACGGTTATAGAAATGAGGTTATAGGCGGTTATCTTTGACATGTGGTGGTGATGAGGATGATGAGATGATTTAACTAAGGATTTAGTATTAGTGAGTTACGAGGACGTAACATTTGTCTTAAGAGGAGTAGGATGCGATAAAAGTGAGTTTCATGGTTGTGCATGTTGTAAAATAATTGGAAGTAGAGTGTTAGCATAGCGTAAAGGAGGGATTTGTTTTGTGGTTGATTTTGTTAAAAGGCCATGGCCGTGCTTGTAGTAGTGTGATGTTTAGGAGTTCGAGAGTTTTGATAGTGGCATGATGATGTTTATGAGTGTAAGTAAACTTCGAGGACGAAGTTCCTTTTAAGGGTGGTAGAATGTAACATTCCGTTTGATGTTAGAGGTATTTTGACATTGGATTGGCTCTGGATGATGTATTACAGAGCTAGTTGGTAGTGTATGGAGTTAGTGTTGAGAGAGATATAATGGAGTCGATACGATATCGTGAGCCATGTTGTGGAGGTAGGAATAGTTAGTGGGGTTGGTGTTACGAGTTCATGTTTGGGTTGAAGTTTTGTTTTGAGTTCTTAGTCACGTTGTTGTGTCTTGATCAAGTTAGTATGTTTGTTTTTGAGTATGGGTTGAACTTCGGGGACGAAGTTCTTTTTAAGGAGGGAAGACTGTAATACTCCGTATTTATGAGTCTTTGGGTACTCTATCGAGTAGGCCTTACTCTGTCGAGTAAGGGTGAGTTGCATTTTAAAATAGTTTCTGACTGTTGGGTACTCGATCGAGTAACTAGGATACTCGATCGAGTAAGGGGGACTCGATCGAGTACCTTAGGCACTCGATCGAGTAGTCGGTTTGGGGAGTTTTTCTCGGGTTTTGTTAATTATGCGATTAAGATATATAACCTTTTCCGTCATCATTCTAAACACTTTTGCAAAACCTAATTTCTGTGTCAAAGAGAGAAAGCAAGTACGTTCATCATCTTAATCGCATTGTTAGCAAATCCGGAGTTTGGAAGGTCGGTTTTCATCGTTGGTTATACAGATTTGAGATCCTTGCGTCGAGGGTAAGATCTATGTACCCTTTTTATTGTCTTTCCTTTAAGTTGGTTATACCCTAATCTAGGGATTTGGGGGTTTTTGAGTAGTTTGTGATTTGGTAGCATTTGTATGTTGTATGATAGGAGGAGGTTTTGTAGAAGAAGCCTTTTTATACAAATTGTAGAGACCGTCGATAGTTGTGCTTTCGGGTAGGATTTCCTACTCGTATTAGTCCCATAATGGGATGATTGTTGATGTGTTGAGATTGATTGTTTGATATAGTAATTGTATTGTGACGGCTGTGATTGTGATCGTGGTTGTTTGTCTATGGTTCTCGAAATGCGTTCTCGGCTGAGTGGAGTCACTTGCGGGAGTGGCTTCACGCCCTAGTTTCGCCCTTCGTGGAACCCGCCACGGAAGGGGATGTGCACATTAATGGACAGGGTTATCGCTCGGTATGATGAGCGGGGCTTAGGTGGGAACGGCTGCGGTCCCCCATGGCGGTGGGTCCGGTGGACGATCGGTGATTGAGATTGTTGGGATTGGTGTGATTGTGTGTGTGTGACGGTTAAGCTGTCTGTTTATCTTATTGTTGATATATTGAGTTGTGTGATTAGTACTGACCCCATTTAAATGTTTTAAAAACTGTGGTGATCCATTCGGGGGTGGTGAGCAGTTATTGAGCAGGTATGATATGACGCGTATGGGATAGCTGGGATGAGTCATCACGTGGCAGTTAGAAGTCTTCCATTTGTGTCGACGATGTTTTATAGCTTTGATAGTTTTAGCAAAGAGACCGTCTGAGAATCTTGTATTTCTTTTTATCAGTTTGGAATTGCTATGTAATCACTTTAAACTTTATTTTCTTTTAAAGTTGTTTCGTTATTGTCTTATGAATATCATGCCTCGGGTAACCGAGATGGTGGCATCCTTATACCTGAGTGGTCCTGGTAAGGCACTTGGAGTATGGGGGTGTTACAAATGGTATCAGAGCGACGATCCTGAAACCTGTAACCAATGAACCCAATGAATATAGGGAGTCAATTAAAATGAACCCGGGGTAAAGGTTGTAGGAGCTAATGCAAAGACTTGGGAGACGTCCTAAAGTCGCGAACTCGCCCTACAATTTTGAACCGGTCACCATGGGATATGAGTAAGGATCGCTATGTGTTTATCCTGTGAATTGTGTACCTATATGGTGATGTGTGGCATGAATCAGTGGATGTATGTATGTGGAGAATGGGGAATGTGTAAAAAAGATGGTGATAATGTGATTTCGTATGTTGTTGATTGAAAGCATGTTGCATGATAGTTGGTTTACAATGTTGGTTGGAATTGTTAGAAAAGTGTATGAGAATGATGAGTAATGTGTTGGAAATGGATGAATTGATTGGAAAAGATGGGGTAGCAATTGCATGAGAATGTGAATTTTGTGATTGTGAATATGTTTAAGTGACGAAGTGTGTTTTTAATGTTGTTGTATTAGTAACATGGAAATAGGATTTGTAATGTATGAGAATGTTGTGTTACGAAAAGTTATAAAATTTAAAGTATGCGGTTAGTACATGACTAATGAGTTAAATAATATATGTGCATGATGGATGTTGTTGCTTGATTTTTGAAAATAGTAACATATGATTATGAATACTGGTTTTATGAGTTTTGGACTGGTTTTGTTTGCTTGGTTGCTGTTTAAGTTGTTTGGAAGTAAAATCAAGTAGTTGTGTTTTTTCGATTATAAAGAGGTTGTCTTTAAACTGTTATAACTTGAGATGCATAAATGATTTTGATGTGATTCCAATTGGAGGTGATAGCTTGTCCTTTTACGATTCTAACGATAGGTCACACGCCTAAAACGACCAAGTAATGAGTGAGTTATGACTGTTTTACGAAAAACTGGACATTCTTGAGAATTGGGGTACTCGATCGAGTAACTAGGATACTCGATCGAGTAAGGGGGCACTCGATCGAGTACCTTAGTTACTCGACCGAGTAGCCTTGGTGATTTGTTTTACGTGCTTCTGATCTTCACCTACTCGATCGAGTAAGTCCCTTACTCGATCGAGTGGCCAGTACTCGGTCTAGTGACCCTGTTTTGGGTCATATGCTTATGTTTTGACATTCGTTGCATATTATGTTTAATTCAAAGTTGTTATTTTACTTCTTTATGCATTGTTTTACATGTAATTTGGTCTTGATACGTAAGTTACCCAATCTTATGGGGTGGTGAGTGGCACCTTATGGTGAGTATGAGTTTGGTGGGAGGAGATGAGCTATATGTGGTTGTCTTTGAGAAGTGGAAAATGAAAAAGAATATTGATGAGCTGATTGAGGCATGGTGCAAGTTTTGGTGAGACGTGGTGAGTGATTTATTCGCGAAATTGAGTGATGTAAAAGTAAGTGAAAGTGGGTAAGGGATGATGTGGGTCTAAGGAACGTGAGAATGAAAAGATTGAAAGGAAGGTTTGGATAGTGGCAACTTGAGATGTGTAAAGAATTATGGAGTGAGATGGTTAGGAGTCGTGTGGGTTAAGAATATACACAGTGAAAGTTCGTTTTAAAGGGGTTGAGAAGAGTAGTATATAGTGAACTTTATGGAGACATGTTGCGAGGTGGATTTGTAGACAGTGAGTGAGTTTGGGAGATTTGGTTTATTAAGAGGTGAAACTACGTGTGATTTCTTTGGGCATTTAACGGCATGAAATGAAGTTGTTTAAACAGTGAACGTTGATTTTATGGATAGGTTAGTGACAAGTGTGAGCGATAGCATAATAAGAGAAGATCCATGGTAAGAAAGAGTGAGATGATATCGACCTGAAATAATGGAATTTGAGCTTTGGCGGAATGAGAAGGTAACCGGAGCACTAAAGAATTAGATAGAAGTAATAAGGAGTTGAGCTATTAAATGGTATTGTTGAATGTGAAGAGAAAAGAAGAGTAAAAAGTAAGCTAAGGAAAATTTTCACCGGAGTTATGTGATATAAAGGTAAGGAATCATCGAAATGTGTGATATTATCATGAGGATGTTAGTTAATGGTTATATGGGAGCTTCAGGACAACATGAATAATAATGAGTTTCGAGGAATTAAGGGAGTAAGAGTTGGTGGAGTATTTACACGATATGAGATTTTTGGTGGAAAGTTAGATGACGATACAATTAAGATAGTATTGGGAATAATGTTGAGGTAATTTTGTTGATGGGTTTGATGTTCTTTATTTGGGGATGTTAACCAAAGATAGGAGAAAAACCATGTTGTTTTGATACGAGTGTAAGGGGTTTGATATACGAGCAGTGGTGGTATTGTGGTGTTGTCACTAGTGGTTAAGGGTGATGATAGATAAGAAAGACAGCAGTCCTAGAGAGGTTGATTTTACAAAGGCCGGATTGATATGTATGGTTGTAAAGGAGTATAAGATGTGGTTATACGAGGCGAGCGCTAGTGGTTGAATATTAATGTTATGGCATGAGGTGATGGTTATGCGAATGGGAAAATATGTTATGAGGGGCATATGAGTTAAGCTCGGGCGACAGGTAACCTTTATCGAGTGGTAACTTACGTGATCATGATTGACTAGTTGGATGTGATTATGGGTCTATGATGTGTATAAATGTTTGTGTGAGGTTCTGACCTCACGAGAAGCGGTATGGTGTGATAGTTATAAAGATGTTATATGAATGTTTGGGATATATGTAGGGTACGACAATATGATGGAATGAGGCTAAAAAGGTAATAATTTGATTGATTTGGCATGGCTTGTTATAATTTTATGTGTATTGATAGCACATGCGTATTCCGTGAAATGGTAGAGATGATGTTCATGAGGTGCTTATCTGTTTATCCATATAATATGTTGTGTTGTGATTTAATAAAGTGGATTTGAGTAAGTTTTTCTTGTCTGAGAAGTTATGCTGAGTCAGTGTTTATGGGTTTGAGTAAGTTGTGATGTCTATCGGTGCGGTTGTGGTGCCTCGGGTGGTGATCCGGGCACGGTACTTCGTGTTGTGATGCGGGTATTTTCGCGCTGCGGTGCGGTTGTTGGTGACGGTGTTGTGATGCCGTCACCGGTTGTGGTGGAGTAGGCGGGATGATTATGATACGAGTTTTCGAAAGTGCATACCAGTTATACATAGATTGTTGTTTTGTTTGCTGTTGTTCTTTGTGAGTTTTGGTTGAACATGTAGACTGTTGTTTTGTTTGTTGATGTTTCTTACCAGTTTCAACTTGGGTGTGAGGGTAGAGTATGATATGGGAGAAAGTTGTGTATGTTTTGTTGTTGTGATGGTATAGTGATTTTCTGTTGATAGGGCACAGTTGTAAGAGGTTGTACAGAACATTTGACCTTGTTGTAGATGAGACATCGGTGCACATAGTCATGGCAAGTGATTCGTAGAACATGTGTGGTAATGATCTGAAAGCTGCAGGTGGTTTTAATCTTTCGTTGGGCCAGTGAGGGAAGGGTGTTTGGATTTAGTGTCTTGTTAAGTCATGTATGAGTTTTGCAGTGATGAAAGAAAAGAACTTGAGGATCTTGTGTGAGTGTACGTAACACGTGTGGATCGTGAGTTATGCTTTTGGCGATAGAAGTTTTATATAGTCTATATAGAGAGGTATGCCATGTTGCGGTAATGTGGAAGAGTTGGAGTATTGGTTATGCTAAGGGTTTTGCGGTATTAGTTAGATGGAGTGCAGAGTGAATTGAAGTATGAGAACTGTTTAAGTAAGAAAGCCTTGGAAATAGGAACGGTTATAGAAATGAGGTTATAGGCGGTTATCTTTGACATGTGGTGGTGATGAGGATGATGAGATGATTTAACTAAGGATTTAGTATTAGTGAGTTACGAGGACGTAACATTTGTCTTAAGAGGAGTAGGATGCGATAAAAGTGAGTTTCATGGTTGTGCATGTTGTAAAATAATTGGAAGTAGAGTGTTAGCATAGCGTAAAGGAGGGATTTGTTTTGTGGTTGATGTTGTTAAAAGGCCATGGCCGTGCTTGTAGTAGTGTGATGTTTAGGAGTTCGAGAGTTTTGATAGTGGCATGATGATGTTTATGAGTGTAAGTAAACTTCGAGGACGAAGTTCCTTTTAAGGGTGGTAGAATGTAACATTCCGTTTGATGTTAGAGGTATTTTGACATTGGATTGGCTCTGGATGATGTATTACGGAGCTAGTTGGTAGTGTATGGAGTTAGTGTTGAGAGAGATATAATGGAGTCAATACGATATCGTGAGCCATGTTGTGGAGGTAGGAATAGTTAGTGGGGTTGGTGTTACGAGTTCATGTTTGGGTTGAAGTTTTGTTTTGAGTTCTTAGTCACGTTGTTGTGTCTTGATCGAGTTAGTATGTTTTTTTTTGAGTATGGGTTGAACTTCGGGGACGAAGTTCTTTTTAAGGAGGGAAGACTGTAATACTCCGTATTTATGAGTCTTTGGGTACTCTATCGAGTAGGCCTTACTCTGTCGAGTAAGGGTGAGTTGCGTTTTAAAATAGTTTCGACTGTTGGGTACTCGATCGAGTAACTAGGATACTCCATCGAGTAAGGGGGTACTCGATCGAGTACCTTAGGCACTCGATCGAGTAGCCGGTTTACGGGGAGTTTTTCTCGGGCTTTGTTAATTATGCGATTAAGATATATAACCTTTTCCGTCATCATTCTAAACACTTTTGCAAAACCTAATTTCTTGTCAAAAGAGAAAGCAAAATACGTTCATCATCTTAATCGCATTGTTAGCAAATCCGGAGTTTGGAAAGTCGGTTTTCATCGTTGGTTATACCGTTGAGATCCTTGCGTCGAGGGTAAGATCTATGTACCCTTTTTATTGTCTTTCCTTTAAGTTGGTTAAACCCTAATCTAGGGATTTGGGGTTTTTGAGTAGTTTGTGATTTGGTAGCATTTGTATGTTGTATGATAGGAGGAGGTTTTGTAGAAGAAGCCTTTTGATACAGCTGTAGAGACCGTCGATAGTTGTGCTTTCCGGTAGGATTTCCTACTCGTATTAGTCCCATAATGGGATGATTGTTGATGTGTTGAGATTGATTGTTTGATATAGTAATTGTATTATTGTGACTTGTGATTGTGATTGTGGTTGTTTGTCTATGGTTCTCGAGATGCGTTCTCGGCTGAGTGGAGTCACTTGCGGGAGTGGCTTCACGCCCTAGTTTCGCCCTTCGTGGAACCCGCCACGGAAGGGGATGTGCACATTAATGGACAGGGTTATCGCTCGGTATGATGAGCGGGGCTTAGGTGGGAACGGCTGCGATCCCCACTTGCAGGGGCTGGTCCAGTGGACAGTCAGTGATTGAGATTGTTGGGATTGGTGTGATTGTGTGTGTGTGACGGTTAAGTCGCCTGTTGTTTATCTTATTGTTGATATATTGAGTTGTGTGATTAGTATCGACCCGTTTAAATGTTTTAAAAACTGTGGTGATCCATTCGGGGTGGTGAGCAGTTATTGAGCAGGTATGATATGACGCGTATGGGATAGCCGGGATGAGTCATCACGTGGCATTTAGAAGTCTTCATTTGTGTCGAGACGATGTTTTATAGCTTTGATAGTTTTAGCAAAGAGACCGTCCGAGAATCTTGTATTTCTTTTTATCGTTTGGAATTGCTATGTAATCACTTTAAACTTTATTTTCTTTTAAAGTTGTTTCGTTATTGTCTTATGAATATCATGCCTCGGGTAACCGAGATGGTGGCATCCTTATACCTGAGTGGTCCTGGTAAGGCACTTGGAGTATGGGGGTGTTACAAATGGTATCAGAGCGACGATCCTGAAACCTGTAACCAATGAACCCAATGAATATAGGGAGTCAATTAAAATGAACCCGGGTAAAGGTTGTAGGAGCTAATGCAAAGACTTGGGAGACGTCCTAAAGTCGCGAACTCGCCCTACAATTTTGAACCGGTCACCATGGGATATGAGTCAGGATCGCTATGTGTTTATCCTGTGAATTGTGTACCTATATGGTGATGTGTGGCATGAATCAGTGGATGTATGTATGTGGAGAATGGGGAATGTGTAAAAAAGATGGTGATAATGTGATTTCGTATGTTGTTGATTGAAAGCATGTTGCATGATAGTTGGTTTACAATGTTGGTTGGAATTGTTAGAAAAGTGTATGAGAATGATGAGTAATGTGTTGGAAATGGATGAATTGATTGGAAAAGATGGGGTAGCAATTGCATGAGAATGTGAATTTTGTGATTATGAATATGTTTAAGTGACGAAGTGTGTTTTTAATGTTGTTGTATTAGTAACATGGAAATAGGATTTGTAATGTATGAGAATGTTGTGTTACGAAAAGTTATAAAATTTAAAGTATGCGGTTAGTACATGACTAATGAGTTAAATAATATATGTGCATGATGGATGTTGTTGCTTGATTTTTGAAAATAGTAACATATGATTATGAATACTGGTTTTATGAGTTTTGGACTGGTTTTGTTTGCTTGGTTGCTGTTTAAGTTGTTTGGAAGTAAAATCAAGTAGTTGTGTTTTTTTTTCGATTATAAAGAGGTTGTATTTAAACTGTTATAACTTGAGATGCATAAATGATTTTGATGTGATTCCAATTGGAGGTGATAGCTTGTCCTTTTACGATTCTAACGATAGGTCACACGCCTAAAACGACCAAGTAATGAGTGAGTTATGACAGTTTACGAAAAACTGGACAGTCTTGAGAATTGGGGTACTCGATCGAGTAACTAGGATACTCGATCGAGTAAGGGGGCACTCGATCGAGTACCTTAGTTACTCGACCGAGTAGCCCTGGTGATTTGTTTTACGTGCTTCTGATCTTCACCTACTCGATCGAGTAAGTCCCTTACTCGATCGAGTGGCTAGTACTCGGTCTAGTGACCCTGTTTTGGGTCATATGCTTATGTTTTGACATTCGTTGCATATTATGTTTAATTCAAAGTTGTTATTTTACTTCTTTATGCATTGTTTTACATGTAATTTGGTCTTGATACGTAAGTTACCCAATCTTATGGGGTGGTGAGTGGCACCTTATGGTGAGTATGAGTTTGGTGGGAGGAGATGAGCTATATGTGGTTGTCTTTGAGAAGTGGAAAAAGAAAAAGAATATTGATGAGCTGATTGAGGCATGTTGCAAGTTTTGGTGAGACGTAGTGAGTGATTTATTCGCGAAATTGAGTGATGTAAAAGTAAGTGAAAGTGGGTAAGGGATGATGTGGGTCTAAGGAACGTGAGAATGAAAAGATTGAAAGGAAGGTTTGGATAGTGGCAACTTGAGATGTGTAAAGAATTATGGAGTGAGATGGTTAGGAGTCGTGTGGGTTAAGAATATACACAGTGAAAGTTCGTTTTAAAGGGGTTGAGAAGAGTAGTATATAGTGAACTTTATGGAGACATGTTGCGAGGTGGATTTGTAGACAGTGAGTGAGTTTGGGAGATTTGGTTTATTAAGAGGTGAAACTACGTGTGATTTCTTTGGGCATTTAACGGCATGAAATGAAGTTGTTTAAACAGTGAACGTTGATTTTATGGATAGGTTAGTGACAAGTGTGAGCGATAGCATAATAAGAGAAGATCCATGGTAAGAAAGAGTGAGATGATATCGACATGAAATAATGGGATTTGAGCTTTGGCGGAATGAGAAGGTAACTGGAGCACTAAAGAATTAGATAGAAGTAATAAAGAGTTGAGCTATTAAATGGTATTGTTGAATGTGAAGAGAAAAGAAGAGTAAAAAGTAAGCTAAGGAAAATTTTCACCGGAGTTATGTGATATAAAGGTAAGGAATCATCGAAATGTGTGATATTATCATGAGGATGTTAGTTAATGGTTATATGGGAGCTTCAGGACAACATGAATAATAATGAGTTTCGAGGAATTAAGGGAGTAAGAGTTGGTGGAGTATTTACACGATATGAGATTTTTGGTGGAAAGTTAGATGACGATACAATTAAGATAGTATTGGGAATAATGTTGAGGTAATTTTGTTGATGGGTTTGATGTTCTTTATTTGGGGATGTTAACCAAAGATAGGAGAAAAACCATGTTGTTTTGATACGAGTATAAGGGGTTTGATATACGAGCAGTGGTGGTATTGTGGTGTTGTCACTAGTGGTTAAGGGTGATGATAGATAAGAAATACAGCAGTCCTAGAGAGGTTGATTTTACAAAGGCCGGATTGATATGTATGGTTGTAAAGGAGTATAAGATGTGGTTATACGAGGCGAGCGCTAGTGGTTGAATATTAATGGTATGGCATGAGGTGATGGTTATGCGAATGGGAAAATATGTTATGAGGGGCATATGAGTTAAGCTCGGGCGACAGGTAACCTTTATCGAGTGGTAACTTACGTGATCAGGATTGACTAGTTGGATGTGATTATGGGTCTATGATGTGTATAAATGTTTGTGTGAGGTTTTGACCTCACGAGAAGCGGTATGGTGTGATAGTTATAAAGATGTTATATGAATGTTTATGATATATGTAGGGTACGACAATCTGATGGAATGAGGCTAAAAAGGTAATAATTTGATTGATTTGGCATGGCTAGTTATAATTTTATGTGTATTGATAGCACATGCGTATTCCGTGAAATGGTAGAGATGATGTTCATGAGGTGCTTATCTGTTTATCCATATAATATGTTGTGTTGTGATTTAATAAAGTGGATTTGAGTAAGTTTTTCTTGTCTGAGAAGTTATGCTGAGTCAGTGTTTATGGGTTTGAGTAAGTTGTGATGTCTATCGGTGCGGTTGTGGTGCCTCGGGTGGTGATCGGGACACGGTACGCCGTGTTGTGATGCGGGTATTTTCGCCTTTGCGGTGCGGTTGTTGGTGACGGTGTTGTGATGCCGTCACTGGTTGTGGTGGAGTAGGCGGGATGATTATGATACGAGTTTTCGAAAGTGCATACCAATTATACATAGATTGTTGTTTTGTTTCTTTGTTGTTCTTTGTGAGTTTTGGTTGAACATGTAGAGTTTGTTGTTTTGTTTGTTGATGTTTCTTACCGTTTCAACTTGGGTGTGAGGGTAGAGTATGATATGGGAGAAAGTTGTGTATGTTTTGTTGTTGTGATGGTATAGTGATTTTCTGTTGATAGGGCACAGTTGTAAGAGGTTGTACAGAACATTTGACCTTGTTGTAGATGAGACATCGGTGCACATAGTCATGGCAAGTGATTCGTAGAACATGTGTGGTAATGATCTGAAAGCTGCAAGTGGTTTTAATCTTTCGTTGGGCCAGTCAGGGAAGTGTGTTTGGATTTAGTGTCTTGTTAAGTCATGTATGAGTTTTGCAGTGATGAAAGAAAAGAACTTGAGGATCTTGTGTGAGTGTACGTAACACGTGTGGATCGTGAGTTATGCTTTTGGCGATAGAAGTTTTATATAGTCTATATAGAGAGGTATGCCATGTTGCGGTAATATGGAAGAGTTGGAGTATTGGTTATGCTAAGGGTTTTGCGGTATTAGTTAGATGGAGTGCAGAGTGAATTGAAGTATGAGAACTGTTTAAGTAAGAAAGCCTTGGAAATAGGAACGGTTATAGAAATGAGGTTATAGGCGGTTATCTTTGACATGTGGTGGTGATGAGGATGATGAGATGATTTAACTAAGGATTTAGTATTAGTGAGTTACGAGGACGTAACATTTGTCTTAAGAGGAGTAGGATGCGATAAAAGTGAGTTTCATGGTTGTGCATGTTGTAAAATAATTGGAAGTAGAGTGTTAGCATAGCGTAAAGGAGGGATTTGTTTTGTGGTTGATTTTGTTAAAAGGCCATGGCCGTGCTTGTAGTAGTGTGATGTTTAGGAGTTCGAGAGTTTTGATAGTGGCATGATGATGTTTATGAGTGTAAGTAAACTTCGAGGACGAAGTTCCTTTTAAGGGTGGTAGAATGTAACATTCCGTTTGATGTTAGAGGTATTTTGACATTGGATTGGCTCTGGATGATGTATTACAGAGCTAGTTGGTAGTTTATGGAGTTAGTGTTGAGAGAGATATAATGGAGTCGATACGATATCGTGAGCCATGTTGTGGAGGTAGGAATAGTTAGTGGGGTTGGTGTTACGAGTTCATGTTTGGGTTGAAGTTTTGTTTTGAGTTCTTAGTCACGTTGTTGTGTCTTGATCGAGTTAGTATGTTTGTTTTTGAGTATGGGTTGAACTTCGGGGACGAAGTTCTTTTTAAGGAGGGAAGACTGTAATACTCCGTATTTATGAGTCTTTGGGTACTCTATCGAGTAGGCCTTACTCTGTCGAGTAAGGGTGAGTTGCGTTTTAAAATAGTTTCTGACCTGTTGGGTACTCGATCGAGTAACTAGGATACTCCATCGAGTAAGGGGGTACTCGATCGAGTACCTTAGGCACTCGATCGAGTAGCCGGTTTACGGGGAGTTTTTCTCGGGTTTTGTTAATTATGCGATTAAGATATATAACCTTTTCCGTCATCATTCTAAACACTTTTGCAAAACCTAATTTACTGTCAAAGAGAGAAAGCAAGTACGTTCATCATCTTAATCGCATTGTTAGCAAATCCCGGAGTTTGGAAGGTCGGTTTTCATCGTTGGTTATACCGTTGAGATCCTTGCGTCGAGGGTAAGATCTATGTACCCTTTTTATTGTCTTTCCTTTAAGTTGGTTAAACCCTAATCTAGGGATTTGGGGGTTTTTGAGTAGTTTGTGATTTGGTAGCATTTGTATGTTGTATGATAGGAGGAGGTTTTGTAGAAGAAGCCTTTTTATACAGCTGTAGAGACCGTCTGATAGGTGTGCTTTCCAGGTAGGATTTCCTACTCAGTATTAGTCCCATAATGGGATAATTGTTGATGTGTTGAGATTGATTGTTTGATATAGTAATTGTATTGTGACGGCTGTGATTGTGATCGTGGTTGTTTGTCTATGGTTCTCGAAATGCGTTCTCGGCTGAGTGGAGTCACTTGCGGGAGTGGCTTCACGCCCTAGTTTCGCCCTTCGTGGAACCCGCCACGGAAGGGGATGTGCACATTAATGGACAGGGTTATCGCTCGGTATGATGAGCGGGGCTTAGGTGGGAACGGCTGCGGTCCCCCACTGGCAGGGCTGGTCCAGTGGACAGTCAGTGATTGAGATTGTTGGGATTGGTGTGATTGTGTGTGTGTGACGGTTAAGCTGTCTGTTTATCTTATTGTTGATATATTGAGTTGTGTGATTAGTACCGACCCCGTTTGAATGTTTTAAAACTGTGGTGATCCATTCGGGGTGGTGAGCGTTATTGAGAGGTATGATATGACGCGTATGGGATAGCCGGGATGAGTCATCACGTGGCAGTTAGAAGTCTTCACGTAATGGTCGACGATGTTTTATAGCTTTGATAGTTTTAGCGATAGGCAAATGCGAGAATCTTGTATTTCTTTTTATCGTTTGGAATTGCTATGTAATCACTTTAAACTTTATTTTCTTTTAAAGTTGTTTCGTTATTGTCTTATGAATATCATGCCTCGGGTAACCGAGATGGTGGCATCCTTATACCTGAGTGGTCCTGGTAAGGCACTTGGAGTATGGGGGTGTTACAAATGGTATCAGAGCGACGATCCTGAAACCTGTAACCAATGAACCTAATGAATATAGGGAGTCAATTAAAATGAACCCGGGGTAAAGGTTGTAGGAGCTAATGCAAAGACTTGGGAGACGTCCTAAAGTCGCGAACTCGCCCTACAATTTTGAACCGGTCACCATGGGATATGAGTAAGGATCGCTATGTGTTTATCCTGTGAATTGTGTACCTATATGGTGATGTGTGGCATGAATCAGTGGATGTATGTATGTGGAGAATGGGGAATGTGTAAAAAAGATGGTGATAATGTGATTTCGTATGTTGTTGATTGAAAGCATGTTGCATGATAGTTGGTTTACAATGTTGGTTGGAATTGTTAGAAAAGTGTATGAGAATGATGAGTAATGTGTTGGAAATGGATGAATTGATTGGAAAAGATGGGGTAGCAATTGCATGAGAATGTGAATTTTGTGATTGTGAATATGTTTAAGTGACGAAGTGTGTTTTTAATGTTGTTGTATTAGTAACATGGAAATAGGATTTGTAATGTATGAGAATGTTGTGTTACGAAAAGTTATAAAATTTAAAGTATGCGGTTAGTACATGACTAATGAGTTAAATAATATAAGTGCATGATGGATGTTGTTGCTTGATTTTTGAAAATAGTAACATATGATTATGAATACTGGTTTTATGAGTTTTGGACTGGTTTTGTTTGCTTGGTTGCTGTTTAAGTTGTTTGGAAGTAAAATCAAGTAGTTGTGTTTTTTTTTCGATTATAAAGAGGTTGTCTTTAAACTGTTATAACTTGAGATGCATAAATGATTTTGATGTGATTCCAATTGGAGGTGATAGCTTGTCCTTTTACGATTCTAACGATAGGTCACACGCCTAAAACGACCAAGTAATGAGTGAGTTATGACTGTTTTACGAAAACTGGATAGTGCTGAGAATTAGGGTACTCGATCGAGTAACTAGGATACTCGATCGAGTAAGGGAGCACTCGATCGAGTACCATAGTTACTCGACCGAGTAGCCCTGGTGATTTGTTTTACGTGCTTCTGATCTTCACCTACTCGATCGAGTAAGTCCCTTACTCGATCGAGTGGCCTGTACTCGGTCTAGTGACCCCTGTTTTGGGTCATATGCTTATGTTTTGACATTCGTTGCATATTATGTTTAATTCAAAGTTGTTATTTTACTTCTTTATGCATTGTTTTACATGTAATTTGGTCTTGATACGTAAGTTACCCAATCTTATGGGGTGGTGAGTGGCACCTTATGGTGAGTATGAGTTTGGTGGGAGGAGATGAGCTATATGTGGTTGTGCTGAGAAGTGGAAAAGGAAAAAGAATATTGATGAGCTGATTGAGGCCTGGTGCAAGTTTTGGTGAGACGTGGTGAGTGATTTATTCGCGAAATTGAGTGATGTAAAAGTAAGTGAAAGTGGGTAAGGGATGATGTGGGTCTAAGGAACGTGAGAATGAAAAGATTGAAAGGAAGGTTTGGATAGTGGCAACTTGAGATGTGTAAAGAATTATGGAGTGAGATGGTTAGGAGTCGTGTGGGTTAAGAATATACACAGTGAAAGTTCGTTTTAAAGGGGTTGAGAAGAGTAGTATATAGTGAACTTTATGGAGACATGTTGCGAGGTGGATTTGTAGACAGTGAGTGAGTTTGGGAGATTTGGTTTATTAAGAGGTGAAACTACGTGTGATTTCTTTGGGCATTTAACGGCATGAAATGAAGTTGTTTAAACAGTGAACGTTGATTTTATGGATAGGTTAGTGACAAGTGTGAGCGATAGCATAATAAGAGAAGATCCATGGTAAGAAAGAGTGAGATGATATCGACATGAAATAATGGAATTTGAGCTTTGGCGGAATGAGAAGGTAACCGGAGCACTAAAGAATTAGATAGAAGTAATAAGGAGTTGAGCTATTAAATGGTATTGTTGAATGTGAAGAGAAAAGAAGAGTAAAAAGTAAGCTAAGGAAAATTTTCACCGGAGTTATGTGATATAAAGGTAAGGAATCATCGAAATGTGTGATATTATCATGAGGATGTTAGTTAATGGTTATATGGGAGCTTCAGGACAACACGAATAATAATGAGTTTCGAGGAATTAAGGGAGTAAGAGTTGGTGGAGTATTTACACGATATGAGATTTTTGGTGGAAAGTTAGATGACGATACAATTAAGATAGTATTGGGAATAATGTTGAGGTAATTTTGTTGATGGGTTTGATGTTCTTTATTTGGGGATGTTAACCAAAGATAGGAGAAAAACCATGTTGTTTTGATACGAGTGTAAGGGGTTTGATATACGAACAGTGGTGGTATTGTGGTGTTGTCACTAGTGGTTAAGGGTGATGATAGATAAGAAAGACAGCAGTCCTAGAGAGGTTGATTTTACAAAGGCCGGATTGATATGTATGGTTGTAAAAGAGTATAAGATGTGGTTATACGAGGCGAGCGCTAGTGGTTGAATATTAATGGTATGGCATGAGGTGATGGTTATGCGAATGGGAAAATATGTTATGAGGGGCATATGAGTTAAGCTCGGGCGACAGGTAACCTTTATCGAGTGGTAACTTACGTGATCAGGATTGACTAGTTGGATGTGATTATGGGTCTATGATGTGTATAAATGTTTGTGTGAGGTTCTGACCTCACGAGAAGCGGTATGGTGTGATAGTTATAAAGATGTTATATGAATGTTTGTGATATATGTAGGGTACGACAATCTGATGGAATGAGGCTAAAAAGGTAATAATTTGATTGATTTGGCATGGCTAGTTATAATTTTATGTGTATTGATAGCACATGCGTATTCCGTGAAATGGTAGAGATGATGTTCATGAGGTGCTTATCTGTTTATCCATATAATATGTTGTGTTGTGATTTAATAAAGTGGATTTGAGTAAGTTTTTCTTGTCTGAGAAGTTATGCTGAGTCAGTGTTTATGGGTTTGAGTAAGTTGTGATGTCTATCGGTGCGGTTGTGGTGCCTCGGGTGGTGATCCGGGCACGGTACTTCGTGTTGTGATGCGGGTATTTTCGCATTGCGGTGCGGTTGTTGGTGACGGTGTTGTGATGCCGTCACCGGTTGTGGTGGAGTAGGCGGGATGATTATGATACGAGTTTTCGAAAGTGCATACCAGTTATACATAGATTGTTGTTTTGTTTGCTGTTGTTCTTTGTGAGTTTTGGTTGAACATGTATTTGTTGTTTTGTTTGTTGATGTTTCTTACCGTTTCAACTTGGGTGTGAGGGTAGAGTATGATATGGGAGAAAGTTGTGTATGTTTTGTTGTTGTGATGGTATAGTGATTTTTCTGTTGATAGGGCACAGTTGTAAGAGGTTGTACAGTAACATTTGACCTTGTTGTAGATGAGACATCGGTGCACATAGTCATGGCAAGTGATTCGTAGAACATGTGTGGTAATGATCTGAAAGCTGCAGGTGGTTTTAATCTTTCGTTCGGCCAGTCAGGGAAGGGTGTTTGGATTTAGTGTCTTGTTAAGTCATGTATGAGTTTTGCAGTGATGAAAGAAAAGAACTTGAGGATCTTGTGTGAGTGTACGTAACACGTGTGGATCGTGAGTTATGCTTTTGGCGATAGAAGTTTTATATAGTCTATATAGAGAGGTATGCCATGTTGCGGTAATGTGGAAGAGTTGGAGTATTGGTTATGTTAAGGGTTTTGCGGTATTAGTTAGATGGAGTGCAGAGTGAATTGAAGTATGAGAACTGTTTAAGTAAGAAAGCCTTGGAAATAGGAACGGTTATAGAAATGAGGTTATAGGCGGTTATCTTTGACATGTGGTGGTGATGAGGATGATGAGATGATTTAACTAAGGATTTAGTATTAGTGAGTTACGAGGACGTAACATTTGTCTTAAGAGGAGTAGGATGCGATAAAAGTGAGTTTCATGGTTGTGCATGTTGTAAAATAATTGGAAGTAGAGTGTTAGCATAGCGTAAAGGAGGGATTTGTTTTGTGGTTGATGTTGTTAAAAGGCCATGGCCGTGCTTGTAGTAGTGTGATGTTTAGGAGTTCGAGAGTTTTGATAGTGGCATGATGATGTTTATGAGTACTTCGAGGACGAAGTTCCTTTTAAGGGTGGTAGAATGTAACATTCCGTTTGATGTTAGAGGTATTTTGACATTGGATTGGCTCTGGATGATGTATTACGGAGCTAGTTGGTAGTGTATGGAGTTAGTGTTGAGAGAGATATAATGGAGTCCATACGATATCGTGAGCCATGTTGTGGAGGTAGGAATAGTTAGTGGGGTTGGTGTTACGAGTTCATGTTTGGGTTGAAGTTTTGTTTTGAGTTCTTAGTCACGTTGTTGTGTCTTGATCGAGTTAGTATGTTTGTTTTTGAGTATGGGTTGAACTTCGGGGACGAAGTTCTTTTTAAGGAGGGAAGACTGTAATACTCCGTATTTATGAGTCTTTGGGTACTCTATCGAGTAGGCCTTTACTCTGTCGAGTAAGGGTAAGTTGCGTTTTAAAATAGTTTTCGACTGTTGGGTACTCGATCGAGTAACTAGGATACTCCATCGAGTAAGGGGGTACTCGATCGAGTACCTTAGGCACTCGATCGAGTAGCCGGTTTACGGGGAGTTTTTCTCGGGTTTTGTTAATTATGCGATTAAGATATATAACCTTTTCCGTCATCATTCTAAACACTTTTGCAAAACCTAATTTACTGTCAAAGAGAGAAAGCAAGTACGTTCATCATCTTAATCGCATTGTTAGCAAATCCCGGAGTTTGGAAGGTCGGTTTTCATCGTTGGTTATACCGTTGAGATCCTTGCGTCGAGGGTAAGATCTATGTACCCTTTTTATTGTCTTTCCTTTAAGTTGGTTAAACCCTAATCTAGGGATTTGGGGGTTTTTGAGTAGTTTGTGATTTGGTAGCATTTGTATGTTGTATGATAGGAGGAGGTTTTGTAGAAGAAGCCTTTTGATACAAACGTAGAGAGACCGTCCCGATAGTTGTGCTTTCCAGGTAGGATTTCCTACTCAGTATTAGTCCCATAATGGGATGATTGTTGATGTGTTGAGATTTATTGTTTGATATAGTAATTGTATTGTGACGGCTGTGATTGTGATTGTGGTTGTTTGTCTATGGTTCTCGAGATGCGTTCTCGGCTGAGTGGAGTCACTTGCGGGAGTGGCTTCACGCCCTAGTTTCGCCCTTCGTGGAACCCGCCACGGAAGGGGATGTGCACATTAATGGACAGGGTTATCGCTCGGTATGATGAGCGGGGCTTAGGTGGGAACGGCCGCGATCCCCCATGGCGGTAATGGGTCCAGTGGACGATCGGTGATTGAGATTGTTGGTATTGGTGTGATTGTGTGTGTGTGACGGTTAAGGTGTCTGTTTATCTTATTGTTGATATATTGAGTTGTGTGATTAGTAATTGCGACCCGTTTAAATGTTTTAAAAGCGTGGTGATCCATTCGGGGTGGTGAGCGATTATTGAGCAGGTATGATATGACGCGTATGGGATAGCCGGGATGAGTCATCACGTGGCATTTAGAAGTCTTCCATTTGTGTCGACGATGTTTTATAGCTTTGATAGTTTTAGCAAGAAACCGTCCGAGAATCTTGTATTTCTTTTTATCAGTTTGGAATTGCTATGTAATCACTTTAAACTTTATTTTCTTTTAAAGTTGTTTCGTTATTGTCTTATGAATATCATGCCTCGGGTAACCGAGATTGTGGCATCCTTATACCTGAGTGGTCCTGGTAAGGCACTTGGAGTATGGGGGTGTTACAAATGGTATCAGAGCGACGATCCTGAAACCTGTAACCAATGAACCTAATGAATATAGGGAGTCAATTAAAATGAACCCGGGGTAAAGGTTGTAGGAGCTAATGCAAAGACTTGGGAGACGTCCTAAAGTCGCGAACTCGCCCTACAATTTTGAACCGGTCACCATGGGATATGAGTCAGGATCGCTATGTGTTTATCCTGTGAATTGTGTACCTATATGGTGATGTGTGGCATGAATCAGTGGATGTATGTATGTGGAGAATGGGGAATGTGTAAAAAAGATGGTGATAATGTGATTTCGTATGTTGTTGATTGAAAGCATGTTGCATGATAGTTGGTTTACAATGTTGGTTGGAATTGTTAGAAAAGTGTATGAGAATGATGAGTAATGTGTTGGAAATGGATGAATTGATTGGAAAAGATGGGGTAGCAATTGCATGAGAATGTGAATTTTGTGATTGTGAATATGTTTAAGTGACGAAGTGTGTTTTTAATGTTGTTGTATTAGTAACATGGAAATAGGATTTGTAATGTATGAGAATGTTGTGTTACGAAAAGTTATAAAATTTAAAGTATGCGGTTAGTACATGACTAATGAGTTAAATAATATAAGTGCATGATGGATGTTGTTGCTTGATTTTTGAAAATAGTAACATATGATTATGAATACTGGTTTTATGAGTTTTGGACTGGTTTTGTTTGCTTGGTTGCTGTTTAAGTTGTTTGGAAGTAAAATCAAGTAGTTGTGTTTTTTTTCGATTATAAAGAGGTTGTCTTTAAACTGTTATAACTTGAGATGCATAAATGATTTTGATGTGATTCCAATTGGAGGTGATAGCTTGTCCTTTTACGATTCTAACGATAGGTCACACGCCTAAAACGACCAAGTAATGAGTGAGTTATGACTGTTTTACGAAAACTGGACAGTGCTGAGAATTGGGGTACTCGATCGAGTAACTAGGATACTCGATCGAGTAAGGGGGCACTCGATCGAGTACCTTAGTTACTCGACCGAGTAGCCCTGGTGATTTGTTTTACGTGCTTCTGATCTTCACCTACTCGATCGAGTAAGTCCCTTACTCGATCGAGTGGCCTGTACTCGGTCTAGTGACCCCTGTTTTGGGTCATATGCTTATGTTTTGACATTCGTTGCATATTATGTTTAATTCAAAGTTGTTATTTTACTTCTTTATGCATTGTTTTACATGTAATTTGGTCTTGATACGTAAGTTACCCAATCTTATGGGGTGGTGAGTGGCACCTTATGGTGAGTATGAGTTTGGTGGGAGGAGATGAGCTATATGTGGTTGTGCTGAGAAGTGGAAAATGAAAAAGAATATTGATGAGCTGATTGAGGCATGGTGCAAGTTTTGGTGAGACGTGGTGAGTGATTTATTCGCGAAATTGAGTGATGTAAAAGTAAGTGAAAGTGGGTAAGGGATGATGTGGGTCTAAGGAACGTGAGAATGAAAAGATTGAAAGGAAGGTTTGGATAGTGGCAACTTGAGATGTGTAAAGAATTATGGAGTGAGATGGTTAGGAGTCGTGTGGGTTAAGAATATACACAGTGAAAGTTCGTTTTAAAGGGGTTGAGAAGAGTAGTATATAGTGAACTTTATGGAGACATGTTGCGAGGTGGATTTGTAGACAGTGAGTGAGTTTGGGAGATTTGGTTTATTAAGAGGTGAAACTACGTGTGATTTCTTTGGGCATT
Source organism: Silene latifolia (assembly GCF_048544455.1). Lineage (NCBI taxonomy): Eukaryota > Viridiplantae > Streptophyta > Magnoliopsida > Caryophyllales > Caryophyllaceae > Silene > Silene latifolia. Next base: position 241,774,888 of record NC_133537.1, read on the forward strand.
TAACGGCATGAAATGAAGTTGTTTAAACAGTGAACGTTGATTTTATGGATAGGTTAGTGACAAGTGTGAGCGATAGCATAATAAGAGAAGATCCATGGTAAGAAAGAGTGAGATGATATCGACATGAAATAATGGGATTTGAGCTTTGGCGGAATGAGAAGGTAAACTAGGAGCACTAAAGAATTAGATAGAAGTAATAAGGAGTTGAGCTATTAAATGGTATTGTTGAATGTGAAGAGAAAAGAAGAGTAAAAAGTAAGCTAAGGAAAATTTTCACCGGAGTTATGTGATATAAAGGTAAGGAATCATCGAAATGTGTGATATTATCATGAGGATGTTATTTAATGGTTATATGGGAGCTTCAGGACAACATGAATAATAATGAGTTTCGAGGAATTAAGGGAGTAAGAGTTGGTGGAGTATTTACACGATATGAGATTTTTGGTGGAAAGTTAGATGACGATTTAATTAAGATAGTATTGGGAATAATGTTGAGGTAATTTTGTTGATGGGTTTGATGTTCTTTATTTGGGGATGTTAACCAAAGATAGGAGAAAAACCATGTTGTTTTGATACGAGTGTAAGGGGTTTGATATACGAGCAGTGGTGGTATTGTGGTGTTGTCACTAGTGGTTAAGGGTGATGATAGATAAGAAATACGGTTGAGTCTAGAGAGGTTGATTTTACAAAGGCCGGATTGATATGTATGGTTGTAAAGGAGTATAAGATGTGGTTATACGAGGCGAGCGCTAGTGGTTGAATATTAATGGTATGGCATGAGGTGATGGTTATGCGAATGGGAAAATATGTTATGAGGGGCATATGAGTTAAGCTCGGGCGACAGGTAACCTTTATCGAGTGGTAACTTACGTGATCAGGATTGACTAGTTGGATGTGATTATGGGTCTATGATGTGTATAAATGTTTGTGTGAGGTTTTGACCTCACGAGAAGCGGTATGGTGTGATAGTTATAAAGATGTTATATGAATGTTTGTGATATATGTAGGGTACGACAATCTGATGGAATGAGGCTAAAAAGGTAATAATTTGATTGATTTGGCATGGCTAGTTATAATTTTATGTGTATTGATAGCACATGCGTATTCCGTGAAATGGTAGAGATGATGTTCATGAGGTGCTTATCTGTTTATCCATATAATATGTTGTGTTGTGATTTAATAAAGTGGATTTGAGTAAGTTTTTCTTGTCTGAGAAGTTATGTTGAGTCAGTGTTTATGGGTTTGAGTAAGTTGTGATGTCTATCGGTGCGGTTGTGGTGCCTCGGGTGGTGATCCGGGCACGGTACTTCGTGTTGTTATGCGGGTATTTTCGTACTGCGGTGCGGTTGTTGGTGACGGTGTTGTGCCGTCACGGTTGTGGTGGAGTAGGCGGGATGATTATGATACGAGTTTTGAAAGTGCATACCGATTATACATAGATTGTTGTTTTGTTTCTTTGTTGTTCTTTGTGAGTTTTGGTTGAACATGTAGACTGTTGTTTTGTTTGTTGATGTTTCTTACCAGTTTCAACTTGGGTGTGAGGGTAGAGTATGATATGGGAGAAAGTTGTGTATGTTTTGTTGTTGTGATGGTATAGTGATTTTCTGTTGATAGGGCACAGTTGTAAGAGGTTGTACAGAACATTTGACCTTGTTGTAGATGAGACATCGGTGCACATAGTCATGGCAAGTGATTCGTAGAACATGTGTGGTAATGATCCGAAAAGTCTGCAGGTAGTTTTAATCTTTCGTTGGGCGGTCGGGGAAGGGTGTTTGGATTTAGTGTCTTGTTAAGTCATGTATGAGTTTTGCAGTGATGAAAGAAAAGAACTTGAGGATCTTGTGTGAGTGTACGTAACACGTGTGGATCGTGAGTTATGCTTTTGGCGATAGAAGTTTTGTATAGTCTATATAGAGAGGTATGCCATGTTGCGGTAATGTGGAAGAGTTGGAGTATTGGTTATGTTAAGGGTTTTGCGGTATTAGTTAGATGGAGTGTAGAGTGAATTGAAGTATGAGAACTGTTTAAGTAAGAAAGCCTTGGAAATAGGAACGGTTATGGAAATGAGGTTATAGGCGGTTATCTTTGACATGTGGTGGTGATGAGGATGATGAGATGATTTAACTAAGGATTTAGTATTAGTGAGTTACGAGGACGTAACATTTGTCTTAAGAGGAGTAGGATGCGATAAAAGTGAGTTTCATGGTTGTGCATGTTGTAAAATAATTGGAAGTAGAGTGTTAGCATAGCGTAAAGGAGGGATTTGTTTTGTGGTTGATGTTGTTAAAAGGCCATGGCCGTGCTTGTAGTAGTGTGATGTTTAGGAGTTCGAGAGTTTTGATAGTGGCATGATGATGTTTATGAGTGTAAGTAAACTTCGAGGACGAAGTTCCTTTTAAGGGTGGTAGAATGTAACATTCCGTTTGATGTTAGAGGTATTTTGACATTGGATTGGCTCTGGATGATGTATTACGGAGCTAGTTGGTAGTGTATGGAGTTAGTGTTGAGAGAGATATAATGGATTCAATACGATATCGTGAGCCATGTTGTGGAGGTAGGAATAGTTAGTGGGGTTGGTGTTACGAGTTCATGTTTGGGTTGAAGTTTTGTTTTGAGTTCTTAGTCACGTTGTTGTGTCTTGATCGAGTTAGTATGTTTGTTTTTGAGTATGGGTTGAACTTCGGGGACGAAGTTCTTTTTAAGGAGGGAAGACCGTAATACTCCGTATTTATGAGTCTTTGGGTACTCTATCGAGTAGGCCTTACTCTGTCGAGTAAGGGCGAGTTGCGTTTTAAAATAGTTTATGATCTGTTGGGTACTCGATCGAGTAACTAGGATACTCGATCGAGTACCTTAGGCACTCGATCGAGTACCTTAGGCACTCGATCGAGTAGCCGGTTTACGGAGAGTTTTTCTCGGGTTTTGTTAATTATGCGATTAAGATATATAACCTTTTCCGTCATCATTCTAAACACTTTTGCAAAACCTAATTTTATGTCAAAGAGAGAAAGCAAGTACGTTCATCATCTTAATCGCATTGTTAGCAAATCCGGAGTTTGGAAGGTCGGTTTTCATCGTTGGTTATACCGTTGAGATCCTTGCGTCGAGGGTAAGATCTATGTACCCTTTTTATTGTCTTTCCTTTAAGTTGGTTAAACCCTAATCTAGGGATTTGGGGTTTTTGAGTAGTTTGTGATTTGGTAGCATTTGTATGTTGTATGATAGGAGGAGGTTTTGTAGAAGAAGCCTTTTTATACAAATTTGTAGAGACCGTCGATAGTTGTGCTTTCCGGGTAGGATTTCTACTCGGTATTAGTCCCATAATGGGATAATTGTTGATGTGTTGAGATTGATTGTTTGATATAGTAATTGTATTGTGACGGGTTTGATTGTGATTCGTGGTTGTTTGTCTATGGTTCTCGGGAAATGCGTTCTCGGTGAGTGGAGTCACTTGCGGGAGTGGCTTCACGCCCTAGTTTCGCCCTTCGTGGAACCCGCCACGGAAGGGGATGTGCACATTAATGGACAGGGTTATCGCTCGGTATGATGAGCGGGGCTTAGGTGGGAACGGCTGCGGTCCCCCACTGGCAGGGCTGGTCAAGTGGACAGTCAGTGATTGAGATTGTTGGGATTGGTGTGATTGTGTGTGTGTGACGGTTAAGCTGTCTGTTTATCTTATTGTTGATATATTGAGTTGTGTGATTAGTACTGACCCCGTTTAAATGTTTTAAAAACTGTGGTGATCCATTCGGGAGTGGTGAGCAGTTATTGAGCAGGTATGATATGACGCGTATGGGATAGCTGGGATGAGTCATCACGTGGCAGTTAGAAGTCTTCCGCTGTGTCAGACGATGTTTTATAGCTTTGATAGTTTTAGCAGTAGACCGTCTGAGAATCTTGTATTTCTTTTTATCAGTTTGGAATTGCTATGTAATCACTTTAAACTTTATTTTCTTTTAATGTTGTTTCGTTATTGTCTTATGAATATCATGCCTCGGGTAACCGAGATGGTGGCATCCTTATACCCGAGTGGTCCTGGTAAGGCACTTGAAGTATGGGGGTGTTACAAATACCAACACGATTACTATTCATACCATAGTATACACATCCACATTTTTACCACTCTATCATCTATACCCTTACCACGTTTCTCATAATCATCGTATAAGCCCACTAATCATGCCAATACTTCACTAAGCACCATCCAAATGCAACTACTATACCCATTTCTACGTTAGCAAAGACTCAACCTCAAATAATTCCGACATAACTAACACATACGTCACATATATACACACAGACCATGTGACTGGCTTAAGTACCATGGGGCCAAGATTTTGAAATGAGGGCGCCTACTCACCCAAAATCTAGCATCAGCGGGGCTCCCATTATACATACACCAGGTTCATTTTATTAGACTCACTACGTTCATTAAATTCATTTGTTACAGGTTCCAAAATCGTCGCTCTGATACCACTTTGTAACACCCCCATATCTAGAGGAGCCTTAACTAGGCCTTCCTTAGCATATAAGGGCATTACCATCTCGGTTACCCGAGGACAGTAATAATCAAATGTCGATAAAAGAATTATTATGTTACATTACAAGTGATTTAAAACCAACTGATGATATAAAAGATACAACTCAAAGGCTACTGGCTATAACTATCAAATCTCGTGAGGACTCATCCCTGCCCGGACTCCAGCTATCAACGATATAAACACCTGCTAAGACAGACTGCTTACCATAAGGGATCACGGCAGACACATAAAACAACAAGACAACCACACAAGGTCAGTACTAAGATAAGACACAACAAAGCCAACCACATCTAACAATACAATACAATATAAACAGTTACACACACCATCACACCCACTCCAGTCAATATCCGTCACCGACTGTCCACTGGACCAGCCCTGCCAGTGGGGGACCGCAGCCGTACCCGCCAAATCCTCGCTCATCATAACGAGCGATAACCCTGTCCCATTAATGCGCACATCTCCTTCCGTGGTGGGTTCCACGAAGGGCGAAACTAGGGCGTGAAGCCACTCCCGCAAGTGACTCCACTCAGCCGAGAACGCATCTCGAGAACCAGAGACAAGAAATCACAACCATCAACAACAATCAATCAACAACCGTATACTCGCTGCTGCACAAACACAACCACAGCACAACAACAACGACACAGCGATCGACACACTAGACTATATACAGAAACTGAGTAGGCGAACCTACCTTTAAGCAACTGCAACCAATCCACGCCAACATATGACATATCCAGCAATCAAGCAAAGCCTATAAGTACAACACAATAATCTATTACTATCAAGCAAACCCTAATCGTAAAGACAAGGACACGGAAGATGATGACAACGTACCTACAAGGAGAAACCAGGCAAAAGACCGCTACCCGACTCAAGCTATGCTCTCCTAAGGCACAAGAACCTTCAAAAGGGCTTCCATGTAGGTCTTATGGTGAATGGAAGGGAAAGGGACGACTAGAGGATAGAAGGAATGAGGTGGAAATGATTTGCGGATTTAACAAAACGCGACTAAAAACCCTCGCTGAAAACCCGATACTCGATCGAGTACCACACAACTCGATCGAGTGACCCCCTACTCGATTGAGTAACCACGCTACTCGATCGAGTAGTCTCTACTCTATCGAGTACCACCCATAACTCGTAACCCAAGATAGCTTTGGCACGCACTTCTAAGAACTATTCCCGCTCCCAAGGTCAGTCAATGCTGGTCAAAGGGTCCCTAAAAGGGCGGGTATTACACGACCGCCGCCACTAGGGAAGCATATGAGGCTTACCATAAGGAGTCCGCCGCAATGAAAAATGTGTTGATCTTTGCGATGGAGGCGGATCTCCAAAGGAGAGCCTTTAAAATGGGCACCGTTAATGAAATCTACTCCAAGCTTGTGACAATGTTTTCACAAACTCCGCGGATCGTCCAATATGAGGCGGCCGAGGCATTCTTTGATCTCGACTTCAAAGAGGGCCAAAAGGTTAGCCCTCATGTGCTAAAATTAATGGAGCTAGTCGAGACCTTGAAGATTCAAAAAGTTGAAATCCCCAAAGAACTCATTGTAGATAGGATTCTACACTCCTTATCCAAGGTCAAAGCGTATGTTCAATTCCGGGTGAATTTTAAAATGCAAGACAAGGACGTGTCTCTTGAAGAGTTGCACACGTTACTTACTTGTGCAAGCCGAAAGAGACATGGGGTTAAATGTTAACCCACCTAAGGATGTGCTTAACATAAGCACCAAAAGCAAGAGGAAGTTCAAAAAGAATGGGAAGAAGAGTAAGAAGCAAGCTCCCACTTTCACCAAAGCTAGGACTTATGAAGCTAGCAATTCCAAAATCAAGAAGGGTCCTCTTGATAAATGCCATTATTGTAATGGTGTTGGACATTGAAAAAGAAATTGTTCCAAATACCTTGGTGATATTAAGGCTGGAAAGATTACTCCAGTAGGTAAATGACTATCCTTTCTTTTATGTTTCTAATTCAACTATGATATTGTGATACAAAGTTGTGATGATGTATCCCCTTTTTATTGTAAATAGGTCCTCCACCAAGCAAGGACAAGGGAAAAGCAAGCTTGAGAAACCATCGAGAAGCTAGGAATAGCTTCCATGAAGCTTCGCTTTTTATTGTCTTATTTTAATTATGTTTCGGAATTTAGAACCTTTTGATTTCTGTGTTCGACATGGAAATGTATTTTGGATAATGGTTGTATTTTGGATAATGGTGGCTTGGTTTGCAACCCAAGTCACCCGTTTTATCGTTTTTATCCTTGTTCTAAAATTCGTCTTTACATGCTTGCTCATAGAAACATATGATTATTCACTTAAAGTGATCTAATAGACAACTATAATGATGGGATTCATTATATGTCCACAAGCTTAAGGCTTGTGTATGATCATTTATAAAGTGATATTGAGTTAATGAACTCTCTTAAAGGAATGTCAATCACCAAGTACACTTACAAAATCTAAAACAATTAGTCAAACTATGAGATAGTTCTCCTTATACTTCAAAAATCATTATTTGTGTCTCATATGCTATCTTTGAATCTCTAGTGTATTTATTCTAAAGATAGAGTGGGAGAAAAATGAGGACACAACACCAATTTGTGTACTTGTGTAAATGAGATCTAAGCAAGGGAGAATGATTTGAATAAAGGTATATCTATTTATATAGTATACCCAATAGATGACATCTATGGTTTCGAATAGATCTACATGACAAAAGAGACCAAGTGAAGTAATCAAAAGAATATGTTCTCAAGATAACTACACGAGGAGACCAAAAGAAAGTTTTGGAATGAGAATGACTAATTTAAAGTCTTAACCATAAGTTATGACTAAGTTTATGAACAACTTTTGACAAATAGTTTCAATATTGATATTTACTTAAGAGCCTAAAATGAAACAAAGTTGCATCCTAGAAAATAAACGAGATTTATGACTAGAGGTTGCAAGGATTGATATACCGATATTCTCAATAGCTAAGTTAAGTATTAACCACGCAAAAGTCATTACTTAACCTCATTATGAAAATGAATTGGTTAAACCTCCTTCCGAAAAGGGTATTTTGAAGGACGTGTATTAGATATTATTCATATTTAAATAATGACAATGCTACGCATCATTATGATATGAATGAGTTAGAGATTAAAATCTCTTTCCATAAGGTTAAGATGAGACAACTTCAAAATAGGTATTTTGAAAGGATATGATGGGAACATATATGGTTTTATCTCAATAACTTAACAAAGAAATAAATTTCAATTCCTGAAATGTCTCAATTGAGTAGTCAATTGCGAATCATGTGGAATTAAGTGGGAGTTGGAAATTATCATGTAAAGACATGGAATTTAGTGGGAGCAATCATCTTGTAAAAGTTTATAACTTATTACTCATTGGGAATGACGAGCTAATACTATTCTTTCACAAAGAAGTATTTGAGTTTTCAATTCTGGATGAAAATGGACTATGATGAATCCAATCACATCATGAGATGTTGGATAGGTATTGAGACATACATATCGAATCAACCAGAAACGTAGGTTATTCATGTAAATGAAAATGGAATTGCCATTAGCAGTCATGGTCGTTCATTGAACCTAAGAATGATTGATCTCATGATTATTAGTTACTAATGTTTCCGCCATTAGAATAATCATGCAGATGTCCAATAATGAATCATCTGCATAAGAGCATGATGAATCATTGGCAAGCCATACAAGAAACGTCATGAGTTCTCGAGGAGAATCCGATGAGCGATTTCAGTGTTTGACAGAATACTCTGTTATGTGTCAAGAGGTTGCACATATTAAAATTCGAACAACACGTAGGGATTTATGAAAATCCTAAGCCTTTCAAGCTAAAAAGAGAAATAAAAGGTTTGGAAAAGTACTTAGTTGAACTTAGAAGTTAACCAAGTGCTTGCAGTCTAGTGGTAGACTTGGGTAACCTCAAAGCTTGCAAAGGCAAGAATTGCGAGGTCCCGTGTTCGAACCCACGGATGAGCAATGCATGCGGTTATCTCGGCGGCCCCATTTGGGGTGGTTTACATGGTCCAGGTGGTGACGCTGGAATGCCTGGCCCCGGGGGGAATAAACCTCTCGTCACCAAAAAAAAAAAAAAAAAAAAAAAAAAAAAAAAAAAAAAAAAAGTAAGAAGTTGCTGAAAACTAATATTTCCTAATATGCTAGGACTTGTGAGAAGTGCTAGGCTAATCATCTTGACAAATTGTTACAAGACTCTGCAAAACATTTACCTAATGCTTATGAGTGGGTGGAGGACTTGATCAGTCCAAGTTACATCATTCACTGCAAATTCATTGGTTATGTGATAATCGACAGGGAAGTTCTTTCAAGATAAAGGACCCAAACCAAGGTTGGGAACCTATATGTGTACTTGGTAAAGTTCATGCTATGAAAGATAACATGAACGTAAAGGAAAATGCGATTATAAGAAGTTTTGAACACATGGACACATGGTATGTTAAACTTCTATTGCAATCAACAAGTGTTTACACACTTACAATATGCATCACAAGGTTGTAATATGGTATTGACTACCCGAATGTGATGTCGACATTTGTCGTTTGAGTTATTATTAACTTACCTTATACTTTGTTACATCCAAACGGGTTGTAGAGATAGTTGAACCCCGTTAAAGTGAACACGGATTAGCATTGTATTCGCCCATAGTTACTTACATGAGGTGACGTCTCGAAGTGACTAGAATGTGATGCGATTGATGGCAAGTTAAAGTGTCATAGAGTCATATGAGAGACTAGTCGATCACATAGGCAGACTGTTAGGAACACTTTGTCAGGCCTTATGACCGCTTATAGAGTTCTGGCAAATTTATATAGCCTGGTCGTAGCGAGAGCTACTATAGTATTCTAATGAGTCGATTCTTTTGACTAAAGACATTTCGCCTAAGATGGCACAGTTTCAGATTAACTTTGATTTGTGTTACTACGACCTTCGTAAATGGGGTCAAATGGGCATATTTTGGGTTATGATGGCTGTGGCTAGTCGAAGGGAATGAGCGCGATAGGAATTGTCCACCACTAGTCAGGGTTATAACAATATCTCAGGGCCACTCGAGGAGTAATGAACTGGAAATGCGTGGCCACGCTCGGAAGATATCTATGGTAGATAATTCCGGTCAATCAATTATTCTCCATATCGAGGAAACCACTCTCGATATGATCACTTGTAAGTATGACCTGAAAGACACCTTGCATTGAGTGGGAGATAGTAATAGGACAAGAGAATTGGTGATGCACACTTGTCGAGGACAAGTGGGAGATTGTTGGAATATGTTTCCTCCGACAATAATGTGATCACAACTGTTGATCATGATGATCATATGTTTAAGTCTCATTTTAAAAAATACAATTGGGAAGTAATATTTTACTGTCAACTGGTCCACACATATCGGTAATGATTGGCTGACTAGAGTTTGACATTACTGTCGTACGACGGTGGTGACCAGTTGATCCCCTTAGGTTATACCTATAGGGTAGCACTCTTAATTGATCATTTAATTGATCGTATAACGATACGGGTCAATTAAATTACTTAAAATTGACGGACGATTTTGGAAGTAATATTTACGTGTCTCATTGAAATTTGATTAAATAAGATACGGTCTAAATAATTGAATTGTTTTATTACTTAGATGAAATTATTGTTTAAGGAAACAATTGCATTTGAATGAATAAATTATTATAAATACAAGATGTTGTGATTTATAATTGGTAATTTTTTTGGTACAAGTAAATATGAATTACTAAGTCAATTTTGTATATGACGTATTTTTATTAATACGTTGATTTTTAATATGTTCAAAATACATAACAATTTTACGTGACATGTGACATGTGACATGTGACAAATTAACAAATTGACAAAGATAAAATGGAACCCATTTTACCTTCATATGTGCCGAAAATTAGGAGGAAATACTAGGCATATTTGTGTTAATAATGTTTAAGTGGAAGGCATAATCATAAGCCCTAACTTATAGCCTTACATGCCTACTTTTATAGGTAAGAGAAAATGCCATGCATTGGCCATACCCAACCCCTCCTACCCGGTTTTCCTTGTCAAAAGGCCAAGGGTCTTTTGCTCATTTTATCATCTAATTCACTACATGCAAAACTTGTGAATTATTATTCATTCTACACATCTAAAATAAGAATTTTAGAGAGATAAAAAGCTTTCCTTCTTCTCCTTCTCTCAACCGAATTAGAGAGCACAAAATAAAGTTTTTTTTGGTCAATTTATACAAAAATTAATATTGTTCTAGTAATAATAATATTAATTTTATTAAGTTGTTATCTTGGGTATAAAACCTTGGGAGGGATTCTCTACTTGAATCATTGTTCATCCACTTAAGTAAGCTCAAGAACAAGTGAGTAGGTGAATTCACTTGTGCCCATATAAACCGAAATATCAATGTGAGATGATGATTTCTTCTTTAATTATATTATTGTTTGCATGCATAAGATCATCTTTTAATTTTATGACTAAATTAAAATTACAACATTATGAATATGTTGAGTAAAGAGACATAGATTTCTAACATCCCCTATGACCCCATGACACCCTAGTGCTGTTTATCAATTGTTTACATCTCATTTTAATCATCTTGCTTGTTTACTTTTATTGCTATTTAGTTTAGTGATCTTCTTATCCCAACCCAAATCGTTACACCCCTAAGACACCGCTATTTGCAATCGAAAATCCTACATCAATACCCGTCCCTTGGGATCCGACCTTTACTTGCCTCTTTACTAATAGTAGAGTTTTTTGTGAAGTTATAAATATTGTTTTGGTCTAGGTGCTCCTAACGACAAGTAACCGAAAATTCAGCTCCAAGTGAGTCCGACCAAAAATGGTGCCGTTGCCGGGGACGGTGTTAACTTGATTTGATTTTCATAGATTGTTATTAGTTGTGTCTTTCTTTGCCTTGGGGAAGTAAAAATCCTCAAGGTTTGTTCTAATTGTTTTCAAGTTGTTTGATATTTTGCATGTCTAGAAGATCACAAGGTAACTTTTACCAATTGATCACGAAATTGAAAGGACTTTGACAACCAATAGAAGACTTGCTAGAGGTACTTTGAGAGGTATTGGTGAGGTTGTAGATATTCAACCAAATACTATTGAGTTCACCAACCCTTTTGCAAGAGAAGGTGAGGAGAACCCAACACCCAATCAATCACAAAATCAACCCATAATGCCTAAATTTTCATCACATTCCGTACCAACCAAGGAGAACCTACCTAATGGTACTCCCACACCACAACACTTCACCGGAAATTTCATTGCTAAATACACATTTATCCAATTAGTCGAAAGAAGCCAATTTGGGGGAATGCCTAGTGAAGACCCTCACTCCCACATAGAGACTTTTTGTGACTATTGTGATGCGATTTCACAAATCGGTGTGACTCAACACCAAATTCGATGGGTCTTATTTCCTTTTTCTCTAATCGGCACCGCAAAACAATGGTTGAAAAGCCTTGATAAGGCTACTCTTGGAATTGACTCTTGGAAGAAGTTGGCTCTAGCTTTCTATAAAAAATTCTACTCTCCGGAAAAGACTAACATGCTAAGAGCTCAAATTACGGGTTTTAAGCAAAGGGATGAAGAATCTTTGTATGAAGCTTGGGAGCGGTTCAAAGGAATTTGTCGCTCATGTCCTCATCATGGACTTAGCGTGTGGTTCCTGGTACAACAATTTTGGAATGGTCTTTATGAAGACTTAAGAACCATTATCAACATGGGATCAAATGGTATGTTCACCGAAGTTGACGATAATCAAACTTGGAACAAGATTGAAGAAATGGCGGTCCATAATTCACAATATAGTAGACCTCGCAAGGCTACTAGAGGAGGAAAGCATGAAGTGGACTCTAATACTCAATTGGGTGCTCAACTTAGTGCTCATATTGATACCATTAACTTGAAGTTTGAAAAGGCTATGGCTAAACTTGAAGAAGCCTCAAAATCACCAAAGCATCATGTTAATGCCATGGTAGCATCTTCATCAATCCCAAGTGGGATATGTGAGAATTGTGGAACTTTGGGACATGACCAAAGTGAATGTAGGGGAACAAATGAACAAGTGAATGCTTTTAAGTATACAAGAGTGGTACCCCTTATTCCAACTATTACAATGAAAACACCAAATTCCACCCAAATCTCTCATACAAAAGCCAAAATGTTCAAAACCCTCAACAAACATACACCCCACCTCCCATGAGAAACCAAAATCAAAGACCCTTTTTCAACCAAAACCAAGGTTACCAAAATCAAACTCCATACAATCAACAAAATGACCAAGGTTTTGATGTTCAAAAAGCGGTCCTCGAAATGCAAAAGACTCAACAAGAATTTTTCACTCAAATGCAAAAAGATAGCCAAGCAAAGGACATCACCATCAACACCATCCTAGCCCACACAAAAATGTTGGAAACCCAATTGACTCAACTAGCATCCTCAAACTCTCAAAGACAAAAGGGGCAATTACCACCTCAAAGTAATCCCCCAAGACATGAAATGGTTAGTGCCATTCACTTGAGGAGTGGTACGAGATATGAAGGACCAAAGAAGCAAGTTGAGGTTGAAGTTGTGGAAGCTAGTGACAAAGAAAAAGTTGTGCAAAACTCTAAGGAAGATGAACCAACAAAAGAAGAAATTTCAAATAAAAGTCAAGAAAAGTCCAAGGAGAAGGAGCCCATTGTGATTAGACTTCCATTCCCAAGTCGTCAAGCTAAGCCTAAGTTTGATGACCAACTTGGAAAATTCATGGAAATTGTGAAGAATTTGGAAGTCTCGATTCCTTTTGCGGAATTAATCAATCACGTGCTGGCCTATGCAAAGTACATGAAGGACATCCTTACGAAAAAGAAGTCGATCCAGAAGCTTGAAACTATCGCCTTCACTAAGGTGAGTAGTTCCATCCTTCAAGGGAGTTCACCTCCGAAACTAAAAGATCCGGGAAGCTTCTCAATACCGTGTACCATTGGCGACACCACGATCAATAAGGCTTTGTGTGATCTAGGAGCAAGCGTGAGTACTATGCCGTATTCGGTTAGTAAAAGGCTAGGGATGGGAGAGCTTAAATGTACCAACATAACACTCCAAATGGCCGATAGATCGACGAAGACACCATTAGGGATATGGGAAGATGTTCCCATGAGAATCGGCAAATTCTTCATCCCGGTGGACTTTGTCATTGTTGATATGGAAGAAGACTCCATTATTCCGATCATCCTCGGTAGACCTTTCTTACACATCGCGGGTGCGGTGATTGATGTGAAGCACGAAGAGCTTACTCTAGAAGTGGGAGACGAGACCATAACTTTCAATCTTGACAAGACCATGAGAGCTCCCCGTTTGCATGAACCATGCTTCATGTTTGATCACTATAGCCGAAAGGATGATAGGAAGAAGTCGGAATTTCAATGGAAAAAGAAAGTTGATGATGCTCCATTCAAAGTGCAAGAGAATAGCAACAAAGAGAACTTGGAAAGCTCACCCATGACAAGTGAAGAAGATGGCCTCATTGGCCAAAACAAGAAAGAAGGAGAGTTGTCTCTATCAACTCAAGAAATTTTCAATAATCAAGTAGACGAAGTTTGCGGTCTTTGGGATAATGAGTTCGAAGCGATATTCAATCCCTACATTGGTAATGCTATGAACCAAGACCATCACGGAGAACAACATGTGCAAAGATCTATTGAGGATCTTTATCATAAGAATGAACAAGCTTTCGACTACTTCTTCAAGGTGTTGAGTAACATCAACAATACCTTGAACATGCCCCCTTGACATCTCACATTGGATGAGAGTTTGGTGGAGTCCTCCCTAAACCACCATTTGTAAATATTCTAATTTCCTAACTTGCATTTCAATTTTTACATTGCATTCTTTGTCATTTTTGGATTTATATTTTTGTGCCTTGATCGAGATATTCATCATTTTTGAGAGAAGTGAGGGAGGTACTTATGATTTTATTGATGTGTAGTGCTTTGACTTAGTGTGGGGATAACAATTGCCTAGGCTATTCATGCCTTTGTAGTGCCCCCACAATGAAGAACACGAGAATTGAAGAATGAAAATGTTACGGGTTATGCAATACCCACGGATGGACCATAATCCGTGTGGACAAGGAGGAATCCGAGCGGCCAAAAAGAGAATCCGCTCGTCCTGGGGAATCCGAGCGTCCAATGTCACCAGACGCTCGTCTGGCAGAGCTATAGAATTCAAAAATTGGTCTGTCATAGAATCCGAGCGTCCCAATTGAGATTCCGCTCGTCTGATTCTGGACGCTCGTCTTACCAAGAAGACGCTCGTCTTTTTGTTGATGAAATTTAAAAAATCACCCTGTAATAGAATCCGAGCGTCCGTCCAGGAAGACGCTTGTCCCAAATTGAAGAATCCGCTCGTCTTTGCTGAAAGACGCTCGTCCTGTGGCGTCATTTCCTGAGGCAAAACGCAAAGAATCCGAGTGTCCTAGCCCTTGGTCCGCTCGTCCCCTGCTGCTATTTCAAACATAACGGGTCTTTTTGACCCCCCTTCCCTCATTCATTTTCATTTCTTCTACATTCAAACACTACCCAAAACCCAAAAACCCCAAAAACCCACATCCTCTACATCAACAAAACCAAATTTCCTCATCCAAACTCAACAAAATAAAATCCAAACTTCCTCACAACAAAAATTAATCACTCCTTTTGCAACAACAATTGATTCAAACACCAAAATCTTCAACTTTTGAGTCGATTTTTTAGATACAAAGCAACATTATTTCATCTTAAATCGATTTGGGCATAACTAAAAATTGAAGATTTCAATCTTTCTTCGGTGTAATCAAGAATGGCAAGAACTAAAGGAGGTAACAAGGCACCCCCAAAGAAGACACTTTCAAAAAGGCACCAAACTCTTCAAGCAAAACAATTGTCAAAGGCATTGGTAGTCCATGAGGCAAGGTTGGAGGTTCAACAAGGTCCCCCTATGGAAGCTACAACATCAACAACTCCGGTCATTGAGCAATTATCCAATTATCCGGAGGTAATTTTCACTTCCGACTCTCATAGGGATAAATTTGTTCTCTTTGCTAAGAAGACCATTATGCCTACAAAATTTATTTTTGAAGATGCCTTGAAAAAGTTGGGTGTTCTTGAGCAAACCAAAACCTTCTTTGAAGCTATAGGATTGGGTAAATTGTTTACCATGAAACAATTGACATACCCTTCCCTCACCTTGGAATTTTTGAGTTCCTTGAAGGTCACAAGGGTGGAGACTAGAACCCACATCGAGTTTCGTCATGCAAATGTTGATAGACACTTCACTTATGGCGAATTGAGTGAGATTTTAGGCGTTAGCGATACCCCGAAATATACAAAGCTCCCCGATAAGTATGACCCCGCTCCTCTTGGGAGGTAATTTCCGGAAAGAAATTTGTGCGCTTTCATGATTGTCGTGCTCTATTAGTCCACCATCCGGGCATTAGAGTGTGGCATAAGGTCATTGGGAATACTTTGATAGCAAGAAATGGCACTAATCATCTTACCAAGCTCGATTGTGTTCTTCTTGAGTCGGCCTTGAACATAGGAAGGGAATATACTAAGCCATATAATGCTCTAAGGCTTTTGGTTGAACGATGGCTTAATGTCGATTGTGGTAAAGAAGACACCGCTTTTATTGTAAGTGGAGGACTAGTTACCCATTTGGCCAAGCACTTTAACCCAAATTTCAACAAAGACAACACTTATATGGCGGTTAAAGGAGGTCATCTCATTGATATGGACACCATGATTCACAAGTTTAAGTGGGTCAAGCATGATTCTCTTGACACCAAATATGGGTGGTTAACCAATGAAGCTAGATCCTTCACTTTGCCTTCAAAGATTTGCCGATTGAGTGTTCACCGACCAAACTACCTTCTTCCACTCTCCGAGGAGACCGAGTATATTATTCAACAACAAAGAGGCGAGATTGATGAGCCCTCCTCCTCCATTGTCACACCACCCTACCCATTTGAGTATCACGAGTTCAAACCCAAGGATGTCGAGGTAGGAAATGATTACATGACTCTACTCATTAGGGAAATGCACAAGCAAGCTTACAATGATAGAGTGGATGCTTACAAGGCCCAATATCCGCCCCTCCTACATCTAGCTAGGCAAGGACTTCTTGACCCATCATGTCCTTTGCCTAGTTGCGCGGATAGGGAAGTTTTATTTCCTAGCACCTCTAGTGGTGGAAGACCAGGTGGAGAGAAGATTGTTGATGAGGGTGTTGATAAAGAAGGTGAAGAAGAAGAGGTTCAAGAGAATGTTCAAGAAGGAGAATCTCAAGAAGAGGAAGAATAAAGTGAGAAAGAGCAAGGAAGTGAAAGTGGGAGTGGAGATGATTCCACATCTATGGAGGAAGATGATGATAATGATGATATGATGGAGGATTAGCAAAGTTTGGAGGCTCCTACACTCTTTCACCCCTCTTATGGTTTGTCTACTTCTTTTGTTTTCTATATTTTATTTTGATCATTTGTTTGTGGAGTCCTAGCAATATGGAGGACTAACACCTTGGTTCCATTGAGGTGTTCTTTTCTTGTTCCCGACTTGTAAAATCCAAAATGACAATTTGTAGTTTCATGCATTGCATTCCTTGTGCATGAAATACCCCGAAATTCAAGACATTAGAAATAGTGTCTATTTTGGTTTGGGGAAGTCCATGCATATGCATCGGGAGCTAATTTAAATTATGCTCTCCGCCATAACAAAAACCCATGCATCATGTAGTGTAGCTTAGTATAGTATGCAGTTAGTTTAGAAATCATGCATCATGCTTGCATAATTTCCTATCGTATTGGCCATTGAGGACAATGCCCATAATTGTGTGGGGATGGGAAATTCTAACTTGACTTTTATTCAAATCCAAAAA
Organism: Silene latifolia; assembly: GCF_048544455.1. NCBI lineage: Eukaryota > Viridiplantae > Streptophyta > Magnoliopsida > Caryophyllales > Caryophyllaceae > Silene > Silene latifolia. Next base: position 241,792,379 of record NC_133537.1, read on the forward strand.
AATTGAAAAATTGAAAAAAAAAATCAAAAACATGTTCATTTCCTTTTTAGTGTAGTCTTGTATATATTGTGTTTGTTCATCCTTGTTCACATTGATTGACTACGCCATATCCGAGACATGTGGATATTGATCTCCTTTTTCCTCTCTATGTTAATGACTATGTGGCTTTATTTTGATTGATGCGGTAAAAACAATGTGAATTTAGGATTGCATTTAGATTATTTGGCATACTAGTTGGTAGAATCATATGCATTAGGATGTATAAATGTTAGTTGCATCATGGCATGTAGTTTGCATGTTAGAAAAATTTTGTGAAACCGTCTACTTGGGAAGCTTGACAAGTGTATATAAGGCCCTAGTAGATGCTTTTTCTTCTTAAGACTTTGCTTGTTAGAATACTAGTAAAACACCCTAGGATGTGTCATGCTAGTATCCTTTGACCCATGGATTAAGGCCTAGTCAAGAGTACCTTGTGGTGTGATAACTCCTTGGCTACCGTTTATTCCAAGGTAACCCTTGAAACCATGCAACCATCATTCATCCATGTTCTACCATATTTTTGTCATCAAAAAGAGAATGGGCACAAAAAGAAATTATTCAAATTTGAGTTCAAGAAATGAAAAGAAAAGAAAAGAAAAACTTTGCAATTGCATCAAAAGAAAAGAGGAGTAGCAAAAATAGACTCCTAAAGCTTCAAATATAAGGCACCCTCGTTACTAATTGGGGTGACTTTGAAAATGTTCAAAAGAAAATGCAAAAGTTGAAAGTTGTCAAGAATTGAAATGCCAAAAATCAAAAGAAATGGCAAAAAGAAAGTGTTCTCAAATGTTATATGCCACAAGAAATTGGGGAGGAAAACAACAATAAAAGCAAACTCCCAAATGAAACTCAAATTCTATCGATCCCTTTATCCATCGTATCCATTTTTGTGCATGGTAGAGAGGGGACGACCCTTCTTCTTGTTTAGGCAAGAGGGGGAATTCCGCGATCCTTCAGTGTTTCTAACACCATAGGGAGTCTATTCTTGACAAAAGCATTTAACGATTGAGGACAAAGGTACCCTAGCTTGACACAACTTGGAGGTGATTTATTGGTATCCTTCTAGGCTTAGTAGTTTGAAGAAATTGCATTTATGAAGGAGTGTGTACCCTTGAATTGCTTCCCTTGTAGATAATTTCCGCCACTTAGATGAGGAAAGGGGCTATTCTTTTGTAGATGCGTCCATTACTTGATTTTGTGTGCTTTAATGTTTGGATGTGTTGCCATTTTGGCAAGACCCACCTTGCCTTGCAAGAAGGCATCCTACCTCATGGTTGTCTTGTTGTGAGTTGAAGGGGCGGAGTGAGACCCGCTAATTGTCTCATGTCGGCTATATTAGTAGGATAGTTTAAATAAGGGTCCTAGTATTGTCACCTCTTTACTCGGGACGAGCAAAGGTTCAGTTTGGGAATATTTGATGTGACCATTATTTGAGCATATTTAGTCCCCGAATTAGCCTCGTTCCTATGCTTTTTAGTGCATATTTGGGTCATTTACTATCTTTAGTCCTTTGTTTTGCATATTCTTTGAGGTTTTGTTTCCTTGGTAGGAGAGGAGTGCAAACCTTGCATTTTCATGGAAAAATAGAGCTAAATTGATCAAATCTAATGACCAAGCATCAAAGAGAAGACAAGACTAGAAGGCCTTTGTACATATTATAGTAGATGGGCAATGATGAAGAAATCCTTGCATCCCCGACTAAATCCCGGAGGATTATTGGAAGAAGAGAGGAAGAAAAGAAGGCTGGAACCCAATCCGCTCGTCCAATCAGGTAAGATGCCCGTCCAACACTTCAAAAATCCGAGCGTCTTTGCCAAAGGGACACCCGTCCAACCACGCCCCAATCCGCTCGTCCAGCCATCAATCCGCTCGTCCAGCCACCCCAGAATCCGCCCGTCCCGACCCCTTGGACGCTCGGATTCTCTTACAGGCCTATACGTCATCTTCTCCCCTCCATGAAAGATACGCATATTTATGAAAGACCGGCAAAAAGGAGTCTCGCATCTTTTCTGAGAGGAGCGGTTCCTCAAGGACTTAATCGTCATTTAAGGCCTTAGTAAACCCTAATTTGTGTACCTAATCCACACTATAAATACCCCATTAGTCTAATTAGATTAATCATGTTCTTCTTATCAATCTTTAGTGTAGTTTATATCATTCCAATCTCTTCTTAATCTTGTAATCAACTTCTAATCAAATATTAATACAAATCTCATTTCCTTAATTTCTCTTTTGTTCATCTTTTATTTTGGGTAATTGAAGATTATTTGGGTTATTGTTGGGAGATTGACAACCTTCCAATCATTCATCAAGTACTTCTATTATTCTTTGCTTTATTTTGGAATCATTAGTAGGTATAATTCTCTTAATCTCTTTTTAATTATTGTTAATATTTCTTACTTGTTCATCATGTTTTGCTTTGTTAATGTGATTGACAACCTTGTTAACATGTTAAACTTGATAATGAGTGAGTAGTTTCCTTAACTAGGGTTAATGGGTAATTAGGGGAAACCAACATGGGGGATGATTCATGCTTAATTTAATATGTTTTCATAGTTTATTTGCTTGCTTGTTGTGATCTCAACTTATGCACATGTTATGTTTGATGAAATACGAGCCTATGAATCCTTACATTTTTTACCCATCACTTACCTTTTCAATGAGACTTGTAAGACATAAACCAACTCGAGTCTCATTAGAACATGCATATAGTTGAGTAAGGAGGATTAAGTCGACTTGTAGGTGTTGTACAATCTAATCGATTCGGCTCCGGGACCCAAACCTTCCTAGAATTGTAAGATATAAACCAACTCAATCCATCACAACAATAATTGCTTGCTTATAATTTGAGAATATGTTTGTATGATCAATTCCCATGAATCCCCTATGACCCCATGACATCCTAGTGCTTTTTATCAATTGTTTACATCTCATTTTAATCATCTTGCTTGTTTACTTTTATTGCTATTTAGTTTAGTGATCTTCTTATCTCAACCCAAATCGTGACACCCCAAAGACACCGCTACTTGCAATCGAAAATCCTACATCAATACCCGTCCCTTGGGATCCGACCTTTACTTGCCTCTTTACTAATAGTAGAGTTGTTTGTGACGTTATAAGTATTGTTTTGGTCTAGGTGCTCCTAACGACAAGTAACTGAAAATTAAGCTCCAAGTGAGTTCGACCAATTATTCTAGTTTACTAATATTTAAGTTTGTCTTAAAGATAACAATTTTATGGGGGTTTGATTGTTTGATTTCTAAACTAATTGCAAGGTAAATAAGATGATATCAATAATAATAATAAAGAGTCTAGGGATCGGGTTCACTAGGTAGTCATCCAAGGGTAAGATTTAATTCCCTGATTGAGCAATTTATATTGTTGAAAGTCATCTGATCGGTCGATTCTAATATGTCTTTTTAGATCTAAACTTAACATGAAATCGCTATCATTAAGTCGGTCTAATTCAATTATCGTGGCCTGTACTAGTCTTAACCCGGTCGATAAAAATCCTAGTTTATGCAAGAATAATTAATCAATTTTGATCAGTAATTAACTAACTAGATGTAAGACAATAATTAAACAACAATCAAAAGCAATTTAACAATCAATTCATAAGTTAACCCTTTTCTAACAACCTAGATCCCCTTTCACCCTAGATTAAAGGCTTAGCTACTCATACTAAGAAGAACAACAATAACAATAATAAGAAACATGATGACCAATAATAAAAGATGAATAGCGATTGAATAATAATTATTGAAAAAAGATTAGAAACATTACCGTAATAATAATGAAGAACAAGCTTAGATCCGGAAGTAAGAACAATAAACTAAACTTAACTAATTGTTTTAGAGAATTTTCTAGGGTAGCTATACGAAACTATGTAAAATAAGACGTAAATAAACTTAGGGTATGAATTAGGTATTTATAGTAAAACATAACCGACTTAAGGAAATTGCGGAAATCTCTGGAAACTAATGGTTCCTCGATCGAGCCTATGTGCACTTGATCGAGGCACCAATTATCAGAAACCCTAACTCTCGACATTGCATATTTTAATCAGTTGAGCTGGTTCATCGATCGATCCTCTCTTCACTCGATCGAGTATGAAGGTTCCTTGATCGAACCTCATTGAACTCGATCGAGGCACCTGGTCCTGTCCACTTTCTTCGTGTTGTCTTGTTATTTCTCTTCCTTTATTCTTCTAGATTCCCGTGCCATGCTCCGTGTATTCCTCCATGTGTGATCCGCGATGCCTATTTCATTCCTTTGCTCCTCAAATGCATCATTCCTGCATTAAACATCAAATAGCAGAAGTATCGACATTCTAACATAAAAGGCATGTAAATAATATAATTTAGCACGAAACCGTATTAAAATTAATTAAGGGGAGGCATACATATGCATATAAATATGACTCATCAGTTGTCACAAACTATTTCTGAGAGGATGCCATAACGACATGTGATGTTCCTTTTGATAAATGAAATGACATCCTTCTCTTTGACTTGCCTGTATGAATCAACTTCTATCCACTTGGAAAAGTAGTCAGTCATAGCAAACATATAAACTTTCTGCCCAGGGGCTTGTGGTAACTTGCCTACAATGTCCATCCCTCACTTCATGAATGGCCAGGGGGCTGAGATGGAATGTAGACGGCTGGTGAATGAACAGAGAGTGAAGCTGGCATGCCTCACATTTTGAGTTGTACGCCAGGGAATCGGCCCTCAGGGTTGGCCATAAATAGCGTGTCCTTAGGACTTTGCTTGCAAGGTCCTGCCTCCTTTGTGATTTCCACAGTGTCCGTCATGTATGTCCTCAATGACTTGTTTGGCCCCGTGTGGTTCCAGGCATCGCAGGTAAGGTCTAGCCTGAGACTTCTTCAACAACATGTTATTGATGATAGTATAAGTGGAAGCTTTAATCTTAAGGGCTCTTGCTTCATGCCTGTCCTGGGGTAATATCCCCTACAGGAAGCAATCATAGTATGGTTTGCTCCAAGAATTTGTGTCCTCAATGATGGGACAAGTCTGATCAGGCCTAGTAATGGTCGATTCAAGTAAGTGAACAATGGGTATCTTGTTAAATATAGCACGGCTGAAATTTGATCCTAGGCTGGCTAGGGCATCAGTCTGGGTGTTTAAGTCTCTTGGTATCTGATCAATGTCAAATGATTTGAACTTTGTGCAAAGGTTTTTAACATATTCCAAATATAAAATTATTTTTGAACCCGTTGCGGCATAGGTTCCTTATACTTGATTCGAAATTAAAAGCGATTCAGTTTTTACCTTGAGATTTTGCACGCCAAGATATATCCATACCTTGAGTCCAGCTATCAGGGCTTCATATTCAGCCTCATTATTTGTTGCTTTGAACTTGCAATTGATAGCATGAGCTATTATATCCCCTTGTGGCGATTTTAGTACTAACCCCAGGCCAGTTCCCCTCATATTGGTTGCCCCCATCAATGTGCAGGACCCAGTCCTGGTCTGATTTTTGGTTGTCAAGTCGGTTGACCTCTTTTATCAGGTTAGGGTCCAGGTTGGGACTGAAATCAGCCACAAAGTCTACTAAGGCCCGAGATTTTATTACCGTCCTAGGTTCAAAGGTGATATCGTAGGTGTTAAGTTAAACTGACCATTTTGCCAATCTGCCTGATAACTCAGGCTTTATCAGAACACATTTGATAGGTAGATTGGTCCAGACTATTATTGGGTGACTCTCAAAGTAGGGTCTGAGCTCTGTGCAAGATACGATTAATGCAAGTACATATTTTGCAAGTAACACATACCTCATTTCTGCATGCAGGAGACTTTAACTTACATAATAGACAGGGTGTTGTTGATCTTCAATCTCTTTGACCAGGACTGATGAGGCTGTCGTAACCTATCAAAAATAAACCCGAAAGGTCTCTAACTAATGCAGCTAGGGAAATCGAAGTCGAATCCACAGGGAGGTTATGTTGCTATCTACTTGCTAATCTAAGTCTGTCGGTGTCACAAATGAGGGTTTAGATATGATAACTAAACAAAACAGCGAAAATTAAAAGAGTCTAACAGATAAGAGAAAGGGACTAGGATGTCAGTTCATCAATGAATGCCAGATAATTGCAGCTAAGGTCACAGATCAATCACATGTATCAGTCTAAGGGGTAATGAAGAGGTCCTTCCGGTCCGCTATTCGCCCTAAAATACTAATAACTTAGCTTCCGCCCTTATTAGAGTATCCTAAAGAATTGTAGCAGGTCTCACTCCTTCCAATCTTCTGATCTAGGTCAGAGTTTGCAAAAACAACTAGAACAATTATGCACATTAACCGTCTAATCGTCATTAAATGCTACTTATAACAACAAAGACATGATACTGACAACAGATCTGCAAACCTGATTAGCAGCTATCACCAATTCATCGATTCCCCTAAATCCTAGTAAGGGGATTAACTACTCATACTAAGTATCATGCTAATAACAATAATTGAAACGATAACTAAACTAAACATAATGATTAAATTGAAATAACAATTAAACTAATTAAGATAAGAGAGTAAGGAGGGAATAAAGAGGAAAATAATTAAGGGAATTCCAAAGTTTAAATTAACTAAAGAGAAAGGAGAGAAAGGAGAAAAGAATTACAAGTATAGATCCGGAATAAGAAGAACAAAGCAACGTAATAGAGGTTCAAGCAGTGAAAAGTTCCGAACCCTAAACCTAATGAATGTTTTTCTCTTATATAGTAATAGATTTTATTATCTAATAATATAATATAGCTAAATATAATAAGTCTCGACATAAATCCTGCGCGTCAGACATGGTTTTGCTCGATCGAGCAACATAAAGTTGGTCGATCGAGTATTTTTTCCTCAAAGGCTCTTGATCGAGCACTAAAGCACTCGATCGAGTACAGTAAGAATCAAGGTATTCGATCGATAGATTTAAAGTACTCGATCGAACACAAAAAAGTACTCGATCGAGCACTAAAGTACTCGATCGAGTGGTTTCAGCGCGTAATTCCTACTTCGCGCACTGAACTTCAAACGGCCGCCATTTCTTCGTTACTTGTCGGAATGAAGAGATTTTCATGGTGTTGGAAAGCTAAGAAGATAACCTTTCACCTCCCGTTAGAATAACTTGAATATCTGTTGTAGAACTCGAGATATGTCTCTTCAAAGTAGGCACTATTAATTTGAAGTTCTTATTTTGCTCGCCAAGCTACCTTACTGCTACGCGCATCACAATTAGTAGTTTCCAAGCTCCGACTCAACTCATCTCCAAAATGTATGCATAGGGACATGTTTTAAGCTTGATTATGCTCCTCTCCGGTTCATACCTGTAAATAATACAAGACAAACCAAAGTAGACTATTCGGGGGACATTTGTAGCTCAGTGCTACTAAATATGCATAGAAATGCGTGCAAATGAAGTACAAAATGCCTATATAAAATGCACGCATCAAACTTCCCCAAACTAAACCTTTGCTTGTCCCCAAGCAAACTAAATGCAACTAACTAGTGGAACGGAGTGAAACTCAGAGCTAACTACATATCGTCCACCTAAACCAGTTTAATGCAATAAATTAACAAAATAGTAACAATGTCATATGCAAACGAGTTATGAAGATGTTTATGATAATAGCTGAACCGTCGACCTTGCAAGACCTTCAAAATTGGACTCTCATAGGTCACTCTCTCTTAATGAAGAAAAGGTTAAGCGTATAAGTGTAAGAGAGAAAGAAAATATAGTCGCTCACCTAAACTACGACCTATATAAACATGCATGCAATCTAATATGACAGAGAATTCTAGCCACCGTACACATACACTCCATCCAACGAGGTCCTATCACATGCCGAGTGCTTACAAAAGTATGGAAAAGTGAGGTAATAGGTAAGAAGGGGCAGAACATTTTGGGAATGAGAGGGCATATGCCAAGCTAGTATCCTAACAAAACCAAATAAACCATATGCACTTCTAATCCAATCTCCAAAACTAAACACAATGCCTTTATTTGGCATAAAACTCACTAAACCAAATACAAACGACTCCTCATAAGATATAACGATAGCATAGGAGTAAAACCGGCATTATTCAAACTCTTTTTCCATTTTTTTTTCTTTCTTTTCTTTCGGTTTTCTGTTTTTTTTTCCTTCTTCTTTTCATTTTTTTTTCCATTTCTCCTTTTTTCTTTTTTTTCAACATTCTCCTTTTCCAAAACTACCAACTCCCATATTTTCAATACAAACCAAATTTGACACAATAAGCAATATAACCACAAAAACAAACACTAAACTAGCTTGACAAGGCAGACTAAATTTGGATGTAGTTAAGGGGTCAAAAGGGCAAATTTAGCTAATGTGGAGCTTATGGGTAACAATGAAATAAAGGGGTATGTAAGCACCTCTCCTACATGTGACACCGGCCACTAACCCAAATGTATGCAGGCAATAAGAAATTGAATTTCATACTTATGCAAATTAATGTTACATGTTATGCAAGGAGTAACTACTCACAATCCTACATAAAACTAGTCATAGATGTCACCAGTTTATACGGCTCTAAATTCTTAGAAATTATAAGTAGGTTGCAAAAATATCAAGTCAAGTCTATTCGTTCAGCTAAATTTTAACACAAACTCGTAGATTATGCAAAATGACTATGCTAAAAGATGTCAAAATTGCAAGACTTAGGGAAATTGACCAAATGTAGTGCAATTTTATTGTTGAAAAACTATCGTTCCGACTCAACCTATATGCTAAAAGAAATATGATTTTTTTGATTTTTTGAATTTTTGAAATTAAAATAAACAATGCATGCAAAAATTAAACGTGCTAACTGAAATGCAATAAAAACAATATCCAGACACAGATATGGATGCATATACCCTCCCCAAACCAAACGATACAGTGCCCTCATTGTACACAACAGCTAGCAGTAGCAGCAATTATATGGGGAAAGAGAAAATGCAAACTAAAGGAAATAAAGAAGGTAAAGAGCAAGAAACTCACAGGATAGCACGAAATAGAGAGAGACCTCCCCAAACCAGCCAGCAACATGGGAGGTCGTAGCTAGCAGCACCGGAACAACTCAATTCGCGAAAACAATACAGGTGGACCTGCAATTACACAAATAGCGCCCCAAAAATAATACCAAAACCAAATCTAAAATTTTCCGTAATCTATAGTCGAGAAAACTAATTATTACGCACACAAAACTAAATAAAAGAATGTCTAAGAAATCCAAATAAAACATGAAAATCCGGGTTGCCTCCCGGTCAGCGCTAGTTTCCGATAGGTCCCAGCTCGATCTTCTTGTCTTCATCCACCAACGCAAACTAATGGCCGACAACAAGGCTTCTGACTAAATGCGGTCCCTTCAGCATCCATGATTTTCACTTTTGGTCACCACAGCACAACATCGGAAGAACAGCGACTCTTTACAGCATCAACTACGCCACGTCTTCTCTTGGCCTTATCCCACGCCCTCTTCTTATGTGGGATGGAATATTCAAATCCTCCTCCCGGGTCTTCTAACCTGTCAAGATATGTATAAGAAGAAACAAGACGATATTCCTCCAACTTGCTCCCCAAATGGGGCGGAGGCGTCAAATCAACAGCAATATATGATTGAACGGAAGGATTAGAAGGAACCCTATCGGGATCAATAAAAGGAATAAAATTATCTCCAATTGGATAGGATTGGTCTTCAATTACCTTCTTCTCATCACCCGGAATGGGCATGAGTGACGAATCAGCGCTGTCCATAGCTAATCAATTCGATCGAGAAGGAACAATACTCGATCGAAGGGTTTCTTCACCAAAACTACTCGATCGAACAATGCTGACTGTTCGATGGAGGTCTTCTTCCTCAGCAGTGCTCGATCGAACAGTGTAGGGTGTTCGATCGAGGTCTTCCTCGTACAAACTATTCGATCGAGTATTGTAAGCTGTTCGATCGAACACTTCCTCATATAAGTCATTCGATCGAACGTTGTAGGTAGTTCGATCGAATTTTTGTTGTTGTACAGTGCATAAGTCTTCGTATGATGCTTCATTTTCAAGTAAATCTTCGAATTCCGAGTCATACATATCATCATCATCAATAGGCAACTCAGGTCCTTCATAAGAAAGACCGCTTTCGGCACAGATAACATATACCGTCTCTGAGTGCCTAAAATCCAACTCGGTAGCTAATTGAGCTATTTGAGACTCAAATCTCTTGAAATAAGGTTATCTTGATTTATCAGATTCTTGCACTAGAAGTCCAAGTGTCTTCACTAAAGACTTCAATTCAGCTATCTCTTCCTTGTTGATAGTAGAGGGAGGAATTTGCTGCGGCGGAAAAGAAAATGAAGGCTTTTGAAAGCCTTGCTGATGAATCGGATGTGGCGACACATAGTAATTCTGCCGCGGAAGCGGAGAATAGTTTGGGTAACCTCCACTTTGAGAACCATAACGGCCTTGTCTATATTGCTGATAGGCATAGACTCGGTCATTCTCCGTATAACAAGTAACAGCATCGTGCCCCGCAGCACCACATCTCTCACAAAATGCCACCTGCTGCGCCATGGGATGGAACATAGGTGGAAGATTAAAGGTACTCGAGCCTTCCCTTTAATGATCTTCTCCCAATAATCCGCTTTAGCTAGACCTGTAGGACCTATCAAAACAGCACTAGAAAAGAAGATAAGAATTGCCTCAAGGAATAAATTCCTTGAGGCTAAGGACAAACTCAAATAAAACAATTAAAAAGCGTTCAATCCCCGGCAACGGCGCCAAACTTTGATGAGGCTGTCGCAACCTATCAAAAATAAACCCGAAAGGTCTCTAACTAATACAGCTAGGGAAGTTGGGATCGAATCCAAAGGGAGGCTATGTTGTTATCTACTTGCTAATCTAAGTCTGTCGGTGTCACAAATGGGGATTTAGATATGATAACTAAACCAAACAACAAAAATTAAAAGAGTCTAACAGATAAGAGAAAGGGACTACGATGTCGGTTTATCAATGAATGCCAGATAATTGCAGCTAAGATCACAGATTAATCACATGTATCAGTCTAATGGGTAATGAAAAGGTCTTTCCGGTCCACTATTCACCCTAAAATACTAATAACTTAGCTTCCGCCCTCATTAGAGTATCCTAAAGAATTGTAGTAGGTCTCACTCCTTCCAATCATCGATCTAGGTCAGAGTTTGCCAAAAACAACTATAACAATTATGCGCATTAACTGTCTAATCATCATTAAATGCTACTTATAACAACAAAGACATGATACTGACAACAGATCTGCAAACCTGATTAGCAGCTATCACCAATTCATCGATTCCCCGAAATCCTAGTAACGGGATTAGCTACTCATACTAATTATCATGCTAATAACAATAATTGAAACGATAACTAAACTAAACATAATGATTAAATTGAAATAACAATTAAACGAATTAAGATAAGAGAGTAAGGAGGGAATAAAAAGGAAAAAAATTAACGGAATTCCAAAGTTTAAATTAACTAAAGAGAAAGGAGATAAAGGAGAAAATAATTACAAGTATAGATCCGGAATAAGAAGAACAAAGCAACGTAATAGAGGTTAAAAAAGTGAAAAGTTCTGAACCCTTAACCTAATGAATGTTTTTCTCTTATATAGTAATAGATTTTATTATCTAATAATATAATATAGCTAAATATAATAAGTCTCGACATAAATCCTGCGCGTCATACTTGGTTTTGCTCGATCGAGCAACATAAAGTTAATCGATCGAGTATTTTTTCCTCAAAGGCTCTCGATCGAGCACTAAAGCACTCGATCGAGTACAGTAAGAATCAAGGTAGTCGATCGAGATATTTAAAGTACTCGATCGAATACAAAAAGTACTCGATCGAGCACTAAAGTACACGATCGAGTAGTTTCAGCGCGTAATTCCTGCTTCGCGCACTGAACTTCAAACGACCGCCATTTCTTCGTTACTTGTTGATGAAGCGATTTTCATGACGTTAAAAATCTAAGAAGACATGCTTTCACCTTCAGTTGGAATCACTTGAATATAGTTGTAGAACTCGAGATGTGTCTCTTCAAAGTAAGCACTAGTAATTTGAAGCTCTTATTTTACTCGCCTAGCTACCTTACTTCTACGTGCATCACAATTAGTAGTTTCCAAGCTCTGACTCAACTCATCTCCAAAATGTATGCATAGGGACAGGTTTTAAGCTTGATTATGCTCCTCTCCGATTCATACCTGCAAATAATAAAAGACAAACCAAAGTAGATTATTCGGGGGAAATTTATAGCTTAGTGCTACTAAATATGCATACAAATGCGTGCAAATGAAGTACAAAATGCCTATATAAAATGCAGCACGAAGGACTCCACTTACCGTTGTTTCAGTGACTGATAGGTAGACTGTCAGGGTTTCTCTTTTGCTTGGCTTGGCCAACAATGGTGAGGAGGACAGGTAAGACTTTAAGTCTAGGAAGGCTATTTCATGTTCAGGCGTCCACTAGAATGATTTGTTCTTCCTGGGTAGGTTGTAGAATGATTTGAATCTTTCGGATAACCTGGATATGAATCTGTTGAGGGCTGCAACTCTTCCTGTCAATTTCTATATATCTTTTACTGACTTAAGTGGCTCTAGCTCCAAGATGGCATATATCTGTTCTGGACTAGCCTCGATTTCTCTATTTGTCACCATGTAGCCTAGGAACCTGCCTGCTGATACTCGAAAGAGGCATTTGGAGGGGTTGAGCTTCATGTTAAATTCTTCCAGGATTTTGAATGCTACTTCCAGGTCTTTCACATGATCTTCAGCCTTTTTTTATTTGACCACCATATCATCAATGAAGACTTCTATTATGTCACCAATTTGGTCTTTGAACATCATATTCACTAGGCGTTGATAAGTTGCCCCTGCATTTTTCAGTCCAAAGGGCATTGCAGTGTAGCATTATATGTCTCTTTCCGTGATAAATGCAGTGTTCTCTTGATCAGCTGGGTGCATTTTGATTTGATTGAATCCGCTGGAGGCATCCATGAATGCTAGCATTTCATGTCCAGCCGTTGCATCCACCATTGCATCAATGTGAGGGAGTGGGAATGTCGGAGTATGTGTCCTCGACAATAATGCGATCACATGTTTAAATCTCATATTAAGAATATATGAGGGAATATAATTTTTATTGTCAACTGATCCACACTAATCGGTAATGATTGGCTGACTAGAGTTTGACATTACTGTCGTATCACGGTGGTGATCAGTTGATCCCTTAAGGTCATACCTCTAGGGAAACATTCTTAATTGATTAATTAATTAATTGTATGACGATACAAGTTAATTAATTCCTTAAAATTGAACAAATGATTTTGTGAGTGAGATTACGTATCTTATTGTAATTCGATTAAATAAGGTTCGTATTAAGTAATTAAATTGTTTTATTACTTAGGTTTATTTATTGTTTATCAAACAATTAAAATAAGGATGAATGGTTTATTATAAATACAAGTTGTTGTGATTTATAATTCTATGACCCATTTAAAGTGCTTGTAATTGTGAATTACTAGTTAATTTTTGTATGTGATTTATTTTGTTTATATAATGATTTTTAATAAGTTAAAAATACATTATTTAAATTACATGTCTAGTAACATGTCCAAAATGTCACACTACACAAATTGACATTTTACAAACTTAAAATGGACCCATTTTAAATGGCTGTGTAGTGTTAATGGGATTATAGGAGTTAGTTGTGTTTTGTTTATTTAATTAAAATGGAAACATAATCATAACCTACAAATGATAGGTATGCATGCCTAAACTCTCGAGAAGAGAAACTTGCAAAAGCATTGGGCACTCTTCCCCTATGCAACCCGGCCACCCTTGTGAATTGGGAGAGTTTTTCTCTCCTAATTCACACAATTCATTAATATAAGATTATTACCTTGTTAATAACTTATCTCTCTAATTGTTTTGAACATACAAGAAAGAAAAATCTCACAATCTCTAATATTATTCCTCTATTACTAGAACTAGTAATCTTATATTATTAGTTATTATTTTAAGGGTTCTTATAGTAATTCTAGTACTAAATTAGTATAGGATTTAAGAGTTATTTCCTTGGTATAATCCTTGAGGAGTAGATTCTACTATTGAATCTAAGGGTTTTTGTTGGAGCATTAGGATTTACTTATGAAGACTAATTGGTAGGAGACTGATTAGTATAATCCATTCGGCCCTCAATGTAAGATTAATCGATTTCTTCTTACTTTGAATTTTAATGTTATGCATGCATAAGATCTTTTTAGTTTATGACTTAACTAATAAACACATAGTTATTAGAAGAATCTAATAAGAGATTAATGAATCTAACAATTGGTGTAATACTCCTACTATTTTGGATATTCTCTTTAAAGTAATTTATTAATAATAATAATAATGTGTCAAAATACTTGAAAATTGATTGATTTATTCTATTCTATTTTACTATTTTATTTGGAAAAGAAATTAGAGTCGTAGTAATATTTGGTCAGACTCAAAACCCATCTTATTTCTCCTTATTAATAGTCAATTGTACCAATTCTAACAGGCGTTCCCTCAAACCCTCATTCCTATTCTCGAATTGTCTTTGCCTCGCCTACCTTCCATTAGAATAACAACGAATAAAGCCAAGCACAATCCTATTAGTTAATCATCATCATTCTTGTAATTTACTATTGCTACTAAAAAATATTATAGTCATCCTCTCTCACTTTGTTCACACAATTTACGTTTTTGGCAAAATTGTTGTCCTTTCACTACCAACGTAGATCCTGCTTCTATCAACTTAGGTAATGGGTTGAAATTATTGACGCGTTTCATAAGGAATATTTGGTTGATTTAACGAGCTTAAGGTAACACGATTCTACCGATCCTATTATTACTACTATTGTTCGGGGTTATATGTTTTATGTGCTAATTGATTTGTCGAAGTCCATGTGCTTAAATTCTCAAAGTGATATATTATGGTGAATATTATTGTGACGGAATATATAGTAGTATTCATATACTTGCTTTATTAATTGTATATTGTTTGTGAGATGGGTCAGCAACGGGGTTAAAGAGTGTTGGAGTAGCGAGTAGAAATTATGTGTAGCAAGTAAACACGTTGCTTTGCAATTTGTGGCATAATGGATTTAGTTTATTTATTAACTTGGGAGTGATTAATGCTGCGCTATGATTATTGGTTATTTGATTGGAAAATCGTCACATGGCTATGGTCAAATCGAATTATATGAATGATGGAGATATTGGATTTTCGGTATTGTAATTTTTATTGTTGATCTCTTTGACCGAGACTCGTGGGTGAGTAGCTTAGAGATTTACTCTAAGTGTTGAGCATGGTTCATTATTGGACCTTTGACGATATTGAAATTGAGATTGAAATTGGTTACTGGTATTGAGTTATGGGGCCTATGTGCTTAGTTATGTTTACGGTCCGGAGTGACCATAGTATTGAGTTATATTATTATGAGTTTGAAATCGATATTGAGATGGAAATATTGTTTCGCGGTCTTATCCGCCAGTTCACTTACCCCTTGTCCTTGGCTTAGGTTCGACGATGAGAATACGATATCCGGTTACTTTGGAGTATTATACTATGAGACGGAGTAATGAGTGAGATGGAGTAATGAGTTGAGATTGAGCTAATTATTGGGATGAGGTTGTTTATTATATTGTGGAGTAGCTTTGAGCTTGAGATTAGTTTATGGGGGAGTGTTTTTATTATTCTCTGTGTTGATTTTTCTTTTTTATGTGTGCTTGTTTCCACGCCATGACCAAAAACTATTCTGCTTATATTGAGGTATTATCTGTTACTCAGCTTTCCAGCTGACGTGTTTTCTCCCTTCTGGGCTACTCGTCATGGGGGTAGTTCCTTTCTGTCTTCTGATTTTGCATTCAGGTCTTCCGCTGCTGTTCAAAAAGGATTTGATTTCAATTGAAGATTTTATTTAAAGTTTTGTAAAAGTTTAAGTTACTTTTGTATATTTTATTTTAAGAGACATTTTGTAATAAAAACTTTGTTTATTAATTATAATATCTCTGTATTTCGGCACGTTTTATAAGTAAAAGTTAGTTTTAATTTAGCCGAAAATCAGGGGTGTTACAATTGGTATCAGAGCCAGGTTTATTTCTTGGTCAGGTGTTGAGATCCTCACATCTTAGCACCGCTCATTTTCACTTTTATTACTTTTCTTAATATTTGAAACCCAAAAAAAAAAAAATGATTTCGGTTTTAAGTTCGAGGACGAACTTTGTTTTTAAGATGGATGGAATGTAATACCACTGAAATTTTTAACTTTGTTGTACTTCTTTTAAGCTCGAACTTCGGGACGAAGTTCATTTTAAGGGGGAAGGATTGTAATACTCCTACTATTTTGGATATTCTCTTTAAAGTAATTTATTAATAATAATAATAATGTGTCAAAATACTTGAAATTTGATTGATTTATTCTATTCTATTTTACTATTTTATTTGGAAAAGAAATTAGTGTCGTAGTAATATTTGGTCAGACTCAAAACCCATCTTATTTCTCCTTATTAATAGTCAATTGTACCAATTCTAACAGGCGTTCCCTCAAACCCTTATTCCTATTCTCGAATTGTCTTTGCCTCGCCTTGAAGGAAATGTAGATTCATATACATTAATAACATACTCATATATGTCTAAACTAATTTGTCATAAAATTAAAACGGATTTTATGCATGCAAACAAAAATATAAATAGAAGAGAAATCACATCCTTACAATGGGTATTTCGGTTTAATAGGGCACAAAAGAAATCTCCTTTTCTTTTGTTCTTGAGCTTTCCTTATGGATGAACAAGATCTAAGTATAAGATCTCTCCCTAAGCTTTATACCCAAGGCTTTCTCTTAATCTAATTAATATTATTTGATCTAGTATAATATTAATCTTATGAAAAATTGAACCAAAATAGTTGGTATTTTAGCTCCTAAAACCGGGTAGAGGAGAAGAGATTTTGGAGTAAATAATCTCTCTAGTTTATCATAAAATGTAGAGAGGTAATTATCTTTCTAACACTAGAATATTATCAATGTAATTGAATGAATAATTTTAGAGAAGAAAACTCTCTAAATGCTAAAGGAAAACCGGTGGGGAGAGGGCTTTTAGGGGAGCCAATGCATGCCCATATTTGTCTTCACAAGGTGAGTAGGCTTGCATGGCTACTTTTAGCTTTTCATAATTATGTTTTCTATTTAAAATATAAACACAATTTAACCCTAAAACTCCTCTAATATTTCGGCACTTATAGCTAATATGGAGTCCATATTATTTTTGTCAATTGTCAATATGTCACATGTCACATGTCACATAAATTTGTTATGTATTTTTAACATATTAAAAATCAACGTATTAATGAAAATACGTCACATACAAAAATTGACTTAGTAATTTCATAATTACTTGTGCCAAAATATTTTACCAATTTATAAATCACAACAGATTGTATTTATATTAATTCATTCAATTCCGATTGTTTCTTTAAACAATAATTTCATCCGAGTAATGACACAATTCAATTACTCAGACCGTATCTCATTTAATCACATTTCAATTTGATACGTAAATTTTACTTCCAAAATCGTCCGTCAATTTTCAAGTAATTTAATTAACTCGTAACATTATACGATTAATTAAATAATCAATTAAGAGTATTGCCCTTTAGGTATGATCTAGGGTCAATCGATCACCACCGTCACACGACATGTAATGTCAAACTCTAGTCACCAATCATTACCGATATATGTTGACCGGTTGTGAGTAACAAAATTACTTCCCAATTGTATTCATTTTAATGAGACTTAAACATGTGATCATCATGATCAACAGTCGTGATCGCATTATTGTCGGAGGACACATATTCCAACAATCTCCCACTTGTCCTCGACAAGTGTGCGTCACCAATTCTCTTGTCCTATTACTATCTCCCACTCAATGCAAGGTGTCTTTCGGTCGTACTTGCAAGTGATCATATCGAGAGTGGTTTCCTCAACGGAGAATAGCGATTGACCGGATTTATCCACTCGGATACCTTCCGAGCGTGGCCACGCATTTCCGATTCATTACTCCTCGAGTGGCCCCGAGATATTGTTATAACCCTGACTAGGGGTGGACAATTCCTATCGCACTCATTCCTTCGACTAGCCACAGCCATCATAACCCAAAATATGCCCATTTGACCCCATTTACGAAGGTCGTAGTAACATAAATCAAAGTTAATCGAAAATGTGCCATCTTAGGAGAATAGTCTTTAGTCAAAAGAATCGACTCATTTGAATACTATAGTAGCTCTCGCCACGACCAGGCTATACAAATTTGCCAGAACTCTATAAGCGGTCATAAGGCCCGACAAAATGTTCTTTAACAGTCTGCCTATGTGATCGACTAGTCATCTCACATGACTCTATGGCACTTGAACTTGCCATCAATCGCCTCACACTCTAGTCACTTCGAGACGTCACCTCATACAAGTGACTATGGGCAAATACTATGTTAATCCGTGTTCACTTTAACGGGGTTCAATTGTCTCTACAACCCGTATGGATGTAACAAAGTATAAATTAAAGATAAAAGACAAATGTGATTATGAACATGAACAAAAACAACACTTTTATTTCATTTCAAAATCTAACAGAAATTTGGTACACGTTTAAGTCCCATGGACGTAACATGTCCATCATGCTTAGCCTGCGATAAAGGCTTGGTGAGCGGATCGGCTATGTTGTCATCCGTCCCAACCTTACAAATCGCAATTTCCTTTCTTTCAATGAAATCTCTTATTACATGATACTTTCTAAGTACATGTCTAGATCTATTACTAGACTTCGGCTCCTTAGCTTGGAAGATCGTCCCACTATTATCACAATAGAGAGTGATGGGATCATTAGCGGTAGGTACTACTTTTAGACCTTCCGTGAATTGCTTGATCCACATGGCTTCCTTGGCAGCTTCTGATGCTGCTATGTACTCAGCCTCCGTTGTCGAATCCGCGGTTACAGCTTCCTTGAAGCTTCTCCAGCTTACGGCACCACCATTGAGCATGAAAACAAAACCAGCTTGTGATTTCATGTCATCTCTATCTGTTTGAAAACTTGAGTCCGTGTATCCTGTAACACGCAACTCAGTGTCTCCTCCAAACACAAGGATAGAGTCCTTAGTTCTTCTCAAGTACTTAAGGATGTTCTTGACAGCAATCTAGTGACTCTCACCTGGATTTCCTTGATATCTACTCGTCATGCTCAAGGCATACGAGACATCAGGACGTGTGCATATCATGGCATACATGATTGATCCAACAGCGGAAGCATAAGGGATCAACTTCATGCGTTCAACATCATGGGGCTCGGAGGGAGATTGAGTCTTGCTCAATATCGTCCCGGTTACCATAGGTACCAAACCCTTTTTGGATTTGTCCATGCTGAATCGTCGAAGAATCTTATCAACATAAGACTCTTGACTTAGTGCCAATATCCTCTTGGATCTATCTCTATAGATCCGGATACCTAATATGCGTTGTGCCTCTCCTAAATCCTTCATTTGGAAGTGGTTACCTAACCACTTCTTGACAGAAGACAACATTGGAATATCATTTCCAATGAGTAGTATGTCATCGACATACAAAATTAGGAACACAACATTGCTCCCACTAAATTTCATGTATAAACATGGTTCCTCAACATTTCGAGTGAAACCATTTTCCTTTATCACATCATTGAATCGATGATTCCAACTTCTTGATGCTTGCTTAAGACCATAAATGGATCTCTTAAGTTTGCACACTTTGTTAGGATTTTTAGAATCAACAAAACCTTCGGGTTGTATCATGTACACCTCCTCTTCTAAATGCCCATTTAGAAAAGCGGTTTTGACATCCATTTGCCAAATTTCATAATCATGAAATGCAGCGATCGCTAACAAAATCCATATGGATCTTAGCATGGCTACGGGGGCGAAGGTCTCATCATAATGGAGACCTTGGACTTGGGTAAATCCTTTTGCCACTAGCCTAGCTTTGTAGACATCGTCATGTCCTTCTATGCCATTTTTGACCTTGAATATCCATTTGCATTGGAGGGGTCTTGCCCCTTTAGGCAAATCTACCAAGTCCCAAACTTGGTTTTCAAGCATAGAATCCATTTCGGACTTCATGGCTTCAAGCCATAAGGTGGAATTAGGACTAGAGATTGCGGCCTTGTAGGTGGCGGGCTCGTCACTTTCCATAAGCAACACATCGAGTGTTCCATCTTCCTCGATAAGTCCCACATATCGATCGGGATGGCGAATTACTCGGCCCGTCCTCCTTAGTGGAGGAGGTACAACCGCGTTAGACGACGAAGGAACATCTTCCTGCGTCTCTACCTCGGTTTGTGGCTCTTGAACTTCATTAAGTTCAAAATTTCTCCCACTCTGTCTCTTAGAGATAAATTGACTTTCTAAGAAGACAGCCTCACTAGACACAAACACTTTGTTTTCTTGAGGTTTGTAGAAGTAGTATCCTCGACAATGCGAGGGGTAACCTACAAAGGTGCATTTTTCGGATCTTGGGGCAAGCTTATTGTCGGCTTTATTCTTGACGTAAGCATCACATCCCCAAATCCTCATATAGGATATATTGGGAACCTTTCCCGTCCACATCTCATATGGAGTCTTTTCGGTGGATTTAGTGGGACTATTGTTCAAAGATCTAATTGCGGTTTGAAGCGCAAATCCCCAAAACGAGTTCGGTAACTCGGTTTGGCTCATCATGGATCGAACCATATCAAGTAGGGTTCGATTCCTCCTTTCGGCAACACCATTGAGTTGTGGTGTTCCGGGTGGAGAAAGTTGTGATATAATACCACAACCTTTCAAGTGTGAATCAAATTCAAGGCTTAGGTATTCACCACCACGATCGGAACGTAGTGCTTTTACCTTTTTGTTCAATTGGTTCTCTACTTTGTTTTGAAATTCCTTGAATTTCTCAAACGCTTCACTCTTATGTTTCATTAAATAGACATGCCCATGTCTACTTAAGTCATCGGTGAAGGTTATAAAGTAGTCATAATTACCACGAGCGGTGATACTCATTGGTCCACACACATCGGTGTGTATGAGTCCCAATAGCTCACTAGCTCGAGTCCCTTTACCACTAAAAGGATTACGAGTCATTTTGCCAAGTAGGCAATATTCGCATGTACCAAATGATTGATAATCAAATGGTGTAATCACATTAGTAGAAATTAATCTTTTGATGCGATTCTCGTTTATGTGACCTAATCGACAATGCCAAATGAACGCTTCACTTGGGTCACTTGTTTTGAGTTTCTTTGATTGAATGTTATAAATATCATTTGTTGGATTTGAGGTCTCTAAAATGTAAATGCCATTAATGGAAGAAGCTTGGCCAATAACCAAATCATTCCTAGAAATAGTACAACGATTGTTCTTAATGACAAAACAAAAACCGTCCATGTCTAGCATGGCAATTGAAATAATGTTTTTAGAGAGCGTAGGCACATAAAAACAATTATGCAAATACAACTCAAATCCATTTGGCAAAGCTAGAACATAAGTTCCTTTGGATTCGGCCGCTACCCGAGCTCCATTTCCAAGGCGTAGATCCACATCTCCCTTGCTAAGCCTCTCCACATCTCTTAAACCCTGTAAATGATTACAAAGGTGAGAACCACAACCGGTATCTAGTACCCATGTCGTAGTGGAAGTATAATTTATATCAATAACATAAATTTCTTTAGGAATTGTACCTTTTGGAGTAATGAGTCCTTCCCTTATATTTCGCAAATACATAGGGCAATTCCTAAGCCTATGTCCCATGCCATAGCAATAATGGCACTCATCATTAACTTGCTTGAAGTTTTTGATTTTCTTTCCTTTCTTCTTAAACCTCTTGCCCTTTGAAGCAAGAACTTGATTGCTAGAGCTCCCACTAGCTTTGGCATCTTTATCTTCCAGAGACAAAGACCCTATAGACCGTATGAGGTAGTCTTCCTGAGATGGACTCACACGAGGTCTAGTAGAAGTGGGTGGTTTAGAAGAGGTGATGAAGTTAAGGTTTCCATCCGAACCTATCCCAAAATGAAGTTCTCTAGTTGTATCGAAATTATTGTTGGAGCATACGTCGTCAAGAACATGGTGATATGACTCAATAGTAATTGGTGCGGTAGCATTTGAAGGATTCATTGTAATGCACTACAAATATGGAGGAAAGGAAATATTAACATTTGTCTTTTTAAATCATACTTGCAAATTAACAAGATATGAACATTTATATAGTGACCTCTACCCAACTATAATAAATGATTCCAAGACCCAAATTCATATCGACTTAGGCACGGTATGGCCGATGAAACCCTTATCAATATAACTCGGTGGATTAACGTTTTAATCGATTCTACTTTTAGAACTCTTGGTCGATAAAATTACTCTAATATTTATCTATAGCCCGGAACACATGCAACTACGGTCGCGAATACTTCCGTTGAGCTCAATCCAAATTTCGAATAAATGTGTCCATGATCCAAATCCACATCAACTTGGGCACGGTATGGCCGATGAAACCCTCATTAATATGAACTCGGTGGATTAACACTCATCACCCACTTCCCCTACGTAACAAGGTTTGTACCCCCGGTAGGGCCGAGTGCACTCCCTCGCGAAATAGGTTTTCATGGTTTCTACTATTTGGTAAGGCTATGTCTCAATTAATTGTTTTAGCGAGAGGTCATGTCAATTTATTATCCATCACGTTTTAAGTGAACTAAAGCGGTGAACTACGATAATTATAATTGACACGGTCGATAAACTCGATAAAATAAGGATGCATGTTTTAGTTATGGCGATTTAGCGATGCATGTGACATAAAATAAAATGCAAGCATAAAGATAAATAAATCCTAGTATGGCCTTTCCTAAAATAGAAAAACTATTAATCTATTACATATTCGGAAACCAACTCCATTGGTCCCTTGAACTTCGGTTGTGGCACGCATCTCGAGGTAACACCGTCTTTATGTATCGCCATTCTTGAAGTAATCCGTCTTTTGGAACTCCGGAATGAATAAAATTACATAATAAATTACATAATTTCCTATTATACATTTGTAACTAAAATAAAATAAATCTATTAAATTACAAAACGGTGATACGAGATCACAATAAAAATTACAACCGAATCGATATTCCCATACATTTCGGGAAATACCAATTAAAATCTAAGGCCATACTAAGTAAAATTACATAATTCAAAATTACATAAATTAAAATTATGACAATCATAAAGGAAAAATGCAGCATTATAATATGTATGAACATGCTCAATTTTATGCTAAATCGCCTTTTAATTAGCCAATATCGTATATTACTCGGTTTTTACGGATTCGCGTGATTCCAACATTTTATAATCACAAAAATGCATAAACTCATATTTATGCATAAGTTAATTACCCTAACCTCTTAGGACTCAAAATATAGTTTTCACTAATAATTTGACCATAATTAACCCATATTAACAAAATTGTTCATAAATGGACCAAAAATACAAAAATAAGCTATTAAACTTCAAATAAATCCAAAAATTTCAAATAAATTTGAAATTTGAAATTTAAATTCATGAACATTCTGGAAATATTCCATGACACTCATAATGTTCAAAATCTTAGGTTAAAAATTTCGAAATTTTTCCGGAAAAACAATGTTGCGGTTTATCGATCTTAATAAAATAATCATAAAAACATGGAAAAATTATTTTCATTAACTTTTCAATTTTAGATCTGAAAAATATATTAAAATGAAACATTAGACGTTTTTCGTAAGTCATAGATTATGTTTTTATTAATTTTCACTAATAATGTCACTATTTATGCCATTTTTCTTCAAAAATTCATAAATCATGCAAAAAGACTTATTTATAGCCAATTATTTTACACACATCTTGTAAAATTGCATGTGACAACATATTAATTTTCTATGACCAGATTCGAAATTTAACTCATATTAACCTATTTTTCACTTAAATCCGAATTTAATAAAGAAAAATTCATTTTTCGAGCATAACAAGTCCAAAAATTATGAAAATTTACAGGTTATCTCAAAATATTATATGTGACAACATATCCAAAAACCAAGTGAAAATTCGAAGTATAGCTATTTTTAGACCAAAAATGAAATTTTTACTCATAAAATCATATTTAAATGTCATTATTATAAAATATGAACAATAAAAATCCGAAAAATCAACCAAAGTATCCTAAAACACTTTAGGACCAGAAATATTAACATGCATGTAATAATTTCGTGATATATCATAATAACACAAATTTTATAAGTTTTATTTGTTATTCATATAACTCGGAAAAACTTTTAACCAATTTGCATGCAAACAACCGTGGCTCATGATACCGATTGAAGGAAATGTAGATTCATATACATTAATAACATACTCATATATGTCTAAACTAATTTGTCATAAAATTAAAACCGATTTTATGCATGCAAACAAAAATATAAATAGAAGAGAAATCACATCCTTACAATGGGTATTTCGGTTTAATAGGGCACAAAAGAAATCTCCTTTTCTTTTGTTCTTGAGCTTTCCTTATGGATGAACAAGATCTAAGTATAAGATCTCTCCCTAAGCTTTATACCCAAGGCTTTCTCTTAATCTAATTAATATTATTTGATCTAGTATAATATTAATCTTATGAAAAATTGAACCAAAATAGTTGGTATTTTAGCTCCTAAAACCGGGTAGAGGAGAAGAGATTTTGGAGTAAATAATCTCTCTAGTTTATCATAAAATGTAGAGAGGTAATTATCTTTCTAACACTAGAATATTATCAATGTAATTGAATGAATAATTTTAGAGAAGAAAACTCTCTAAATGCTAAAGGAAAATCGGTGGGGAGAGGGCTTTTAGGGGAGCCAATGCATGCCCATATTTGTCTTCACAAGGTGAGTAGGCTTGCATGGCTACTTTTAGCTTTTCATAATTATGTTTTCTATTTAAAATATAAACACAATTTAACCCTAAAACTCCTCTAATATTTCGGCACTTATAGTTAATATGGAGTCCATATTATTTTTGTCAATTGTCAATATGTCACATGTCACATGTCACATAAATTTGTTATGTATTTTTAACATATTAAAAATCAACGTATTAATGAAAATACGTCACATACAAAAATTGACTTAGTAATTTCATAATTACTTGTGCCAAAATATTTTACCAATTTATAAATCACAACAGATTGTATTTATATTAATTCATTCAATTCCGATTGTTTCTTTAAACAATAATTTCATCCGAGTAATGACACAATTCAATTACTCAGACCGTATCTCATTTAATCACATTTCAATTTGATACGTAAATTTTACTTCCAAAATCGTCCGTCAATTTTCAAGTAATTTAATTAACTCGTAACATTATACGATTAATTAAATAATCAATTAAGAGTATTGCCCTTTAGGTATGACCTAGGGGTCAATCGATCACCACCGTCACACGACAGTAATGTCAAACTCTAAGTCACCAATCATTACCGATATATGTTGACCAGTTGACAGTAACAAAATTACTTCCCAATTGTATTCATTTTAATGAGACTTAAACATGTGATCATCATGATCAACAGTCGTGATCGCATTATTGTCGGAGGACACATATTCCAACACGCCTACCTTCCATTAGAATAACAACGAATAAAGCCAAGCACAATCCTATTAGTTAATCATCATCATTCTTGTAATTTACTATTGCTACTATAAAATATTATAGCCATCCTCTCTCACTTTGTTCACACAATTTACGTTTTTGGCCAAATTGTTGTCCTTTCACTACCAACGTAGATCCTGCTTCTATCAACGTAGGTAATGGGTTGAAATTATTGACGCGTTTCATAAGGAATATTTGGTTGATTTAACGAGCTTAAGGTAACACGATTCTACCGATCCTATTATTACTACTATTGTTCGGGGTTATATGTTTTATGTGCTAATTGATTTGTCGAAGTCCATGTGCTTAAATTCTCAAAGTGATATATTATGGTGAATATTATTGTGACGGAATATATAGTAGTATTCATATACTTGCTTTATTAATTGTATATTGTTTGTGAGATGGGTCAGCAACGGGGTTAAAGAGTGTTGGAGTAGCGAGTAGAAATTATGTGTAGCAAGTAAACACATTCCTTTCCAATTTGTGGCATAATGGATTTAGTTTATTTATTAACTTGGGAGTGATTAATGCTGCGCTATGATTATTGGTAATTTGATTGGAAAATCGTCACATGGCTATGGTCAAATCGAATTATATGAATGATGGAGATATTGGATTTTCGGTATTGTAATTTTTATTGTTGATCTCTTTGATCGAGACTCGTGGGTGAGTAGCTTAGAGATTTACTCTAAGTGTTGAGCATGGTTCATTATTGGACCTTTGACGATATTGAAATTGAGATTGAAATTGGTTACTGGTATTGAGTTATGGGGCCTATGTGCTGAGTTATGTTTACGGTCCGGAGTGACCATGGTATTGAGTTATATTATTATGGTTTGAAATCGATATTGAGATGGAAATATTGTTTTGCGGTCTTATCCGCCAGTTCACTTACCCCTTGTCCTTGGCTTAGGATCGACGATGAGAATACGATATCCGGTTACTTTGGAGTATTATACTATGAGACGGAGTAATGAGTGAGATGGAGTAATGAGTTGAGATTGAGCTAATTATTGGGATGAGGTTGTTTATTATATTGTGGAGTAGCTTTGAGCTTGAGATTAGTTTATGGGGGAGTGTTTTTATTATTCTCTGTGTTTATTTTTCTTTTTATGTGTGCTTGTTTCCACGCCATGACCAAAAACTATTCTGCTTATATTGAGTTATTATCTGTTACTCAGCTTTCCGGCTGACGTGTTTTCTCCCTTCTGGGCTACTCGTCATGGGGGTAGTTCCTTTCTATCATCTGATTTTGCTTTCAGGTCTTCCGCTGCTGTTCAAAAAGGATTTGATTTCAATTGAAGATTTTATTTAAAGTTTTGTAAAAGTTTAAGTTACTTTTGTATATTTTATTTTAAGAGACATTTTGTAATAAAAACTTTGTTTATTAATTATAATATCTCTGTATTTCGGCACGTTTTATAAGTAAAATTTAGTTTTAGTTTAGCCGAAAATCATGGGTGTTACAATTGGTATCAGAGCAAGAGTTGTTGCATGCATAATCGGTCATTGTTTTTCCGAGTTAATAAGTTAACATATAAAACACGAAATTTGCGATTTATGATGATAAAGAGCACAAAATTTTTGCATGATAAACATTCTGGTCCTAAATCGATTTTAGGACATTTTTGATGATTTATGGTATTTTATTGCTCTTTAATATGATTTTAGTATTTTTATTACATTTTATTGAATAAAATGTCATTTAAAATGCTAAAATTAGTTAGACTATGATTCTGACCTTGAAATGTTTCTACATCCTCACATGCATATTTTACACATTGTATGTAAAATTTCGTATAAAATGGTTTTATATTGCATGTTGTATGATTTTTACATGATAAAGATTGATTAAATAGAGGTATTTTGTTAAAAATGGTTAGACTTCGTCTCTGCCCATGAAATTATAGTATATTGTCACATGCAATATTTACACACTGTATGTAAATTTTGAGATAAAAGGGTTTTATTTTGCATGATTTATGATTTTTAGATGTAAAAATCACATAAATAGTGACTATTTTAACATAAATAGCTAAAATGAATTTTATGGGATGAAATTTTTCCCAAATGTTGTATATATGATATGAACATCAGATCTAAAGTTGCATGTTAAATTTCGTATGATTTAAATGGTTATTAATTTTTATGAGATATAAATTGCTAAATAGCATCTTTAATAGTCATTAATATAAAAATTCGATTTTTAGGCTTAAAATTTGTCATTTCCAGGTTCAAGAAATTATTTAGAATATTCAAAATTTCAATTTTGATTTATTGCATAATTTTGTGTTTAATTTGGAATTAAAGGGTAAAAATTATGTTTTATACTATTTATTTGTGAAATAAATTAAAATAATCTAAGGATAAATTTTTATTATATTTTGGAATGTTGGAAATTTTTTAGAATATACAAAATTATGATTTTGAAAATTTTGAATTTTTATGACTTTTTGGGAATTATTTCCTTATTATTATGAATAATAGTGTTCAAAGAGCAATAATAAAATATCAAGTTGAATTATTGTCAAGTATTTAGTGAAGACTAAATTTTTGAGTCCTAAGAAGGTTGGGGTAGTTAACTTGAACATAGATTTGATTTATGTAATATTGTGTGATTTTAAAAGGTTAATTGTCACAATAATCCATAAAATCGGACCATATATACGATATTAATTTAAATAGGGCGATTTGGCACATCACATGACATGTTTCATACATATATTAATGCTGCATTTTAGTATGATTGTCATATTTTAATTTTACGTAATTTTAAATTATGTAATTTGTACTTAGTATGGCCTTAGTTTTAATTGGTATATCCCGAAATAAATGGGGACATCGATTCGGTTGTAATTAATGTGATCTCGTATCACTTTTATTTTATTTTTGTTTTTCTTTTTATAATGTATAAAGTAGAAAAGCTATGTAATTTATTTATTCCGGAGTTCCTTGAAGACGGTGTCATTCGAGAAGGTGGTCCGACAAAGACGGTGTTGCCTTGAAGTGCGTGGCATATGAAGTTCAAGGGACCAAAGGAGTTGGTTTCCGAATTTGTAAATAATTTATTTGATTTAATATTTTAGGAAGGCCATACTAGGATTTTATCTTTTGCTTTGCATTTGTTTATATGTTTGCATGCATAGCCAAATCGCCATAACTACGCATGCATATCATTATTTTATCGAGTCCTCGACCGTGTCAATTATAATTATCGTAGTTCATCGCTTTAGTTCACTTAAATTGTGATAGATGATAAAATTGAAAAGACCTCTCACTAAATAATAATTGAGAATTAGCCTTACCAAATAGTAGAACTATGAATCCTAATTTCATGAGGAAGTAGGCTCGGCTCACCGGGGTGCTAAACTTGTTACGTTGGGTAAGTGGGTAGTAAAATGTTATTACATCCAAATATGGGTTGAGCTTAATGGAAGTATTCGTGACCGTAGTAGCATGTGTTCCGGGCTTAAGATAAATATTAAAATAACTTTATCGACCGAGAGTTCTAGTGGACTTAGCTAAGAGGCTAGTGGACTTAGCTAAGGAGGCTAAGGAAAGGAATGCTGAGAAAAGGAAGGCGGAGAGTGAAAGTGGCAACCAATCGGGTCACAAGAGGGGCAATCACAATCAACCTAGGACCTATTCTGGAGGATCTAGTTATGCACGGGGGATCTCGAGCTTGGGGAAGAGCAGGCAGCCGGAGTACTACTGATAACTCCAATCTTACCTGCTTCAAATGTGGCGAAGTGGGTCATAAGAGGCATGAGTGTAGCAGTGCTAGAGGAGGAGGGGGTTTTCCAGGGACATATCAGGGAAACGTTTCGTAGGCTCCAAGCCAAAGCTGTGCTAGCAATAGGCCATCTGGGTCGTGGGGTAATTCGCGGAGGGCAGAACAATAATAATGGCGGCTACAACCGCAATAATGGAGGATCCTATCAACGTCCGAACAACAGTGTGACGCAGAACTCGGTAGCCAAGACGACTAATTAGGCTACCAAGGTTCAGGGTGGAGGTCAGAAAAGCAGTGGGAAACTCTTTATGATGGGCAAGCAGGAAGCGGAGAATGATGCTCACGTTGTTACCGGTACCTTTCTTGTTCATAATACGCCATCTTTAGTTCTGTTTGATTCGGGGGCAACCCACTCTTTTGTGTCTAGGAGTCATGCCTTAGCTATGCGTTTGGGAGAATATGAACTGGTGAAAGGTAATGTGTTTATACCTTCGGGAGAGTCAGTGTCATGTTCTAAGTTGTATAGGGATGTGTGGACATGGGCCACCCGCGCCGCACACACCCGCGCGTTGGTTTCGAGGCGGCGACACTTCTTCCATGGAACCTTGGTTTGCCAAAGTACGTCATGTGCCGTTACCGATTGGTGAGGCATTAAAACCGGTGAAAGGTTGAATAAGCTTGCATTTGTGGAGTTGCCATCAATTTATTGTGGAAAAATTGGAAACCGTTCGAATACCTCGTGCCATGTCAAGACACAAAGTAATGACATGAACACTAAGAACGAACTCGTTACCCTTAGCATTCCATGTCCAGAATGACTCTGGATATTCCAATGGACACGGATGTCCAGAGATAATTGGAGTAAAAGGTGAGGGTACGTATTAGGAAGATCTTTAATTCGAATACCTAATCCCGCCCGCCTCGATAGCGGCCTCTACTAATGATTAGGAAAATTGTTCATATTTTATATGTCGTCGATGTAATGCATGCAATGCAACAAACATGGATTAATCCTAGCATGTGAAATTAGACTATGTCGGTTAACAAGTAATTAGCAAACAATTTGGGTCGAAGTGGATGCCAGATTCAATACATGTGAATAATTAAATCATACATAATAACAATGATAAATGAATTACAATAATCAAAATTACAAATGTTACAAGGCTTTATTTTATCTACGTCAAAAGCATGCTAGAAGACGGGATTTCGAAGAAGAAAATAAAATTAGAAATTAAAATATAATTTAAAATAGGAAAATACGTCAGATCAGGGGTGATAATACGAATAATAGTTGATTTAAACCGTAATTAGGAGCTACATCAAAGCGAGAAAGAGTTCAGAGACAGAAACTAGCCCAGAACAGGCGCAGCATCTGCTGCATCCTCTGGAAGAGGCGCAACACCTTATGCGTCTGTTCTAGAGCTGGGCTCTGGCTGTGAAGTCGTAACCACAACATTGTTATCGTACATTGGTATATTTAAGATCGATTATCGATATTAGGCTTGAATGGAAGTGCTTTAACCGATTATATTTATCTGGGCAAGTCATAAAGCGAATTAAAACAAGAAATTACAGCGGTTTACATGATTATGATTAACTCGTGTCGGAAATACAAAAGACGAGACTTGAGAGTAGATTAGGACGAAAACTGGACAAATAAGACCTGGAAGAAAACTTACATATCAAATTAGGATTCCAGAACCGCGACATGAACAAGTCGAAACCCCGAAGAATTGATTTGAATTTAAACGGCGAAAACCCTCAAATATTTAATTACTTGGGATTAAGGACGAATTAAGCATTGTAATTAAAAAGAAACAGTGGAAACATGATTTATATACGGAAAATAACAAAGAACGAAAGAAAAAGAAAGAAATAAGAAAAGAGAAAACTTGCAGAAAGTCGAGATAGAAGAAGAAGAGCAGGAGCAACGAGCAACCTCTGAAAAAGGCGCATCAAAACTGCGATCCTTCGAAGAGGCGGAGCTGCTGCTGCGTTCCTTCTCGACGTCTGGCCTCTGCTGTTTCGTAAAAACGGTTTCAAAAGATGGATTTTAAATCGGTTTTCGAACATGCTTTTGATATAGATCTACATTAATTAATAGAAAATAAAAGTACAATAATAAAATGGGATTTACACCCTCAGACTTACATGTTTGACGAAATAAGATTGACTAAAGTTATCGTTTTACTGATTGCTTGACTCGAATATGCGTGGAAAGTGCATGTAACACCCCTGATTTTTCGGCTAAAATAAAAACAATCTTTACATATAAAACTCGCCGAAATAGAGGGATATTATAATTAATATATAAAGTCTCTTATTACAAAATCTCTTTTATACAAATGAAAACAAAATGGAACAAATCTTTTACAAAGTCTTTAATAAAAATCTTTTCTTGAAATAAAAATCCTTTTAAACAGCAGCGGGACCTGAAAAAGAAACCAGAAGACAGAAAGGAACTACCCCCATGACGAGTAGCCCAGAAGGGAAAAACACGTCAGCCGGGGAGCTGAGTAACACATAATACCTCAATATAAGCAGGTTAGTTTTTGGTCATGGCGTGGAAACACGGACATGTAAAAAAATAAAAATAAACATAGAGGATAATAAAAACACTCCCCATTAACTAACTAGTAGCTCAAACCAACTCCACAATATAATAGTCACTCTCGTCCAATTTAATTAACTCAATCTCAATTCATTACTCCATCTCATTCATTACTCCGTCTCACTCATCACTCCGTCTCATAATATAATACTCCAAAGTAACAATGTACTGTATTCTCATCGTCGAACCTTAGACAAGAACAAGGGGTGAGTGAACTGACGGATAAACCGCGAAACGATATTTCCATCTCAATGTCAATTCCAATCTCATAATATAACTCAATAACCAGGGTCACTCTGGACCGTAAACACAATATGGCAAAACGGCCTCATAACTCAATACTAGTAACCAATCTCAATCTCAATATCAATATCATCAAAGGTTCAAAGAACCGTGCTCAACACTTAGAGTAAAACTCTAAGCTAGTCACCCACGAGTCAAGGTCAAAAGATACGACAATAAAAACACAATACCAATATTGATCTACAAAAATAATATCATACCAATTAACTTCAATATACGAATAAAAGGGCGAAGTCCTCAAGACCACTTCTTACAATAGTAAGTGTGCACCTGACTAATTTGCCTAACAAAATCCCATTAACTAATTTTCCACTCAAATACCTTAGTTCTCGCTTTTAGTCCCACCTTTTACCATGAATAATTTTCTCGCTAAAATAACAGTACTAGTAGCAGCCTATTCCGAAACAACCCCAAATTTTGGTACCATTATACATATCTCGTGCCATTCGTACTGAAATTTACCAAACCCCATAATCTTACCCATCTCACAAACAATAAAATTATCTTATCAATAGAAAATATTAACTATTAATATAAAATACTCCCCCCGTACCACACCAAAGGTAACACTTACTATAAACGGACGTACCACACCAAAGGTAACATCCCTTATTTGGCCCATAATATTACCAAGTTATCCTTATACCCATTTGATATTTACACAAAATGCCATTACATACCCCACCTACCAACCCACAATTACATACCCCACCTATTTTTTCCCTCTTTACCCTTACTTTTTTCATCTTTTCTTAAATACTCCATTTTCCTCTACGTTACCTTTGGTGTGGTACGGAGGGAGTAACAATTACTAGTATTCAACTCAAATAAGCATATAAGAATCGTAAGAAACTAATAACAATTAACATGTAAACACATAACCTCGAACAATAGTAATAATATTAGGATCGGTAAAATCGTGTTACCTTAACGAAAATTACTCTGCTATTGAACTCTCGCAATGATCAAAAGATGACAAATATGGGCAGTGAAGATTTCAAAAGGGGCAACGTAATTGAGGTCGAGCAATTTAGGCAATTGCTTGATCCAGAAGTAGGAGAACATATTTAAAAATAGGATACAATTGATAAGATCTTTTTAATGTTTGATGAATTGGATTATGTAAATAAGTGGTGCCTTTGTACACCAACACCTATCACAAGGGATTTGATAAGTAGATGGGCAATAAGAAGTAGGCGGCTAAAAAGGAATAAAGATGAAAGTAAGAAAATCAGGGCTAGAAAATATTAGGTAATAGAATAGAAATAGGTAATTTAACTCGCTGAAACATCATAAAACAAAATAAAAATAAATTAATATTATAAAAATATTCGGGTATTACAGTCTTCCCCTTTTAAAAGGAACTTCGTCCCCGAAGTTCGATATCCTCTATTTACTAAATGAATAGGTGAAACTAGGAATTTTCCCGCTCAAATCACCATCAACTACAAATTGGGCCTTAATACTAAATAGGTTTGGTTATTCTAAAATATTAGGCCTAAACTTTTATTTATTCTATACAAATATTGGCCTACTTTATACAAGTAATTCTTATTTCTCAATATTTGTAGAGAAATATATTACACTTCAATACTTTAGACTACCATATATTTTACGTATGCTATATTACATGATATATGTCAGTTTGTAAGATTACTATACTCCCTCCTATCCACCCTTTTTTTCCCCTTTGAAGTGGGCACGGAGATTAAGGGTGGGGAGTATAATATTGATAAATATATGAGTGGGGTTTGGTAATTGGAGAGAGGTATGAATAGTTATGATTAAATATTAATAAAGGAGATGAGTGGGGTTTGGTTATTGGAGAGAGGTAGGAATAATTAGAATTAAATATTAATAAAGTATATAGTGGGGTTTGATGAGTGGAAAGAGGTAAGAGTATAATATTAATAAAAACTTTCTCAAAAAGGAAAAGGGAAAAAAACCTGAATAATCCGTTTTAGGAAATAGGGAAGAAAAGAGTGGATAGGAGGGAGTATATTTTACTATTATTATTATTATTATTATTATTATTATTATTATTATTATTATTATTATTATTATTATTATTATCACATTTTAACCATTTTTATTTTAATTATTATATTAAAGAATTTTCTCCATCACAATTATCTTTGTCTCTTATTTAAAAAATACATGGCCGAAATACTAATTAGTGTAATTTTAAAAAATACGAAAATCTCCATAAAATACAACACTAAAAACACATTTTTTATTAAAATTAGTAAATGTAATGATATTTTGACTTTTCGTTATAAGATTGTCCTCAAGTTTTCGCGTTTCTATCTTAATAATTAATATAACACATCAATATTGTAGACTCTAACAGTAAATTTAAAGTGTAATTATTAATAATGCTAATTTCTATATATTAATACAATCTAAAACACCGTGCATTGCACGGGATCTAAACTAGTTGGAAATTAAACAAATTTGAAAATTTGAGTAGTATTACATTCCACCCACCTTAAAAATAAAGTTCGTCCTCGAACTTAAAATATTTCATAATGAAGGGAGTTAAAACTTCCGAAAAGTTTAAAAAGTGAAAACGAGCGGTGCTAAGATGTGACGATCTCAACACATAACTAAGAAAGAACCCGCTCTGATACCAATTGTAACACCCCTGATTTTTCGGCTAAAACAAAAACAATCTTTACATATAAAACTCGCCGAAATAGAGGGATATTATAATTAATATATAAAGTCTCTTATTACAAAATCTTTTTTATACAAATAAAAACAAAATGGAACAAATCTTTTACAAAGTCTTTAATAAAAATCTTCTCTTGAAATAAAAATCCTTTTAAACAGCAGCGGAAGACCTGAAAAAGAAACCAGAAGACAGAAAGGAACTACCCCCATGACGAGTAGCCCAGAAGGGAAAAACACGTCAGCCGGGGAGCTAAGTAACAGATAATATCTCAATATAAGCAGGTTAGTTTTTGGTCATGGCGTGGAAACACAGACATGTAAAAAAATAAAAATAAACATAGAGGATAATAAAAACACTCCTCATTAACTAACTAGTAGCTCAAACCAACTCCACAATATAATAGTCACTCTCGTCCAGTTTAGTTAACTCAATCTCAATTCATTACTCCATCACATTCATTACTCCGTCTCACTCATCACTCCATCTCATAATATAATACTCCAAAGTAACCATGTACTGTATTCTCATCGTCGAACCTTAGACAAGAACAAGGGATGAGTGAACTGGCGGATAAACCGCGAAATAATTTTTCCATCTCAATGTCAATTCCAATCTCATAATATAACTCAATAACCAGGGTCACTCTGGACCGTAAACACAATATGGCACAACGGCCTCATAACTCAATACCAGTAACCAATCTCAATCTCAATATCAATATCGTCAAAGGTTCAAAGAACCGTGCTCAACACTTAGAGTAAAACTCTAAGCTACTCACCCACGAGTCAAGGTCAAAAGATACGACAATAAAAACACAATACCAATATTGATCTACAGAAATAATATCATACCAAATAACTTCAATATACGAATAAAAGGGCGAAGTCCTCAAGACTACTTCTGACAATAGTAAGTGTGCACCTGACTAATTTGCCTAACAAAATCCCATTAACTAATTTTCCACTCAAATACCTTAGTTCTCGCTTTTAGTCCCACCTTTTACCATGAATAATTTTCTCGCTAAAATAACAGTACTAGTATGAGCCTATTCCGAAACAACCCCAAATTTTGGTACCATTATACATATCTCGTGCCATTCGTACTGAAATTTACCAAACCCCATAATATTACCCATCTCACAAACAATAAAATTATCTTATCAATAGAAAATATTAACTATTAATATAAAATAGGGTTATTTAATGAGAATAATCCAACCTATGTCTCATCTTCTCATATTAATCCATGCTAACGATTAACTGAGAAAAATCCTACTTATGACCTCATTTATCTTTCATTGAACTTTGCCTATTTTTAACCTATTACTACCGGTAAGCAATCAGGTCACCACCTTAATTCTTATTCTTCAGTACCCCTTCTTCCTCTATAACCTTCATCCATTTTTTCCCCTTTATCGACAATCATCATCAACACTCTCATCATGTAACCAAAAAAAAATCATCAGCACTCTCATCATCGGACAACCTTCGTCATTTAGTGATCTCACCCAAAAACAACAACAATTTGATAATTTCACACAGCCTCTAACCCACCACAATCAATCAATCATAAACACACTTATCCACATTATCACCACCTACCTACAAACATTACCACCACCACCACCACCACCACCACCACTACAAAGACGAAAGACGAAGTCATGATTCTTAATTCATATTCAAGACGACATCTCTTTCGATTTTCCGGTCTGCTTCCTTGGGTTTTAGTCTTTAAGGTTACCATTAGACATTTTCGTTCTTCTGTTAGTCGTTTTTCTTGTTGTTGTTGATGTTGAAGATCCAATATGATGATATTTATGTTTAGGTTGAATAATAAACCTCCAGTTATGGGTTGAAGTTTTAATTTAGGTTGATTAATAAACCCAGATCTTTTTTAAAGTTAGGTTTCAAATCGATTTGAGTTTGTTGATAAACCCCCAAAATATCTGGGTTTACAATCTGGTTTCTGGGCTCACCCATAATCAATTTCTTGGTTCACTCATGATAAACCCCAAAAAATCGATTGGGTTTGTTAATGATTAACATCGGCTGGAAGGGAATCGATTGGAAGATGGTGGCTAATTATTTGGGTTTGTTGATGATTAAAATTTCCATTAACAACCACCACCAACAACAAGGTATTAGCCTTCCGCCAAAAAAAATTGTCCTGCCTTGAAGCTTTGATGTTGTGAAGGGAGAATTGGAAATGAGACAACACTATTTTTTGAAATCCTGAACTCTAGCAATGGAGTGAAGTTTGTATTTTACTTATGAATGATTATGGAGGTGTACTTAGGAGGTGGTAATGGAAGAAAGTATAGTATGCAAGGAAGGAGATGGAAGGGTTTAATGACTGAATTTTTTTTTTTTTTCTAAAGGCGACCTGAAAAATAGGTAGCCGGTTACCTGGTCTAATTTGAGAAAAATGAGGTCATAAGTTGGATTTTTCTCAGTTAATCGTTAATATGGATTAATATGAGAAGGGGAGGCATAGGTTGGATTATTCACGTTAAATAACCCTATAAAATAACAATTACTAGTATTCAACTCAAATAAGCATATAAGAATCGTAAGAAACTAATAACAATTAACATGTAAACACATAACTTCGAACAATAGTAATAATATTAGGATCGGTAAAATCGTGTTACCTTAACGAAATTTACTCTGCTGTTGAACTCTCGCAATGATCAAAAGATGACAAATATGGGAAGTGAAGATTTCAAAAGGGGCAACGTAATTGAGGTCGAGCAATTTAGGCAATTGCTTGATCCAGAAGTAGGAGAACATATTTAAAAATAGGATACAATCGATGAGATCTTTTTAGTGTTTGATGAATTGGATTTATGTAAATAAGTTGTGCCTTTGTACACCAACACCTATCACAAGGGATTTGATAAGTAGATGGGCAATAAAAAGTAGGCGGCTAAAAAGGAATAAAGATGAAAGTAAGAAAATCAGGGCTAGAAAATATTAGGTAATATAATATAGGTAATTTAACTCGCTGAAACATCTTAAAAAAAAAATAAAAAAAAAATTAATATTATAAAAATATTCGGGTATTACAGTCTTGCCCTCTTAAAAGGAAATTCGTCCCCGAAGTTCGATATTGGAAATAAAACAAATTTGAAAATTTGAGTGGTATTACATTCCACGCACCTTAAAAATAAAGTTCGTCCTCGAACTTAAAATATTTCATAATGATGGGAGTTAAAACTTCCGAAAAGTTTAAAAAGTGAAAACGAGCGTTGCTAAGATGTGACGATCTCAACACCTAATCAAGAAAGAACTCGCTCTGATACCAATTGTAACACCCCTGATTTTTCGGCTAAAATAAAAACAATCTATACATATAAAAACTCGCCGAAATAGAGGGATATTATAATTAATATATAAAGTCTCTTATTACAAAATCTCTTTTATACAAATGAAAACAAAATGGAACAAATATTTTACAAAGTCTTTAATAAAAATCTTCTCCTGAAATAAAAATCCTTTTAAACAGCAGCGGAAGACCTGAAAAAGAAACCAGAAGACAGAAAGGAAATACCCCAATGACGAGTAGCCAGAAGGGAAAAACACGTCAGCCGGGGAGCTGAGTAACAGATAATACCGCAATATAAGCAGGTTAGTTTTTGGTCATGGCTTGGAAAAACAGACATGTAAAAAATAAAAATAAACATAGAGGATAATAAAAACACTCCCCATTAACTAACTAGTAGCTCAAACCAACTCCACAATATAATAGCGTAGTTGCTCATTCATGTACAAGTTTTACTTATTCATGTACTTTTTTACATTATTTTTCCATTCTATACCCTTTTTGCTAGAAACATGAAAAAAATCTCTCTCTAATTCTGTCCTCTACAAAATTAATTAAATCCATAAAATTATTCAAATCCGTCAAATTACACAATTATTAATGCTAATTCTCGTATAAATCAATAATACTAATTATTAATTTTATTAATTATATTATTTCAAATTAAGGAACTGATTTAAACTTAGGGTTTGTTCAAATCGTCATCGGCGTTGGAGTGAGGGACGGCGGAGGTCGCCGTCGTTGGACAGATGCACGACTTCCGCCGGGTGTTGTGTCGGTGACGCTGGTGGTGGCAGGGTAGGATTAAAGCGTGTCGTCCCAAAATTACGGTTTGTAACACCATCGCCGGCGCTTATGCTTTCGTCGCCCAGTCCTATTTAATATGTTCAGGGCGCACACAACACCTACCCGTATTTCCATGTTCAATCCGTATTTGGTTAAAATCCTTCCATCATCATTGTGGTATATGATGTTTATAATTTCGAGAAGTTTAAATTACTTATAGTATTGGACATGGAATGTATTGATATGGCTGACATACTTCCTGAGAGTTATATGCATCTTATTTTTTGCTGAGATATTTGGCCGTACTCAGTACATGAACAATACTACGTTCTGCTTGTTTGCTTTTTGCTTTTTTATTTTTTTAAATGTTTTGTGTTTACTAATTGTGTAATCTTCAATTAGCTAGAAGCTTTCATGTTTACTAAGCATGTGAATGATGTTGATACTTGATACTAATTTTTTTAACAACAACTGGAATTGAATCGAATTGAACCGAACCGAATAAACAAGTGACGAGAAATAGACCCGATTAAGATCATCGTTGGGAGGCAGATATGTGAGATCGTCCGATGGCCGGTCTGAGGAGGTCATAAATACCGGCCGGTGGGGCAAGGGAGGCGGCGGTGAGGGTGGTAGATGGTGGATTGGTGGCTGACGGATGGTGGTAGTTAGAGTGAGGAAAGAGTAAATGAAGAAGAGAGAGAAAGACTAAAAGAAGGGTATTAAAATGATATCATGAAAATAAAAAGGGTATTATGGTCATTTACGTCCATGAATGAGTAAAATCCGTACATAAATGAGCACCACCCTATAATAGTCACTCTCGTCCTATTTAATTAACTAAATCTCAATTCATTACTCCATCTCATTCATTACTCCGTCTCACTCATCATTCCGTCTCGTAATATAATACTCCAAAGTAACCATGTACTGTATTCTCATCGTCGATCATTAGACAAGAACAAGGGGTGAGTGAACTGGCGGATAAACCGCGAAACAGTATTTCCATCTCAATGTCAATTCCAATCTCATAATATAACTCAATAACCAGGGTCACTCTGGACCGTAAACATAATATGGCACAACGGCCTCATAACTCAATACCAGTAACCAATCTCAATCTCAATCTCAATACCATCAAAGGTTCAGAAAACCGTGCTCAACACTTACAGTAAACTCTAAACTACCCACCCACGAGTCAAGGTCAAAAGATACGACAATAAAAACACAATACCAATATTGATCTACAAAAATAATATCATACCAATTAACTTCAATATACGAATAGGGCGAAGTCCTCAAGACCACTTCTGACAATAGTAAGTGTGCACCTGACTAATTTGCCTAACAAAATCCCATTAACTAATTTTCCACTCAAATACTTTAGTTCTCACTTTTAGTCCCACCTTTTACCATGAATAATTTTCTCGCTAAAATAACAGTACTAGTAGCAGCCTATTCCGAAACAACCCCAAATTTTGGTACCATTATACATATCTCGTGCCATTCGTACTGAAACTACCAAACCCCATAATCTTACCCATCTCACAAACAATAAAATTATCTTATCAATAGAAAATATTAACTATTAATATAAAATAACAATTACTAGTATTCAACTCAAATATGCATATAAGAATCGTAAGAAACTAATAACAATTAACATGTAAACACATAACCTCGAATAATAGTAATAATATTAGGATCGGTAAAATCGTGTTACCTTAACGAAAATTACTCTGCTATTGAACTCTCGCAATGATCAAAAGATGACAAATATGGGCAGTGAAGATTTCAAAAGGAGCAACGTAATTGAGGTCGAGCAATTTAGGCAATTGCTTGATCCAGAAGTAGGAAAACATATTTAAAAATAAGATACAATTGATAAGATCTTTTTAATGTTTGATGAATTGGATTTATGTAAATAAGTGGTGCCTTTGTACACCAACACCTATCACAAGGGATTTGATAAGTAGATGGGCAATAAGAAGTAGGCGGCTAAAAAGGAATAAAGATGAAAGTAAGAAAATCAGGGCTAGAAAATATTAGGTAATAGAATAGAAATAGGTAATTTAACTCGCTGAAACATCATAAAATAAAATAAAAATAAATTAATATTATAAAAATATTCGGGTATTACAGTCTTCCCTTATTAAAAGGAACTTCGTCCCCGAAGTTCGATATTGGAAATAAAACAAATTTGAAAATTTGAGTGGTATTAAAGTGCCCTTGTTAGAGGATTTAGCAAATTAATTAGGTTGATAATTAAAAGTGGAGTTGGTCAAATTGGTCGGTCTATGCAACGTGACTGGGACTCAGAATGATCTGAGCTTACGTGGTCAATTGATCAAGCACGTATGCGTCGAAAAGCAGTAGCGTGGTCTAGAATGCAAAGAGAGAGAAAGAAGGGGCGGAACACTCGCGTGTCAAATATGGAGGCCGAAGGTCTCTATTTATACTAAACACACAAAAGAGTTTAGGAATGACACGGATACAGAAACAAATCACGGAAATAATCTGAAAATGCGAAAAGAGGGCTGGAGAAGAGGCGCAACAGCTACTACGACCTTTGGAAGAAGCGCAGCACCTGCTGCGTCATTTCCCCATAGGTTTCCTCCTCAGCAAGAAAGAATTCCGCGTTTTATTATGGAATTTCGGTAGATCTACACTTCCTTATTCCATAAAACGCAATATTACGGAAGATATTAACTTAAAATATTAATTTTAAATTAGGAATAAATATCCAGATAATTCTAGATGTGGGTTAATATCCGTATACTACCCTTTAATTGCAGGACTATAACGTAAATTTAAACATGCAATTTATAGTCATAAAACGAAATACAATATAGAAACGATAAGGAATTAGAATCAACCTCGGGTCCTTATAGTGCGGCGTAAAGAACAGAAATCAAATGAGATTCCCTCCTAATTGTTGCACCCAAGACCTTGTCCGAGATATGCCCGTGTGCTAGATGGTGTTCTCCGATTGCTTTGCAATATTGGGAGAACTGATGTGTGGTTTTCTTGGAGATGAGAGATCTCAGGTTTTTCAGAGAAGAATGCTCTTCAAAACCCTAATTCTTGTTTCAAAAAATGATTAGGTTAAACAAGAAGGAGGAGGCTCTCCTTTTTGTTCTCCTAATTCGGCCAAGCCGAGTCCATGGGGAGGAAATGGGCTTTTCCATTTCCTCTTCTATTTGACTCGTAGTCCGAACCCCAATGACTAAATGTATATGACGCGGTTTGATTATAAATCACATATCGGTTATCGGAAATTAAGGCATCGCCTAATAATACGGGTTAGTGAATTATTAATTCGTGTCCGACAAAACAAGTATTGTATAATTATATTCAATATACATTTAATTAAATATAAATCGTTTTATATTTAATTTTACGAATTAACTGGTTAATTCGCTTTAGCCCATGATATTTAATCCGTATTAAATATAATATCTCAACATCACATATTTGACTAATTACTAGTCAAATAACTCGGACTAATCGGTTAGTCAATCTTAGCATCTACATGACAAGTATTTTCATACCGTCACATCTCTCGAACGTATCCTATAGGTGTGACTTTTAGGGACCAGTTGATCACCGCCATCCGTATGACAATAACGTCAAACTTATCTAGCAAGCCAACCGTTATTGATAAACGTGGATCAACCGATAATAATACCAAAAGTATGCCCTTTGATCCTTTTAGAGGTTTATAAGTCCTTGCACTAATTGTTAAGGACACCAACCCCAACAAGCTCCCACTTGTCCGCACAAGTGCATGTGCAATGACGTTATCCGCACTAACCGGAGGACACAAGCTCCAACAAACTCCCACTTGTCCGTACAAGTGTATGTGCGATAACCGATTCTCATATTCATTTAAAATTTCTCCCACTCAATGTAAAACAATTTGCGGATCCGGATCCACAAAGGTCGTATTTTACAATCGATCTGTATCTAGAGTGGTTTCCCCGACTAGAGAGTAACTTAAGTGATAAAACGAATCCGTATCCGAGCATGGCCATGCATTTCGATTCTGACTCCTCGAGTGGCCCCGAGAAATATCGAGTACACTGATAAAGGCTGAATATTTCCTTCAACTCGAATCCTTCCGATCTAAGCACAGCATGAAATGACCCAGAAAAAATCTACTTGGCCCCCTGTTACGGATGACCGTGAGAAAGAAACCAAAGTCACCCAAAATCTGCCGTAGTCTCAAGAGACAGTCGATAGTCAAAAGAATCGACTCTTAGGATCACCATGGAAGTCCTATCCACGACCGGGCAGCGAATGTTGTAAAACATTTAGGACTCCACGTCGATGTCACAATGGTGTCCTACGAGATATCCGTATAACTCGCCTTTGTGATTGATCAGTCAACCGGTTGACTTATGGCTCGTTGAACCCACCATCAACCAACGTCACAAAATAATTGCCAGAGTTATCAGCTCATGTGGGCAATTAAGGACTAAAAAGATATGA
Organism: Silene latifolia; assembly: GCF_048544455.1. Lineage (NCBI taxonomy): Eukaryota > Viridiplantae > Streptophyta > Magnoliopsida > Caryophyllales > Caryophyllaceae > Silene > Silene latifolia. The sequence continues at coordinate 241,836,103 of NC_133537.1, forward strand.
TGTTTGTTCAGTTCACTTTGTGGTGTTCAAAATTGTCGTACAATTCCACATGAAAAACAAAATATATATAAAATATCAAAACGATGATGTCGTATAGAGTACAAGAGAGAATGAATCTGATCCATAAAAGAGTACTACAACTCAGGAACACGTTCGATTCCATGGAATTTACGTGCCCTTCATGCTTATCTTGTCGTAATGCTTTAGTGAGAGGATCTGCTATGTTATCATCAGTAGCAATCTTTTCTATCACTACTTCCTTTTGCTCCACGTAATCCCGGATTAGATGAGCTTTCCGTTGTACATGTCTAGATTTGTTGCTAGACTTTGGCTCCTTAGCCTGGAAGATGGCACCACTATTGTCGCAATAGATGGTGATCGGGTCATTCGAACTAGGCACTACAGAGAGCCCATGTAAGAATTGACGCATCCATATCGCTTCCTTTGTTGCTTCAGACGCGGCATAGTACTCGGACTCGATCGTAGAATCTGTTTGTAACAGTTTGTTTCGAACTCTTCTGATCTGCAGCGCCATTAAGAGTAAAAACGAATCCAGGCACCGAGATTTCGAGTCATCTCGATCCGTTTGGAAGCTAGCATCTGCAGAATCGGTTGCGCATAGCGTTTGAGAGCCTCCATAAGTCAATGCCCAATCTTTAGTCCTCCGTAGGTACTTAAGAATGTTCTTGACAGCCAGCCAATGTGGTTCACCTGGATGCTGTTGGAATCGACTTGTCATACTCAATGCATATGCCACGTCCGGACGTGTGCATATCATGGCATACATGATTGATCCTATTGCCGAAGCATAAGGAATCCGTGTCATGCGCTCTTTCTCTTCCGGTGTCTCGGTGCCTTAGATCGCTCAAATGCACCCCGGAGCCATAGGAAGGAACCCCTTCTTGGAGTTAGTCATACTGAATCTCTCTAGGACTTTGTCTATGTAAGACTTCTGACTGAGAGATAGCATCCTTCGTGATCTATCTCGATAGATACGGATGCCTAGAATTCTTTGTGCGTCTCCCAGATCTTTCATCTGGAAATGGTTTTTAAACCATACTTTCACCGAAGTTAAGAGAGGTATGTCATTCCCAATCAGGAGTATGTCGTCAACATACAATATTAGGAAGACAATCTTGCTCCCACTCGACTTGATATATAGACATGGTTCCTCGACCGATCGAGTAAATCCATTTTCTTTTATCACTTGGTCGAAGCGATGATTCCAACTCCTTGATGCTTGCTTAAGTCCATAAATGGAACGCTTAAGTTTGCACACTTTCTTAGGATGTACTGGATCAATGAAACCTTCGGGTTGTACCATGTACAACTCTTCCTCCAAAAAGCCGTTTAAGAAGGCGGTTTTCACGTCCATTTGCCAAATTTCATAGTCATGAAAAGCGGCAATCGCTAAGATAATCCGAATGGAACGCAAAGATGACTACGGGTGCAAAAATCTCATCGTAGTGCAAACCTGGCACTTGGGTGAAACCTTTAGCAACTAGTCGTGCTTTGTAGATATCTTCACGACCTTCCACGAATGCTTTATCTTGTAAAGCCATTTGCATTGAAGGGGACGAACCTTAGCAGGTAAGTCAACAAGATCCCACACGTTGTTCTCATACATGGAGTCCATCTCGGATTTCATGGCCTCAAGCCATAGTTTCGAGTCAGAACTGGTCACGGCACCTTTATAGGTTGCGGGTTCACTACTCGTTAAGAGTAGAACGTCATCTATGTCATGTTCCTCGACCATACCAATGTATCTGTCCGGAGGAATAGAGACTCTTCCCGACCTCCTAGGTTCCTCAGGAATATTTACCGCAGCCGGGATTGAAGGAATAGGTTCCTCCAATGGTTGCTCGGTGTTTGGTTCTGGAATCTCCGACAGGTCGAAGGTTCTATCACTCTTTGCATTCTCGAGAAATTCCTTCTCTAAGAATGTCGCACTAGCCGCAACAAAAACACGTTGTTCGGTTGGCGAATAGAAGTAATGACCACGTGATCCTTTAGGATAACCTATAAAGTATGTCTTGACCGATCGCGGCCGAGCTTATCTTGGTCTCCACTTGACATAAGCCTCGCAGCCCCAAACCCGTATAAAGGACAAGTTAGGGACCGTTCCCTTCCATAGTTCATATGGAGTCTTGTCAACAGATTTAGACGGACTTGATTAAGTATTAGAGCGGTGACAATAGAGCATAACCCCATAATGAATCGTAAAACCGTGTGACTCATCATGGATCGAACCATATCAAGTAGTGTTCGATTTCTCCGTTCGGACACACCATTCACCTGGGGTGTTCAGTGTGGAGTTAAGCGTAGGGCGATCCACGCAGTCTTTAAGGTGTTGATCAAACTCGTGAGAAAGATACTCGCCACCACGATCCGAACGTAGTGTTTTTATCTTTCTACCAAGTAGGTTCTGCACCCTATTTTGGTATTCTTTGAATTTCTCAAAGGATTCACTTTTGTGCTTCATTAAGTAGACATAGCCATATCTACTTAAATCATCCGTGAAAGTGATGAAATACCTATAGCCTTCTCGTGCGGTGATTGACATAGGGCCACATACATCCGTGTGTATGAGTCCTAATAGGTCGCCAGCGCATTCCAACACCTTTGAAGGAAATACGAGTCATCTTACCGATGAGACATGATTCACACGTGCCAAATGATTGAAAATCAAAGGCCGAGATAGCTCCATGTTTGATGAGCTGTTTTACGCGTTTCTCATTAATGTGTCCCATACGGCAGTGCCATAGATACGTTTGATCTTTGTCACCAACCTTTAACTTTTTATTCATTACGTGTAATATTTCCGTGGTCTGATCTAAAACATAAATTCCGTTCATGGAGATCGCCTTGTCAGTAAATCATATCGTGTAATGAGAAAATGCAAGAATTATTTTCTATTACAAATGAAAAACCAAGTTTATCAAGCGTTAAACTGAAATAATGTTTTTTGAAAGACTAGGAACATAATAGCAGTCAAATAAAGACAACTCAAATCCGCTAGGAAGCTGGATCACATATGTCCCCTTGGAGATGGCAGCTACTCTTGCTCCATTCCCAACACGCAGGTCCACCTCACCCTTTACGAGGGGTTCAATGTTTTGAGCCCCCGCACATGATTACACGGATGAGAACCACAACCAAGTATCAAGTACCCAAGTTCCGTAACTTGCGTGGTTAATCTCAATCATATGAATAAAAGTAGAAGAGAGAGAAGACATACCAACAGGTTTAACACGACCTGCCTTTAAGTCCTCATGATAAACAGGACATGTGCGTCTCCAATGCCCAGTCTTGTGGCAATGATGGCATTCCATGTTTTCACTCTTGCTCTTTGTCGTGCCTGATGAGTTGCTCGCCTCACCAGGACCACTCTTACCTGAGCCCGACTTCTTGAACTTCGCCTTACCTACTGCTAGGTTTGCCTGAGCTTTGCCCTTACCCTTTCCTTTATTTGATACAACGAGAACATCCTGTTTCGAGCTCCCATCGAACTTCATGTCCTTCTCGTGTCCGTACGAGGAGGGAGTGCAATTCATGGGGAGTTTTCTTCAAATCATTCATATAGTAATTCGCTCTGAATTGCGAATAACCATCGTGGAGTGAATGAAGAATACGGTCGATAACAATATTCTCGCTGATGTTACGATTAAAGGTCTCGGTTTCTCGACATTCTCAATCATGCTGAGAATGTGTGGGCTAACCGGTTGGCCCTTCTGGAGTCTCGCATCAAAGAAGCGAGTGGTATGCTCATAGGTCACGATTCTCGGTGCTTTCGAGAATTCCTTGGTGAGCGTGGTGAAAATCTTGTTTGCACCATGGGCTATGAAGCGTTTCTGCAAATTGGGTTCCATTGCAAAAATGAGTACGTTTTTAATCGCACCCGCTTCCATACAGAAATCATTAAACTTGGTGACTTCAGCAGCTCTAGCCGTGGGACCCGGGTTTGCCAGGGATGGGCTCTAATAGATATTTGAGCTTCCGTCGCCGCCATGCGCAGCATTCCGTAATGCCGCCTCCCGATCCGCGAAGTTGATCCATCATTCTTGATCGAGTAGACCGATTCATCCGATTCATGAAGATCCTAAGCCAGGACTCACGGTCCAATGTGGCACTTGGCATTGGGTTATCACTTGAACCAACCATTTGTTGTTTAGCGATTTAAAATCGTGATCTACACCGAAAAAGAAAGGAAAAACAAAACGAAATAAGCAACTCATCGAGGTGATTTAAGTCTATTTTAAAATTCATTTTAAACATGTAGACTTTTGCACTTGCATAATTGATCTCCCTCTAGAAAGATACAAGTGATCCCAAGACTCAATTTCTGTAAACTGATAAGCCAACTGTTTAGCTAATTCTTCCGGAAGAACTCTTGGTCGATAGATTTCCGTAAATCCTATCTATAGTCCACCATAGTCACAGGATCGTACGAGTGACCATAGTGTTGAGATAAAATAGGTCAATCGGTTCCAACTTACCCGACGTAGAAGGGGTCATATTATGCCTACCGACGAAGAAGGGACTCATTGGAGTTTGACCTATAAAGACCGTTCTCAATTTTGGTTTATACGAGGAAGATCCCATCAACAAAATTATAATTCATTTTAAGTGAACGAATAACTAGCGTTTGTCGTGAATGAATTTATTTGGATGATGGCTTTATAAAACGTGTGACATGCGAATGTCAAGGAAAACTAACTCGTGACCTCTATATGTGTCAGTTTTCATGCAATAATTAGGTGGTTTGGTTTTTAGGCGGAATATGATGCAAATTATCGTTGCGATAAAATAAATAATTGAATGCAATACGTAAATAAAATTTCCTAGTGTGGCCTATCCTAATAAAAAGAACAAAATACAACTTTGGAATCCACCGTTGGACCCAAGAAGCTTGTCTTGTTGTTCCATCTTGATCCATGTAGCGGGAGTGAGCATCTGGTCTCCGTCTTTGGTCTTCTCAAAAATTACAATTAAAATTACAAAATATAAACCTAATTACATTCTAATTAAAACTGTAATTACAAGTGAAAAATCCAAAACGGAGATACGAGATCTCAAAATACAACCAAGACCGTGTTCCATCATTACGGTAACACGTTCTACTAAGGCCACACTAAGTTACAACCGTTTGCAAAATAAATAAATAAATACGTAATAAAAGGCATTCAAAAACATTCATAATTAACGATAAATAAAAATGCATCAACTAAAAACAAATTCATTCGTGACATAATTCCGTAATTATGTTAAAATTATCCAAACCACCTTTTAATGATTAAAATTCATGTGATAAAACCGCTTCTATCAATTTAATTTTAATCAAATACAGTCCGTTACTTTAAATACGCTTTAAAATAACTTAATGGTACGTGGTGAACCGTTTCACAATCATAGCGAGTGTACTATATCCGTATAAAGTACATATTATAGCCAAAAGAAAATTTAAATCAAAAGAAACAAATTTTCAAAGTCTGTCAAAGATTTAAATCCCTCGATCCAGGGACATAAGTGCTCGATCGAGGACCAAGAGGGCTCGATCGATGAACGCAAGTCGATCGAGAGGTATGCTAATCAGAGGTACTCGATCGCGTAATCGGTGGTCGATCGAGTACTTTTATCAACAAAGCGCTCGATCGAATACGAGGACAACTCGATCGAGAAAGTAGGGTTTTAAAGGGTCGATCGAGTACAACAGGGACTCGATCGAACAAAAACAAGACAGAAAAGGCACTCGATCGAGTAGAAATACGCTCGATCGAATGCAAACATGGCTGAAACTTCAAAACCCTCGTGAAAACAGTTTGTCGAGACAAAATCAATTGCAATTTTGATCAAAACGCATCAAAACAAATTTAACAATTGACTAAAACTTGACATGTTGCTATAATCTCCGTATAAAATAACAACATGTAAAAACAATATGAAAATTGAAAACAAAACAGCCGTGTAAAACATGAAACGGCACGGTTTTCAAGACAAAACAACAACAAGAGCAACCGTGTAAACAGGACACGGTTCCCAATGCAACCAAAAACGCAGCAACAACAGAAAAAAAATTTCTGCCGTGTTAAAAATTGGCTGCCGCACGGATTTTTAGACAAAACAAAAATCGTTTCAAGATAGTTTTATGAAAAACACATGGAAAAATTCACGTGGCCTCGCTCTGATACCACTTGTGGGTTAATATCCGTATACTACCCTTTAATTGCAGGACTATAACGTAAATTTAAACATGCAATTTATAGTCATAAAACGAAATACAATATAGAAACGATAAGGAATTAGAATCAACCTCGGGTCCTTATAGTGCGGCGTAAAGAACAGAAATCAAATGAGATTCCCTCCTAATTGTTGCACCCAAGACCTTGTCCGAGATATGCCCGTGTGCTAGATGGTGTTCTCCGATTGCTTTGCAATATTGGGAGAACTGATGTGTGGTTTTCTTGGAGATGAGAGATCTCAGGTTTTTCAGAGAAGAATGCTCTTCAAAACCCTAATTCTTGTTTCAAAAAATGATTAGGTTAAACAAGAAGGAGGAGGCTCTCCTTTTTGTTCTCCTAATTCGGCCAAGCCGAGTCCATGGGGAGGAAATGGGCTTTTCCATTTCCTCTTCTATTTGACTCGTAGTCCGAACCCCAATGACTAAATGTATATGACGCGGTTTGATTATAAACTGTTATCGGTTATCGGAAATTAAGGCATCAGCTAATAATACGGGTTAGCTGAATTATTAATTCGTGTCCGACAAAACAGTATTGTATAATTATATTCAATATACATTTAATTAAATATAAATCGTTTTATATTTAATTTTACGAATTAACTGGTTAATTCGCCTTAGCCCATGATATTTAATCCGTATTAAATATAATATCTCAACATCACATATTTGACTAATTACTAGTCAAATAACTCGGACTAACTGGTTAGTCAATCTTGGCATCTACATGACAGTATTTTCATACCGTCACATCTCTCGAACGTATCCTATAGGTGTGACTTTTAGGGACCAGTTGATCACCGCCATCTGTATGACAATAACGTCAAACTTATCTAGCAAGCCAACCGTTATTGATAAACGTGGATCAACTGATAATAATACCAAAGTATGCCCTTTGATCCTTTTAGAGGTTTATAAGTCCTTGCACTAACTGTTAAGGACACCAACCCCAACACTAGAACACTCCGGAATACTCCGACTTAGCATTTAACGGTCTTTAGAAAATGAAGCTGTTTTTGACCCGGACTTCAAATGAACTGTAATGACTGTCAAAACGACCGTATCGGTGCGTAGATGACGTCCAAGGGGTTGACTTGAGTGTTTGAGCTATCGCTTGACGATGATTTTACGTACTGTTATAAACCGTTCCGTGTATCAAACATGCGGCCCAATCATCACTGGGTGGTTGGCGGGAGGTGTAGAAATGAGGTATCTGCAGAGTCCCCACTTTGACTAAGGCTTGGACAAGGCGAAAGTCAAAGTATAGCCATCAGGTCAATCGAATATTACAACCTGACGACTATGGCGTCGCGAGGCAGCTCAAGGGGTCTGAACCAAGGTCCTGTCATCGGGAACATTTTAGAGTATGTCGACTATCGGGGAGGGTCGTTTAAAGTCCATTAGACTACGTAAGGAAGCTCGCCAGCCATAAGAAGAAACCATATCTGAGACACCCTTGAGTGAAGGATTTGAAGGTACAAACACTCCTGGGAGAATTTTATCATAAACTCCGTGGGGAAGAATCATATGTTGAGTCGACGATGGCGCGCCCTTGGCACCGATGAGGAGAGGTGATAGAATCGGCAACGATACGTCCTTAGCATTACTGAGGAAAATAAAGGTGCTTGATCGACAACAGCGCGTCCTTAGCACTGCTGAGGAGAAAATAATAGATTGACAACGACGCGCCCTTCGCATCACTGATAAAGGTGTTTGATCGACAACAGTGCGTCTGTAGCACTACTGAGGAGAAAGTCCGCTCGAGTCGTTACAAGCAAAATTCCGATAAAAAGGAGAAGCTTATGAACTGTATTTAGCGATCACGAAATCTTGCTGGGGAACCAAAATATCGTGGTTGTCTGTAGTCTGTTGCAGACAAAAATGCCGATTCGTACGAAGAGAACGCCAAAAAAGGAGCCACATGTTGGGGAAGAGGCGCATGAAGCCCGGGCCCACAAATAATGAACTCATAACGAATTTTAACGAATCTTGGAGAAAACTCGCTGAGGAAAAGGCGCAGCAAAATCTGTGACCCTTGGAAGAGGCGCAGCAGGCGCTGCGTTTTCTCCCGAGCTCACCCCTGTCTGGGTAAAACCCTACTTAAGCCGCGTTTGTTTTTTTTTTTTCATTTCAAAACACAAACCTATTTCGTTTATTCATGAAACTCAACCAAATTTCGTCAAAACATGATCAAAGCTTTGCCATAAATCATGACTAATCGAGGTATGTGTCTTATACTTTCTTTATTTTGCATTTGAGATTTGATTTTGAGCCGAAAATTAGGGTTTATACACCCATTTATTCAAAAATTTCAGGCTTTTGTCCCAAATGAATTTGTCACATGAAATTGACATTAGAAATGAGTAATTGATCATGTTAGGAACATAACCATGTATTTCCTTCGAATTTTCGTCATGCATGAATGGATTTGAGGGCGAAATGTGACGGTCTCTCTATTAAACCGTAAAACCCTTCGAGAATGGCCCTATGCTAGCCCATTTTTGATGAAATTTGATGTTTTGGAACCCTTGAGTAATGGGTAAACTTGTTATCATGTCGGATTTTCAATTTGTGACAGCTTCTCCGGGACACTTTTGTATCGCATAATTGCTATTGTAGAGAAATGTTGGCGAATTTTCGACTCAAAACCGCAACTAGGTTTGAATTTTTACTTGTCTTGACTTAACCTACCATATGTGTGGCCGGGGTTTTGGAAAATATGGCCAAAGGTGGCTAGAAAGGCCGCTTTTAAATGCTTGAAATGCTTGAAAATATGCTTAACATTGCTTTGTTCACTTTGATTTTGCATAGGATATTCCTTCTACGTCGGGGAGAGATCCTATGGACACTGACATTGGCCCTTCTACCGTTCAGGAGATAGGGGAGGATATAGAGCAGGAGGCCCCGCAGAGGGCCAATGTAGGACGAGGCGGCCATCAGCTCGCGGGAGCGCCTGAGTGAGCCGAGAAATGGGATGGTAGACATCTCATTTGGGCGGCTGAGAGCCACTTGTCGTACAGGACGGCGAGAAGCATGGTAAGCCTTCAGCTTGTCATTCCCTTATTTATTTATTTCTTACACATTCTATGCTTAAGAAAGCTTTCTTTTGAACTAACGCATGAGGCTGGGAACATGTGGTCCTTCTCCGGTTACACCACGATGATGGACGCCTTCGGGAAGCTGTCGGAGGAGGAGAAGGCTATCATCGAGCAGGGAGCCTTTGGTGCCTTAGTACGAGGCTGGAGGGAGATCAATGAGAGGAAGATTCGGGCTAACCTCAGCCTGATTCGAGCCTTTATTGATCAGTTTTGGGACACGACCTCGACTTTCCATATGCCTTTTGGAGGGATTGGGGATATCTTGGAGGATTACGGCATGATCTCGGGTCAGCCGTGTGGAGATAAGCCGTTGGTTTGGCCGTTAACGGCCATGAGGGTAGACTCGGCCGAGGCAAGGAGCCTGGTTGGCTGGAACTTGGCTGTGGGTGCGGCCCAGGTTCTTGGTTTGGTGCCTAGTACCTACGTCAGGGACTACTTCGGCGGAAGGGTTCCGACGAGAGTGAGGATGGATGGATGCATGGTGCCTCCACCACCCTGTACTGCTGAGCAGCGGGCTCGTTTGTGGTTGTGGTGATTCTTGTCTTCGATTTACCTCGAAGACAAGGGGGAGAGGCTATTAACGAAGCTTCTTCCATTTCTTTCTGACTTGAGTAGCCTTGGTCGCTGGGACTGGGTTACTCTTAGTTTTGCGGTCCTCACGCGCTACATAAGGGTCATGGTTCGGTCGGAGTTGATGGAGAAGGGGACTTCTCTTGCCACCGTCAGTCCTGGACACCTCTTGGAGGTATGAACCTTCCTTGAGAATATGAAAGATCATTCTTGTGGATATGAAAGATCATTTTTTTTAGGAAACTATTTATATTCATTATTTTTTGCCTGCAGGCGTAGGTGTACTGCTACTTCCCTGCCTTTGTGCGCACGAGGACGGCGGACGTACCGAGAGCATACCCCGTCGTGTGGGACTGGATAGTGCGTCGTCAGAAGAGTCAATGGTCTTCTTACGATGTTTGTCGGAGGGGCGTGAATGCCCTGAGTTTAGACAGCGTAAGTGTCTTTGATCATCATTTCATTTTTCCTTTTATTTAGAGATGATCATAGGAATGACCCCTCGTTTTCTTGTTTTAGTGGGTGCCCAGGCCTTGGGAGAGCTACTCTGGGGCTCCAACTTTTGTGGCTGAGGTTCTCCATCCCCGGAGTTCGAGTAGGCTGCTGTTGATGACGCCCATGGGGTCTGTGTGGTACTTGGGTGAGTGTTTGACTCGGCAGTGCTCTCGTGACACCTTTACGGTTCCCATCGACCCTCCACGGACGATGTTTAGGGAGCCTTTAGAGGCTGAGAGGACAACTGACCTGGCTGGCACGAGGGTGACGCTTTCCTTCTACCTGGTGAGGAGTAAATTGGGTTTGTTCGTCGGAGGGTAGCGTAATGGCCTATCGTGGTAAGCATGTTTACCGTTTACTTGTCTTTGATAAATCTGATAAATGTTGAATGAGTAGCAAATAATGAACCACTTGAGCTTTGCAGGAGATTTAGGTGGCGGGCGTCGAGCCCTCAGCTTTCCTAGAGACGTTGGAGTACACTGACTCGGCGGACATGACGGTGATCTCGGAGATCCGGGATTTCAGCGAGGCGGTGACTGACGCTGGCTTGGATGAGTAGCAACATATCATGAGCAGGATAAACCCCCAACTTTGGCTGTCTTTAGTATTTTATGCTTTATTACATAAGAATGCATTTGTTTGACCGTTCTCTATTTTTGAATGAAGGTGGCACAGTCCAGGCATGTGGAGCTGTGGAGGATGGCCAACCGGCTGCGAGCTACAGCCATTTAGGCCCTTAGAGGTGGCCCGAGGCGGCAAGTATGCACCTTTTGCATCCGTCTTTATTTTTATTACTTCCAATTTCGTGAAGTGAAATATCACTCCATTTTCTGTGTAGAGGGAGCGTGACTTGGAGCGTGAGCTGGCGTAGTCCCAGGAGGAGACAGCCCGTTTGCTGAGAGAGCTCGAGACCAGAGACGCTGAAATCATTGCCCTTGAGGCGACAGTGGCTGAGCTGAGGGGTCGTCAGGACTAGTTTGTTAACTGTTGTTTGTACATTTGTACATTTTGGAAGTCATTTTGGGCAGGAGCCCGTACTTTGATGTACATTTGCATTTTGGTTGTATATATGATGGCCTGCGTGCCTTTGCTGCTGGGTGTTTGTTGTATCTGCAGGTTAGCTTTGAAAAACAGGTTTGGCATGTGACGGTTTACGCCGTCATGCGGCCGAAATTTATGTAGGAAATCACAAGCGAAACATATAGCAAAAAGAATTCACGTAGAAAATTAAAATGGCCTAAATTAGCGAAAAAAAAGAAAAAGAAAATGCAAAATAGTGGCCGAAAATGGACAAAATGACGCGAAAATGGACAAAATGACGCGAGGGAGGGCTACCCCCTAAAAAAAGAATTTAAAAGAAATGTCTAAGTGTGGCATAAATATTTTTGAAAATAGGGAGTTGAAATGATTCCCCGAAAAAAAGAAGAAAATAAGAACGAGTAAGTGTGCGCATTTGGTGAAAATGTCGACTTTGCCTCGAAAAGCGAACCCGTAAAAGATTAGGAAACATAAATTTGGTAATTAACCGAAATTACCGAATTAAGTCCCTATAAGAATAGGAAACTTTACTTAAAACATATTAGGAAAGATAAACGGCTGTCAAGCGAGGAAAAGAGCCCGAGGAAGAGGCGCAGCTGCTGCTGCGTCTTCTCTCCAGTTAGACCATTCTCAGCTGAAATTAGGAAACAACGAATAGTATAAATAGAAGCCTTGGTTGACCTTCTATTCTCACAAGTCTCCGACTTCGTCTATTCATAAAACCTCATATATCTTCTCAAATTTTTCCAACAAAAATATGGATGCCTTTGAAAATTGCATTAAGGAGTGGACGAATGAATTTACGAACGTGGAGAAACATGTATTTTAGATGCTTGTCTTGAATATTGGAGTTGGAGTATGTGTCCTCGACAATAATGCGATCACATGTTTAAAACTCATATTAAGAATACACAAGGGATTGTAACATTTTATTGTCAACTGATCCACATTAATCGTTAATGATTGGCTGACTAGAGTTTGACATTACTGTCGTGTGACGGTGGTGATCAGTTGATCCCTTAAGGTCATATCTCTAGGGAAACATTCTTAATTGATTAATTAATTAATTGTATGACGATACAAGTTAATTAATTCCTTAAAATTAAACAAATGATTTTTTGTGAGTGATTATACGTATCTTATTGTAATTTGATTAAATAAGATTCTTTCTAAGTAATTAAATTGTTTTATTACTTGAGGTTTATTTATTGTTTATGAAACAATTGAAATAAGAATGAATTGTTTATTGTAAATACAAGTAGTTGTGATTTATAATTATATGACCCATTTTAAGTAATGGTAATTGTGAATTACTAGTTAATTTTTGTATTGATTTATTTTGTTTCTATAATGATTTTTAATTTGTTAAAAATGCATTATTTAAATGACATGTTTAGTAACATTTCCAATATGTCACACAATACATATTAACAAATTGACAAAGTTAAAATGGACCCTTATAATGTTAAGGGTGCCGTGTAAATGAAGGAGAGCAGGTTGGTTGTGCTTAATTCTTTTGTTTAGTGGAAGACATCATGATTACCTACTAATCTTAGGCTTCCCTATCTACACTCTTGAGAAGAGAAAAATGTTAAAGCATTGGGCACTCTACCCATGGCCAATAAAAACCGGTGGCCTCTTCTATACACACTTAAGTAGTGTGTTTTCATCTTACACTAATTTATTATATTATTATTCATTCACTTGAATATTAACTTATCTCACTACTTTTGTTGTTGAACAAAAAAAAATCATAAAAACTCATATAAAATTTCTAATATTATTTCTCTTAATACTAGAAGTAGTATACATATAATATTAGTAATTTTAAGGGAACAAATATTAATTCTAGAAATCAAATTAATATTTGTATTAAGAAGGATTTCCTTGATACGAACCATGAGGAGACGATCTTATTTTAGATCGTGGTTTAGGAGGATCATCCATTATGTTATGGCTCAAGAACAAGTGAAGGTAGGAGACCTTACTTGTGCCTAATTCGGTCTGTTTTATATGGTATGAAAAATCGATTTCTTAAATCTTATGTAATTGTTTTTGCATGCATAAGATCCTTAAGTTTTTATGACTAAAACTTTAAACTATCATATGGGATATGTAAAATATGATTTCTAACAAGTTGTATTAGAGCAACACGGTTGTTGCATGCAAAATCGGGTTAGTTTTTCCGAGTTAATTTAATTAACAAATAAAACTTGTTATTTGGGATTTATGAAGATAAATCATGAAATAATTTTGCATGTCAAAAGGTTCTGGTCCTAAATAGATTTTAGGTCATATGGGACGTTTTATGGATTTTTATTGTTCATTTTATATATTATTGGCATTAAAATGTGATTTTTATGAGAAAAATGTCATTTTTTGGACGCAAAATAGCTAAACTTCGAATTTTTCAGTGGTTTTTGGATAGGTTTTAACATATATTATCTACTGGTGGCATGTTAAATCTCGTGAAAAACTAAGTTATTTTGCATGAAATATGGATTTTATAAGCTTAAATCGTATTTAAAGGGTTTATTAGGTTAATACGAGTTATATTTCGAATCTGGTCATGTAAATTTAATATGTTGGCGCATGCATATTTACTCAGTGTGTGTAAAAATCTTAGATGGATTGAACTCCTTTTGCATGATTTATGAATTTTTGATTAAAAATTCAATAAATAGTGACTTAATTTGGTATATAATGCTAAAACATATTTCATGACTAAATAAAAATGTCATATGTTGCATTTTATCCCATATTTCAGATCTAAAAGTGAAAAGTTGGTTAAAGTTAATTCACTCATATTTTTATGGTCATATTTGATGACACCGATAAACCGCAACGATGTTTTTCTTGAAAAATTTTCGAAATTTTTAACCTAAGTTTTGAACATTATGAGTGCCATGGTATTTTTTCCAGTATGTTCATGAGTTTGAATTTCAAAATTTGAAATTATTTGGAATTTTTATAATTTAATTTGGAGTTTATAATATTATATTGTATTTTTGGTCCATAATGAACAATATTAAGAAATCAAGTTGAGTTATTGTCAAAATATTAATGAAGACTAAGTTTTGAGTCCTAAGATGGTTAGGGTAATTAATAAATATGGATTTATGAGACATTTTGTGATTTTAACAAGCTTATAATCACGCAAATCCAAAAAAACCGATAAAATATACGATATTGGCTCTTAAAAGGCGATTTAGCATAAAATTAAGCATGTTCATACATGTTATAATGCTGCATTTTATTTATGATTGTCATATTTTTATTTTATATAATTTTTGAATCATGTAATTTTACATAGTATGGCCTTAGTTTTAATTGATATTACCCGAAATGCATGGGAATATCGATTCGGTTGTAATTATTGTGATCTCGAATCACCGTTTTGTAATTTAATAGATTTTTTTTATTACATATGTCTAATAGGAAATTATGTAATTTTTATTTATTATTTGTAATTTCCCGGAGTTTCCATGAAGACGGTGTTACCTCGAGATGTGTGCCAAGACCAAAGTTCAAGGGACCAAAGGAGTTGGTTTCTGAATTTGTAATAGTTTATTAGATTTACTATTTTAGGAAGGCCATACTAGGACTTTATATTTATGCTTAGCATTTTCTTTATATGTTTGCATGCATCGCTAAATCGCCATAACTAAACATGCATTATATTTAATCGAATCATCGACTGTGTCAATTATAATCATCGTAGTTCACCGCTTTAGTTCACTTAAAACGTGATAGATAATAAATTGACATGACCTCTCGCTAAATTAATAATTGAGATATAGCCTTACCAAATAGTAGAACCCATGAAGTACCAATTTCATAAGGGAGTTAAGCCGGCTTCACCGTAATACAAACCTTGTTACGTTGGCGAAATGGGGTAGTAAAATGTTATTACATCGAAATTTGGATTGAGCTCAACGGAAGTATTCGTGACCGTAGTCGCTTGTGTTCCGGGCTAAAGATAAATATTAAAGTAATTTTATCGACGGAGAGTTCTAGAAGTAGAATCGATTAAAGAGTTAATCCACCGAGTTATATTAATAAGGGATGAATCGGCTCACCGTGCCCGAGTTAATATGAATTTGGATCTCGGGATCATTAATCATAGTTTGGTAGAAGTCACTATGTAAATGCTTTACTTGTTAAATTATTTACAAGTATTATTATAACGATAAATGTTTTGTTTTCATTATTCCGTTATCATATTGTTCTATTTCTTTACCTCAAATTATACGATATCATTTCGATTTTAATTCAAATGTCCATTAAAACATCGTAACTAAAGAAAAATATGAATTTTTCTTCTAAAACCTCGTGTTATCCATTGGAAGGATCTCTTGTGAAGAGTATAGATAAAAGTTATTCGTGGACAAAAGGGTTTTTGATTCTTGACTAACATATCTACTTACAATGGATTGTTTCTCATGTGCTTAATTGAGTTAAATACTTTGAAACGTTAAATCATTTTGGTGACTAGATTTGTTAGAAATCGTAATTGACCAAAATACCGCAACCACTTCAATAAAAGTTTGAAGACTAAACGAATAAATTGAAGAGTAGTCTTCATGAATTTCAATTTTGCTTCTCTTAGCATAGACTTATTGAAATGAGTGGGAGCATTCTCTTAAACCGTTAAGAGAAGGATGAGGTTTAAAGAAGTAAAATTAAAATGGAATTTATACAAGGTAATGATAAAAGTAAAGTTATTGAGAATAACGATACTAAACCTATCAATCCCAACCGATAAAGTTTCCATTTTGGAAGTGTTGGATACTGAAAGGAAACTACCCCAAATTATTGAAGAATCAGCAAGTTAGTTGTGGGACATCTAATGAGACTTTCTTCTATAAATGTTTATTTGATTGACATAAATTTTGCTAGTACTACTTCGTCAATATTAGAAACCGGTGGTGGTTTTCATCATTGTATTCGATACATAAGATGATTAGAATATGACGACTAGCATCAAATGATGTTGAGAGATAGAGTCATTGTGTACTCAATCTAGTTTTGGGTTTATCGTTATACCATAATTATGACTATTAAGTGCATAAGCTCTAAATAAGAATATAAACTTGTTAAGATACAAATGAGGTTTCACTTTTGCGACCCAATACACCACGATTTGATTTATGGCTAGCCCATAATCAAGGTTATTATATTCTAAACCAAGCTAGAATGATATATCATGTAGATGATGCAAGACTCAAATTGGTAACCCAGATTAAATCTAAATTCGAGAATGATAAATGCAAAGAGTTACCGAATACTCTTGGAATCATTAGATTGTCAATCTTATGGTATATGCATATCTTGTATTTAAAGCAAGATGTCTCGTGCCTTTTGAATGAAAAGGAGATCAAAGATACAAATCATTGATCTAAAAAAGGTTGATCATTTTCTTTTACCAACGATTTAAGTTGACACAAATGTGTTCACTTAATAAGGTAAAAAGAGAAATCTTTGAAGAAGTTCAAAGAGTTCCAGGAATCACGATATAGTCGTGATGAGATTATCTAAGTGAAGACTTTGATATAAGCCAAAGGAAATGTGATATAGTATCACAAGTTAATCTCTCTTAGCACGCATTATGGGATAAGGTGTGGTTGGATAAAGAAATCAAACCTTATTCGATATGGTTTGGACTTTAATCAAGTTACTTTGAGCTACTTGATCCTTTTGGGGATTTTAGCATATTGTCTAAATTATTTTTTCCACTAAATCTAAACGATTCATATGAGATATGAAATGGTAGAGTATAATGCTTGTAAGTTTTCACAAGAAACAAGTGCTCATTTTTCTTTGCAATGATCACGAGTGCAAGGGTTTGTGGCTCGTGATACTGTCTTTCTAGAATACAAGTTTATTCCTAGAAGACAGAGTGAGAGAAAATATTCAAGAGCCACAAAAGAATTGTGTCAAAAATTGTATGTCGCAAGAAACTGGTCTTTATTGGCTACATGACGCTGTTTCTTCGAAACCTAGGAGAATTGAACTCATAGCCACAAAAGAATTGTTTCAAAAAATTGTATGTCGCAAGAAACTGGTCTTTCTTGGCTACATGGTCTTTTTTGGCTACATGATGTGACACATTGTATGTCGCGAGGAACTGGTCTTTCTTGGCTACATGATGTTGTTTCGTTGAAACCTAGGAAGTTGAACGCATCACTTGTTAAAGATGATGAATTCGTGTTACTTTTAGAAAGTAAAGAGCTTGCAACTTACAAGGAAATTGTTTGATTCAAATTACTTCTGGAAAGTAATGAACATATGATTTACATGAGAGTGTTTAAGTCACAACTCAATACAAGGCTTAGAACCATGAAAATCCGAAATAAATTCCAAGTGGAATTGTTGGATATCAAAGAGAGATATCAAAGCTTGATAAGTTGCAATGTGTTTTGCACTATTCGGATCTTCTTAGGGATTGTGTTTTATCACGATGATATATATATAGCGAGTGAATCTAAAACTCATTTTTTCTTTACAGAAGGAATGTATTCGATACATGTGATGTGTTTTATAGATTCTTACAATCCTAAGATAATGTGCAACTTAAGAGATAGTCTTAAGTAGGACATCAATGAGTTGGAGTCAATTTTTTGATCATGTTGTAAAAATTTTCTCGATGGGTCGAGAAGTTGTGTTTATACATGAAGTTTAGTGAGAGTTACGGAAATTTTGATTAATCTTATATGTGGATGACATATTGATCATTGGGAATGATTTAAGACTTTTGGAGTAATATAATACATCTTTAATATCCGGATTTATGGAGATAAATCCACATGATATTAGCGCCTAATAATAAGTCTTATGTTGATAAGATTCATGATTAGTTCAATCGAGTTGAACATATTTGATTGATTCCATTTGCTTCCGCTGCCGAATCAATTAAATGAGCTATGATGTATAACAATTCATATACTTTGAGTATGATGAATTGTTTCAAAATTGAATTTTAGTAATAGTTACCAAGTAGCCATATAGATTATCCTTAAGTGCTTGAGGAAGCATTAAGGATGTAAAGTTATGTGTTTTTGATGCAATTCACTAATTTGTGTAAGGGCTTACACTAATGACTGTTGAGATTGTATAAGGTTTCGGATAAAAACCATATTCAAAACACCATTGTGGTTATGTTATTTAAGAAATAGATTTGCTAGAATCGTTCTAGGCAATAAAGAACAATGAGAGATATTTACAACGGAAATTGAGTACACATGCAATCATGAGATGTGCAAGAAGGATGAGTCCCGCACCCTGTGAAAACAGTGGGAGCTATTCTAAGGCAAGAAAGCCTATGTCTAGATTGGATCTAGACACGTACTCAGAAAGTTTTTGTAATACAAGTGTATGCATTACGAAAGGAAAACAAGTGTGTAGCAAGGTTGAGCCAGGAGTTGCTAAAACCTACTAACCAATGCCAATTCATAGGCTTAACATGATGAGTCATGTAATTTCAATTGGATTGAGATGAACAACTACATATAAGATCTAAATTGGATTATAGAATATGCACTACTAAAATTTAAGGCTTTGAGAACGCCACTTAAAGAATGGTTGCAAGTGGAACCGGTCTCTTTTTTATTTTTAGTTTGGGCGCGCATATAGAATTCCAATAGAGAACGGTCATTTGTTTGAACCGTGCTTGTACATTAACAAAGAGCACGGTTAGGTTTGACCAACCATCCTAAAAACTCAAATAGAACGGTTAATATCGAGAACCATTCTCTTTGAAAAAGCAAAGAGCACGGTTTATATTATCACCCGTTCTCGTTTAAATCCTAAAGACTATCCCTGACTTGCCGTTTTGTGTTTACCCTTCTATTTTTTTCATTGCTTGCACCACTACGAATCACCAACTCACGCACCCTAATAACCCACCCTCGCCGACTCTTCTACTTTGTCGCTGCATGCCACCGCCTCCGTCGTCTTTTCCGATATAGCACAGTTTGGTTTCCCCCTTGCACGGTGTGATTTCCCTATACTCGTTTTGTCGTCCCTTGGTTGTCCCTGGTCACTCGTACTCCGGGTATGCACGCCTTCGTCGTCGCCGATCCTTCTTCCTGCTGATTCTACTGGTAAGACCATATTTCTTAACTCTTTAATGCGATAATTAATCCGGTGGACTGAATATTGTGACGGTATAGAATTAATCGAATTGACCAAAAAAGGATAATGGATCGAATTGAATGGAAAGAAGGGGTAGGGGTTATATGATGAAAATCAAAATTTGGACTAATGTTTTGTAATTGATCAATAATTGTCTGCTTATGTTGAATATGTTTGTGTTTGTACCGCACAGTCGGCCAATGTTAATTGGTTGAGATATGAACAATGTACCAAAGTTAATACTTCGTATTTCCCCAAAATAAGTAATAGGTTAACATGCCTAATGTGAGGCGAAGGAGTCGCAATTGGGGTTGATTGACTTGATTCATGATTTTCCAATATCTTCTAATATACACTCGCAATGTTAAACCGAGTAATTTTCTACTTTCACCACAAATCCTACATAGTTAGAACTAGTAGACGGATCATTTTAGTTCGTATAAGTCAAGTCAGTCAGTGCCCTCTCATCAAGTCTCTTTGCATTCATTTCGGTCTATTTGGGGTTGGTCACTGTCAGGTTCGGGTATAATTCAGGTTTATTACTAGCACGATGTTTACGGATATGTGTCAATTCAAACATGAAAACTCAAGTAGAATAGATGAATTCAGATTTCAAGTAATATTCAGGTATATACTCCTGAGCGGGTCGGTTTTACAGCTCTACGAAATATACAATTCCCTTCCTTATGACAGTACATGGTGGTAGCAGTATGTTACATAACGTACTTACCTTGAATGTAAGGGTAAGTGAAGCCACATAGGACTCCCTTTCAAGTTAATCCACCCAAATTGTGGTGGAACCCTTAGAGTTAGACAACTATAATATATCACTTGCTCCTACAACTACTCTAGACACACTGAAAAATAGATAGTTTATTGCTTTAAGATAATACTAAAATCGACATTCTATTCGCTAAAATTTTGGTGGTTACCTAAGTTGTTAAATTTTGGTGATGAGTTAAGTTGACCCAAATCATTTTGAGACTAAATTGATGCATAATCCTATACAGTGAAATGCTCAATGATGAACTTCTATTTAATTTATGTAGTGTAGATTAAAGAGCTTCTTATTATTTTACTCCTTCAATATATCACTATATTCTGATTTAACAGTAGATGTTTTTGAGTTTGTTGGTGTTTAGTTGTTTACACTTGATTTCTAAACCTCTAAAGTTATACATTTAGTTATAATTTTGTGCATTGTTATTTCACTAATAAATCCCCAACAAAACAGCCCCAAATCCGTTGTTCTAATTCTAATAGCCAAGCTGCTACTGCTGAATTTAGAACAGCCCTATAATATAAATGTTGGGTGCCATAATTGAAGCTACCAGACAGTTTCTGAAGAATTTGAAAAATTTGACAATATAAAGACAGGTTGATTTTGAAGTAGTTTCCGAACATCAAAAATCATAAGTTTCCCCTGGGAATTTGGATAAGAATTGCTAATTTGATAATAACCATGTATTTGATCTTATTTATGTATATACGGATGCTCTTTGCAGTCATCTGAGCTAATAAAGCTAATAGTATTGTGACTAGTATCATTGTTGTGTCAAAGGAAGATGTGAATTTTTTTACCAGAGGTGACATATTGGATATGGAAACACTGCCTTCAGACAAAGCACTTTCACTGAATAGGTTCGTTCCTTCTACTTTATATTATTGAATTTTAACCGGAGTAGAGCCAAGATTCTGAATTGTATTATACTAAGCTACTTCACCATATGAATTTTAACTAGGTTATATGGTAGTATGGTACTCAACAATAACCCACTAATGAGTGACCAAGAACATTAGTTTTGTAGCTGCGGTATGTTATTCAAATCATATGACATGTCTAATATTTAAATCTATGATGATTTGTTTACAAGTAATTAAATGTGCCATGTATTTGCAGCTGTCCAGTTTCAATCGCAACTCACTAAATATTGTGGGATTTTAATGCTCATTTAATCAAACAAAACAATGATGTGGCATTTCAAAGATTATTTCTACCACAAATTATTCACTCACTTAGTACCTTAATTTCAAAGTTTCTCACCAATGGTCCCAAGTTCGATTCCCATGAAGTGCATATTCCCCTCTTTCTTTAATTTATTTCTGACATTTTGTCGAAAAAAAAAACATGGTTAGACCTGGTAATTGGTACTTTTGTGTCGGATACTCACATATGGCCAATGACCTTGGTCATGTTGAACTTGGATATACTCATATAGACTCGAGGATGGTGATGCTAGCAAAAAAATCGCAATGTTCTTGTATTTTTGGCAAGTTGTAAACCGTTCAGCTCGACCTTTGATCGCTGGTCGGACTATTTCGGATGCTATATTCTATTTTTCGGAACAATTGTCGTTGGAAGCACCTAGACCAAAACACAATTTATAACTTCACAAACAACTCTACAATAAGTAAAGAGGCAAG
Organism: Silene latifolia; assembly: GCF_048544455.1. Classification (NCBI taxonomy): domain Eukaryota; kingdom Viridiplantae; phylum Streptophyta; class Magnoliopsida; order Caryophyllales; family Caryophyllaceae; genus Silene; species Silene latifolia. The sequence continues at coordinate 241,858,096 of NC_133537.1, forward strand.
TAAAGGTCGGATCCCAAGGGACGGGAATTGAGATGAGATTTCTATTGAAACTAGTGGTGTCTTAGGGGTGTCACAATTTGGGTTGATGTAGAAGGTCACTAAACTAAATAGCAATGAAAGTAAATAAGCAAGATGAATTGAAAGGATTGTAAACAATTGATAAAAAGCACTAGGATGTCATGGGGTCATAGGGGATTCATGGGAATTGATCATACAAACATGTTCTCAAATTATAAGCAAGCAATTATTGTTGTGATGGATTGAGTTGGGTTATATCTTACAATCCTAGGAAAGTTTGGGTCCCGGATCCGAATCGATTAGATTGTACAACACCTACAAGTCGACTTAGTCTTCCCTACTCAACAACATGCATGGTCTAATGAGACTCGAGTTGGTTTATGTCTTACAAGTCTCATTGAAAAGATAGGTGATGGGTAAAAAATGCAAGGATTCATAGGCTCACGTTTCATCAAACATAACATGTGCATGAGTTGAGATCAAAACAAGCAAGCAAATAAACCATGAAAGCATATTAATTTAAGCATGAATCATTCCCCATGTTGGTTTCCCCTAATTACCCATTAACCCTAGCTATGGAACTACTCACTCATTATCATGTTGAACATGCTAGCAAGGTTGTCAATCATACCAACAAAGTGAAACATGATGAACAAATGAAAGTAATTAGCAATAATTAAAAAGGGATTAAGAGAATTATACCTACTAATGATTCCAATAATAAAGCAAAGAATAATAGAAGTACTTGATGCTTGATTGAGAGGTTGTCAATCTCCCAATAATAACCCAAATAATCTTCAATTTCCCAAAATAAAGGATGAACAAAAGAGAGATTAAGGAAATAAAACTTGTATTAAAACTTGATTAATTGTTGATTACAAAACTAAAGAGAGATTTGATTGATATTAACTACTCTAAGATTTGATAAGAAGAACATGCTCTGCTAATTAGAGTAATGGGGTATTTATAGTGGAAATTAGGTGGATGCATTAGGGTTAACTAAGGGCTTAAATGACGATTAAGTCTCTACTTAGGGAAACGCCGGGATTTTCTGAAGGAAGGGCATCTTTCTTGAAGCTTGAAGAAACGGATTTGCGCTGTCTTGGAATCCGTGCGTCTTAGGCACAGGACGGCCGGATTGAGGAGTCTCTGCCCGGGCGTCTTTGGGAGAAGACGAGCGTCTTCTGGGTGCTGCTGCACGGGCGTCTTTGGTAGAAGACGCACGGATTGTGGTCCTGGGGGACGGGCGTCTTCAGGGAAGACGGGCGGATTTCTTTGCTCGGTAGTGTGTTTCTTCTTCTTTTCTTCCCTTTTCTTCATAAAATCCTTGGGGATTTCCTTGGGGATTCAAGGATCTTTCCTCATCATTGCCCAACTACTATAATATGTACAAAGGCCTTTTAATCTTGTCTCTCCTTGATGCTTGGTCATTGGATTCAATCAATTTAGTCTCATTTTGCCATGAAAATGCAAGGTTTGCACTCCTTTCCTACCATGGACACAAAACCTCAAAGAATATGCAAAACAAAGAACTAAAGACAATAAATGACCCAAAAATGCACTAAAAAGCATGGAAACAAGGCTAAATTCGGGGACTAAATGTGCGCTAATTATGGTCACATCAATCGCGGAAGAGCTTTGAGTGTTTCACCTTTGGTTGTGTACATCTCCTGTACATAATAGTTTATGATAGTTTCACAATGTTATTTTAGTTTCTTTTTGTAAATGAAGCTTGTGTAGCTTTTATAATTTCTTGTAAATTAATATCACGGTAAAATTTGATAACTTCATTAAATTTGGTCATTTATATAGGGCGCTTTCACTTTCGTGATTGTTGTCTTCAGAATGCAGTAAATTTATGGAAAAGGTGGAAATGCACCTTAGTCAGTGAGTGGCTATACGACAAGACGGGAGCAATACAGAGAACACGAGCACAAGAAGACTTGTATAAGCATATAACACAAGATGAACGGAATGTGAATGGATTGAAATTAAAGTTGTAAGTACAGTGTTTTTGTTTAAAATTATGCTTATTCTGTTCTAAATAAATCTCATATATATTACTAATTTGCATTTGATATTTTTTTCAATAACTTGTATATTGCAGCTTATCCCAAAATGTATAAATAAACTCTTGGGATTTTCTATATTTACCCCTCAAATTTTCACTTTTCAACATAGTACCCTTACCTTTTACATAACACACATTGTAGATACTCTAGAAAAATTAAGGAGGAATAGAACACCAAGTTTAGTGAGGTAGTTTTTTTGTTCGGTTCCACATAAGCAATTACAAGTGCGGAATATTTGGGCTGAATTCAAACTCAGATTAAAGCCTAAAAGCAATGGTGATTGAAGATGATGATTAGAGTTTTTTTATGTGCGATTTATTTGCACTCGGATGCGAAGTGATGAGGATTAAAGGATTTTATTTATCTTTTGCACAAGATAGCGTATCTTTGGTACTTGTAACAACATGCAACAACTTTGTATGTTTTTTCTAATGTTTTGTCCTAATGGTTCAAATTATATTTGAAGGTTTTTGTTGCGTAAAAGTTATTGGAGTTTCTGAATTGTAACAGGTTTAATTCTTATGAGCTATACGATTCAATCATGTATAGGGTTACGATAAAAGCAGAAATATTTTAAAAAAAATGACAGGATCAAAGAGAACGATTACTTGTAAAATCCTTTCTCTTTGAAATTAACAACTAGGACGGTTGTACCATAACAACTGCTCTCTTTGAAAAGGTAGAACAAAGGCGCCAAAAAATCTATAACTCTAACAAAGAGACCTGCCTTATCAAAGAGACCGGTTCTTATATGCAACCGTTCTCTTTGATATATCAAAGAGCACGGTTCTGGAGCACAACCTATAACTCTAACAAAGGGTTACGATTGCACATTTTTGAGGATTGAGCCTCATGTTGTACTTGCACAATATGAGGAAGAACTTGCGAAGGTTAGCGACGTGCCCTTTTCTATCCTTAGATTTGACGATCATATCGTCCACGTAAACCTCCACCTCTTTATGCATCATGTCATGTAGCAAAGTAGTCGCAGTGTGTTGGTACATTGCTCCTGCATTGATTAGCTCGAATGGCATAACAGTATAGTAGTATGTGCCCCAGCGAGTGACGAAGGTTGTCTTGTGCATATCTTCTTTGGCCATTTTGATTTGGTTCTATCCTGCGTACTCGTCCATGAAGGATAACAACGCATGATCTGCTGTATTATCTACCAATATATCGATGTGTGGTAGTGGGAAGTCGTCTTTAGGACTCACTTTGTTCAAGTTTCTGAAATCAACACAAACCCGAATTCGCCCATCCTTTTTGGGTACGGGGACTATATTAGCCACCCAGTCTGAATAATCGGAAACTTTGATGAATCTGGCTTTGAATTGCTTATCAACTTCTTCTTTAACCTGGCTTAATTGGAATACGATGTTCCGCGATATCCCTGTTGATCCCTGGCATGTCCTTGTAAGACCAAGCGAAGACGTTTTTGGACTCGTGTAGGATATCGATAAAATTGGCCCTTTCAGTTGGGTCTAGGGTCTTCCCTATCCTAAGTTCTTGGGGTTCTAATTCCGTTACTACGTTTATAGGTTCGGTGTTTTCTATAACCGGTGCCCCTTCTCACTCTTCTAGTATTTCTTTAATTATATAGGGAGGTAATTCGATTGAGTCTTGGTCAGGTTCATCTTCATTATCATCGTAAACAGAATTGCATTCTGAATAACACAAAGAGTAAGCAGAATCAGATTAATTCATATTAATGTTTGAAAATAGCTGAAACAAAGAAGCCATCAGCACAGTAGCCAGTGGCGGTAAAGGGACAGTTGCTGGGACATTCCCCAAGCTACTGTTACTAGGCGATACTATGCTAGGAGAAACAAGAGGGTGGGGAGTGATGACGGGAGGAGACTCTCTAGCGACTTCTCTAGACTTAGACTTCGACTCTGAATCTAATTCCGACTCTGACTCGAATTCATCGTCTTCGGGTTCTCCTTTGAACATCTCTCCTTCTCCAGTAGAGACCTTGAAGAATTTTCCTTGATTGTTGGTCAACTTGTTCGACTTTCTCCATCCTTTCTGCTGATTTGAGCTGCTGTCGGTGATCAGTGTTGTAGAGTTAAAATGGTCGTCTTGAAGTATCATGGTAATAATCTCATCCTGCGCTGCTTTGATGAATCGATCCTGTCCAAATAGAAGGCTAACAGCCTGTTCGTCGAGACAAGGTGTCTGGCGGGTTTTGACGGTAGGAACCGTTTCTGGAGGAATGAAGTAACAATCGTGGAAGACCTCGATTCCGGCTAATTGAATGCCTCTGTACCTCCAAGGTTCGGAAAATCTATGAAAGCATTCACAATCTCCTTCCCTGACGAAGTACCCATTTAGTGTAGGGAGATAGGGTTGCATTTGGACTCCATTAATTTTTGGATTTTGAACTTGAGTAAGCATTTCGAGGGTTTCGATCTTCGTAGGCTTTTACCCCAAGCCTAGTTATGTGACTTTTAATTGCGTACATTTAGTCCCCTAATTGAACCTATTTTGCATACTAATATAGCATTTCATGGCCATTTTATCCGTCAATTCCTTCCTATTTTGCTTTCCTACTGCATTTTATATGTTTTATAGGAAAGAAGATAATGAGGCGGAATTCCCGTCTCTTGCGCATTTCGAAAGCTTGTTGAAAATCTCAGATGGACTAGTATAGAGAGGAGGCAAGAACAATGACAAATGAAGTAGGAATAAAGAGTATACATAGATCATAGGCTTCTAAAGCAGGAAAGTGGAAAACTGTGCCAAGATCCGTGCGTCCTAAGCACAAGATGGGTGGTTTGCCTTGTCCAAATCCGAGTGGCCCAAGCACGAGACGAGCGGATCCGGGAGCTGTGATCCGGGCGACTTCCTTGCAATACAAGCGGATCCCTTGGCAGAACCAACCGTGCCTCAAGACAAGACGGGCGGATCGTGTTAGGAGAGCAGTCTAAACTGCGCATCTCCCTCGGGACTTGAATTTCCCTATCTAAAACTTATCATTGTTATTTACTAATCCACCCTTGCTTAACCTAATGATGTACTACTATATATACTCCATTTGTAATAATCAAAAAGAGAGCCCCCTTAGAGGAGGCAAACTTTCCTTAGATTAGATTAGGAGTAGATTAGAATACATTATCCTTTAATCTTTCAACAAAATTACACATTAATCTTTCCATAATCATTGTTCAAGTTTATTATTATTGGGTAATTGAAGATTATTAGGTTATTATTGGAGAATTGATAACTCTTTATCAATCAATCAAGTTTTCTTCTATTAGTCTTTTCTTTATTATTTGGATCATCTCATATAGGTATAATCCCTTTTACCCTTGCTTAATTAATGTCAATCACATCATTTATTCATCATGTTTAGACTTGTTAATATGATTGACACCCTTGTTAACATGTTTTTCATGATCATGAGTGAGTAGTTTCCTAGCTAGGATTAGTGGGGAATTAGGGGAAACAAACATAGGGATTGATCTATGCTTAATCTAATATGTTTTCATAATTATTTTGCTTGCTTGTTGTGATTTCAACCTATGCACATGTTATGTTTGATAAAATGTGAGCCTATGAACCCTTGCATTTTTTACCCATTACCTATGTATTCAATGAGGCTTGTAAGCATTTAAATCAACTCGAGCCTCATTAGACCATGCATAGAGTTAAATAGGAAGGATTAAGTCGACTTGTAGGTGTTGTACAATCTAATCGATTTGGCTCCGGGACCCTAACCTTCTTAGGGATTGTAAGATATGTACTAACTCGATCCCATCACAACAATATGTGCTTGCATCTAATTGAAAACATGTTTGTATGATCTACTCCCACGAATCCCCTATGATCCCATGACATCCTAGTGTCTCTAATCAATTGTTTACATCTTTTGATTTTTTGCTTGCTTTACTTTATTACTTTCATTAGTTTAGAACACAGCTACAAACCCAAAAAATTGTGACACTAGCATAAATTGAGATAGATAGACTTAGAACCCAAAGCACACCGTCCCGTAGATCGACCTCCACTTAACCACTAACTAGTTATTTGTTGAGAAATATAAATGTGTTTGATGGAGTGAACAACGACTCGCTCTATATCAAAATGGCGCCGTTGTCGGGGACGGTGTTATGTGATTAAGTTCTTACTTGTTTGTCTATTTTAATTGTGCTTTAACCTTGAGGAACTTGTTCCTCAAGGTTTGTTTTTACCGTTTAATTGTAGTTTCCATGTTTGTAGTTGTATCTTTATCTTGGCTATGATGATGACCCAAGATTTGGTACATGGAGTATGTGGTGGATATTTTGACTATGACTATGGGTATGGGGAGTTTGAGGAGCAAGACAACACAAACCTACCTTACTACTCATACAATGAAAATCCTAACTACTACCCCAACTTTTCCCACCAAAATCCCACATCCATTATCCACAACAACAACCCTCCCAATACCCACTTTACAACCAATTCCAAACGCCACAATACAACCACTCTCACACCCACTCACAACAAGAAGATGAGCATGAATTTGACATTTAAAGTATGGTCCTCCAAATGATGGGAGATCAACAAAACTTCTTCAAACGAGTGCTACAGGAGACCCAAAATAGGGACAACGTTCTCCAAGGCATTGTTACCCAAGGTGAGGAGTTGACAATTCAAATTGCCCAAATGAAGGAAGCCTAAATAACTACTCCTCACCATTCTTCAGACATTAATCATGAATGCGAGTTTGAAAGAGTAACCTTTAATATGGAAGACGAGAAGTGGGAAGAGCCAATCTCCTTGAGCTCTTGTGAGTATGAAAGTGTTGTGTTTGATGAAGAAGATATGAGGTTGAGTACACCAAATACTCTTAGCCTTTGTGAGTATGAGGGTGTGTCGTTCGACGTAAATATTGAGATGGTGGAGGATGAACTACTGAAGAAAGATGAAGCCCCCAATTATGATTCATATCAGGATAGCCATGATGACGAGATCGTGAAAGAAGCTTATGAAGAATATGTATCTTGCAAGGACCTTTGGAATAGGGGAGAAGAATGGACTTGTGAGATCACCTTACTTGAGGAGCCCATCCTTGAGAAATTTGAGGTATCCTGTCACAAAGAAGATGAATGTCTCTTTCCTATTGCCTATGAAGACTATTTCACACCCACCATGGAACCTATGATTATTGGAGATGATATGGTGGACCTTCTCCAAAAGGTCAAATCATCATGGTGGAAAAGCTCAAGAACAAACTTGCAAATGAACTTGCTTGTGGAGATTTGGCACCCACAACTTCAATTCCTAAGGTATCCGATCATCAATGTTATGATAATTCTCCTTCTACTTTGGAAGGATTGACAAATCAAAGTGCTATCATCATTGCCGAAATTGAAGAAGAAGGTGGTAAGTGGAAGTCTTCGGATGAAAATGAGCCATACTTCATTCCTCGTGCTGACAAGAATCATGGGCTTATTGATTGAAAGCATTGCAAAGGCTCAAGTGCTAAGGGCACGGTGCAAGAAAGAATGAATGACAAGCCTCCTTGGCCAAATTTCATATTAATGTGGAGCAAACCATACTTATGCTTATTTGGGGGTTGTTCACAAGCCTTTGATCGTCTTCTAAGAGCCTTGAGCTCTATGGACAAATAGTCTCCACAATTCAAACTAGTTTGGTGGAGTCCTATCTCAAACCACCATTTGTAATATATACCTTCCCATAATTTTCGCATTGTATACTATTGTATATACCTTTATTTTTCTTGAATTTTCTAGCATGAGAGTAGTGAGAGAGGGTTGCTTACCCATTCATTGAGCATATTTTCAGAAAACGATAAGAAGGAATCACAAAAGGGTGCAAGGGAAATAATTCAAATGAAAGAAATGAGGGATAAAGAAACAGCAGGAGACGCTCGTCATGTCAGTAAGACGCTCATCCCGAGCCTTGCTACGAGCACAAATCAACACTGCCTAAGAATCTGGCAGGATTGTCAAGAAGACGCTCGTCCCGACCAAGGATCCGCTCGAGCTGTTTTTAAGACGCTCGTCCTGGGCTACGTCTTAAGCAACTTTCTACTCTGGATGAGAATCCGCTCGGATTCCCCAGAAACCGCTCGTCCCAGCAGAACCGTGCGTCTTCTCAATAATCCGCTCGTCCCCAATTGAATGTGAAAACACACAAGCTCACTGACTAAGAATCCGTGGCTCCACAGCAGGACGCTCGGGCTGCAGCTGCAAGATGCCCAGATCGTCCTCAGGACGCTCGGATTGGCACGGGGTTTTGGCTGGGTTCTCGAATTATCCGCCCGAGCCCGGCCCAGGTCCGCTCGTCTCCCACCCATTTCCTTGTTATAAACACCCCCACCGTCCCTCATTTTCCATATTTTATCTTCTAAAAAAATCTCACATCATCATCCACACACAACCCCCATCACAAAAACAACCAAAACCCTAACATTTCCATCAACAAAATGATGAACCTAAGAGGCAAGAGCAAGAAATCTGCCGATGCCGCACCTAAAAGGCACAAGGGTGCTAATTCATCCACCCCAAGGGAGGCAAGGGGCCGTCAAAATGTAGAGATACACGGTGTCACACAACTCGAATACTTCCCCGAGGTAATCTTCACTAGCGACGAACACCGCCAAAGATTTGAACATTGCCTAGGTAAGCATTGCGAGCCTACTCAATTTATTGATACCGATGTTTTAGAATTTCTTGGCATAAGGTATCAAACCGAAATGTTCTTCAATGGTTTGGGTCCTTAGAAGGTATTCTATGCTCATGAGGATACCTACCTAAGTCTTACCCTCGATTTTTTATGTAGTCTCCCCATTGTCACTAATACACGGAGAAATGTTTGTTTGGAGTTCTGTCTTTGTAATCAAGACCATAAGTTAACCTTAGACCAATTTGCAAACATTCTTGGTCTTGAAATGCCGAGGGAAAACACCGATAAGCCCTCTGACTTCACCGTTAACCACATATGGAGAGCCATTTCTGGGAGGAACTCCATTCCTTCAAAAAATGCTATACCTTTGCCATCCAACATCCGGTGATTCGGCTCACCGAGCGCTTTATAGCCCGAACCGTTTATGGGAGGCTATAACAAGATAGGTGCACCCTTCTTGACTTGACCTTCTAAGAGTCCTACTTGAATGTACAAGGGACGAGGGCTTACAATTTCAACACGCCCCTTGAGATGCTTACAAGGCTCTATGACTATGCTTAACGGAATTCTACTATCAAGACCTTTGTGATGGGAGGCCTAATCACATTATTGGCCAATGAACTTTGCCCCGGGTTTAACTTTCATGGGGGCTATGAAAAGCTCCAAAGGAGCACTATGATAGATGAGGATACTATCTTTAACCACCATCGGTGGTGCACTTACAACCAAGCCAGAAGTGTAGAGTGGTTCACAAAGGGATGCTCTTCACTTGTCCTCTTGGGGTGGAACATACCACCTACCGAGCCACGGTTGAGTCGATACTCACCTAGACCGAACTACCTCCTCCCCATTGAAATTTATCCCAACCCAATTCAAAGAGAAGAAGCACCTCGTCAACCTCGTGAGTTGCCGAAATGGGGTAATGCACCACCATCATATGTACCCATTCCATCCTACCCCACACAACATGTACCATTCATTACCCAAGATCCAAGAGCTCCAAACATGAACGATTTAATGAAGCTCATGCAAAATGTCGATCTTGGAGTGTACGAAGGGAGGGTCGACAACTACTTAGCCCAATACCCCTCCTACTAAAACATGGCTCAACAAGGGTACATCAACCCTAGAGGCCCTGACCCATATTGGGCTCAACCATACCTTTTATTCCTTAACCAAGGGAACCAAGAAGGGAACTTTGGTGGCCAAGGAGGAGGATTCTTTGGCGAAGGACGAGGGTATGACCAAGGAGGTTCTAGCGGACGAGGGTACCGCAATGATGATGATGATGTTGAGTGAAAGGGCAAAAGGTGTCTACCACACCACCTCCATTTTTATGATACTCTTTCTTTTCCTTTCTCTCATGTATAGTTACATTGCATTTTAAATTATCTTGCATTTAGTTTACACATCACTTGCATTTGTATTATATTTCATATTTAATCTACATTAGTTAGTTCATATAGTATAGTTGCATTGTAATATAATATCTCACATGATTCAAGTACTTAGTTGCATATAAACGAGAATTCATACATAGTCACTAATGACCAAACCTATTCCTTTCTACACTAGAAATAGTGCTTAAATCGGTTTAGGGAGGCTTGATCATAGGTGACCTAAGCATGTATCATCTAGTATAGTGTAGATTGCATTCATTTGTTATATATGTCATATAGAATTGCATTTAGTTAAAGCATGCATTCATTCATATCATATCATTGCATTTGTACTTCAATTTCCATTAAACTTTAAAAATCCAAAAACATGTATTTCTTTTTCATTCCTACTCTTATATGTACATTGAGGACAACGTCCAAAATAAAGTGGGGGATGGGAATTTATATCCAAAACACATAAAAATTGACAAATTTCGAAAAATCCCAGAAATATGATCTTTAATTTCATAAAAACAAAATCCATAAAAATTTGAAAAATTCAAAAACCAAAAACATGTTCTTTCCTTTGTAGTGTAGAATTGTATATATTGTATATATTTGTTTGTTTGTTTATCACTCTTATCACTTTGGGTCGACTACGCCACATTCGAGGCATGAAGTAAATAGAAGACCGCATGGTATTATCTTTCCAAATCTCCTTCCTCCTTTTTATATGTTAATGACAATATGGCTATCTTTTTTTTAATGTGGTATGAACCTATCTATTGTTAAGAGTTTCCATCTAGATTATATGGCATTTTAGTTGATAGAAGCGTATGCATTAGAGTTGTATATATGTTAGTTGCATCATGGCATGTAGTTACATGGTTAGAAATTTTTTGTGAAAATGCCTATTTGGGAAGTTTGACAAGTGTATATAAGATCAGGTCGTTCTCGGGCTACACGACGGTGATAGGGTGCTACGAGAGGCTGTCGGCTGAGGAGCGAGCCATGATTGAGCGGGGAGCGTTCGGTGCTTTGGTGCAGGCTTGGAGGGATATTGCGAGGAGGAAGCTTCGGGCTAACCTCAGTCTCATCCGAGCTTTCTTGGACCGGTTTTGGGACACGACCTCCACATTCCACATGCCTTTTGGTGAGGTGGGGGTCACGTTGGAGGATTACGGCATGATTTCTGGTCTGCCGTGTGGGACTGACGTGGTGGAGAGGCCGGAGACAGCCATGAGGGTTGACTCGGCGGAGGCTAGGAGGCTGATCGGCTGGAACTTGGCGCCGAAGTCCGCTGCGGTACCTGGCTTGGTGCCTAGTTCTTACGTGCGGGACTACTTCATGGGGAAGACCCCGGCGTTGGTGGTGATCGAGGGGAGGGAGACGGCTCCTCCTCCCTGTACTGCGGAGCAGAGAGTCCGCTTGTGGCTCTGGTGGTTCTTGTCTTCGATTTACCTCGGAGACAAGGGGGAGAGGCTTTCGACAAAGCTTCTTCCCGTTCTTTCTGACCTGAGCGACCTAGGCCATTGGGACTGGGTCACTGCTGGTTTTGCGGTCCTCATCCGCTTCATGAGGGCCATGGTTCGTCCGGAGTTGATGGAGAAGGGGACTTCTCTTGCTGCTGTCGGCCTTGGACTGCTGTTGGAGGTATGAACCTTCACTTCTTCTCATGAAAGATCATTTCCTTTTCTTATCGAATCACAAAAGATCGTTATTTATTATCTTGTTTACAGGCATGGGTGTACTCCTACTTTCCGGGCCTCGTGCCCAAGAGGACGGAGCCGGTGGAGAAGGCCTATCCCGTTGTGAGGGATTGGGTGATGTGTCGCACGAGGAGTCGGCGTTCCTTCCACGACGTTTGTCGGCGGGAGGTGAACGCTCTTCAGCTGGACGGCGTGAGTATTTCACCTTACATTCGTCTGTTTCTCTTTCTTTACTTTTAGAACTGATTATAAGAATGACCCTTTGTTTGCTTCTTCTAGTGGGTGCCCAGGCCTTGTGGGGGAGTACGCTGGCGCTCCTCCTTTCGTGGCTGAGGTCCTTCGACCTGGAGTTCGAGCCGGCTGCTGCTGAGGACGTCGATGGGTCCTGTGTGGTACTTGTGTGAGCTCTTGGCTCGTCAGTGCTCTCGAGACGTCTTGACGGTTCCCATCGATCCTCCTCGGACGATGTTTAGGGAGCCTTCTAAGGCTGAGAGGGAGGCTGACCTGGCTGGCGTCGGTGGCGACGCCCTCCTTCTTCTTGGTGAGGACTACTCGGCGTTCCTCTACGGGAGGTTGGCGTACTGGCCGGTTGTGGTAAGTGCCTTATCCTCTTTTATTTTTGATTGTTTGAGCATGTGATGAAAGATCATCGGTTAACGGAAGTCATTTGACCTTGCAGGAGGTCGAGGCGGCGGGCATCGAGCCCCCAGAGTACCCCGAGACCCTTGAGTACACCGACACGACGGGGATGACGACGAACTTCGAGTTGCGTGACTTTGACGTGGCGGTGAGAGATGCTGGCCTGGACGAGTGGCAGCATCTCATTCGGAGGGTGAGTCTTCTAACTCGTGTAGTTTTGCGTAGGAACGCATTTGCTCAAGTTTGTCCAATTGCTAAGAATCTTTCTTTTGAAATGTAGGTTGCGCCAACCCGGTTCATGGCTTTGTGGAGGGTAGCCAACCGGCTACGGGCTACTGCCGTCGAGGCATTTGCTGGTGGCCGAGGACGTCAGGTATGTACCTTCCGTTTACCTTATTTTTCAATTTTCTAATCTCCCTTATGTTTGGAGTGATTGACATGAGCCAGTTTTGTTGTTTGCAGAGGGAACGCGAGCTGGAGCGAGAGCTTGCCCAGTCCCGGGAGGAGACGACTCGCCTGCTGAGGGAGCTCGAGGTCCGCGACGCCGAGGTTGCTGCTCTCGAGGCGAGAGTTGCTGAGCTAGACGGCGACCAGCAGTAGCTTCCATGTTGCTTCTATTTTTGGTTGTATTTCTATACATTTATACATTTTAGGACCCACTTTTGGACATTTGGATCTTGTTTTGGGGCTCGAACCCCCAGTTTGGTGTACATATCCCTTTTTGATTGTATATATGATGGCCTGAGCGCCTTTGCTGCTGGGTTGCTTTGTTTATGCCTGCAGGTTAGCTTTGGACAAGTTTGGTAGATGACGGTTTACGCCGTCATGCTGCCGAAATTTATACAGAAATCACACAGAACATATATTTGTACATATGGCCTAAATTAGCGCCAAACAATGACTCGAAAAAGCAAAAAAAGGACCAAAAATGAAAATGTGAAAATTTGGCCAGGAATGACTGGACGGTAGGGAGGGTTACCCCCTAAAAAAGAAAATAATAATAAAAACATATAAGTTTGGAATTGAGAGTGAAATGATTCCCTAAAAAGAAAAAGTAAAAAGAAATGTATAAGTTGGAAAATGTATAGATTTGAAAAAAAAAAGAATAAATTAGATTAAATTGGTGAAATGATTCCCCCAAAAAAGAAAATTAAAAGAAATGTACAAGTGTGCTAAAATGACGAAAATATCGATATCGTCTCGAGATGCGCATCCGCGAAATTAGGAAACACGAAATATGGCAACCTGACGCCTTTACCAAAATAATAACCCGTATGAATAGGAAATTATTCGTTGAGGAATTTAGGAAAGATCCAACGTGGAAAATCACAGAAAGGGTGCTGAGGAAGAGGCGTAGCAAGAGCTGCGTCCCTTCGAAGAGGCGCAGCACCTGCTGCGCCTGTTCCCCAGTGCGTCCGTTATGACGGATTTTAGGAAACAACTTTTAGTATAAATAGAGACGTCGAGGGAGGTTTTATTCACATAATTCTTCCGTCTTTCTTCGTCTTATTACACAAATTTCCCAAAAGAAGCATACATCATGAATACTCTTGAGATTCGTTTAAAACAATGGACAAATGAGTTCTCCAACGTGGAGAAACACGACATGGGTGCTTATAATTTTGGATCACTTTTGCGCTTGAAATTGATCAAGGTAGTCAAACCGTTCCTAGATGCCTGTCTTGACTATTGGGACCCGAATTATCATGTATTTGCCTTCCCTGGAGGCGACATTTGCCCATTTCCCGAGGAGATTGCTGCGATTGGTGGATGGGATCCGGAACATTTGCCTGCTATTCCCTCCACTTCTCAGGGGTATAAGAATAAGTTTAGAGACTTGCTTGGATTGGCCAGAGTTGATGTTGACCGTCTTGTGACTTCTAAAGGAGTGCGAATGTTGGATTTCGTCGATCGCTTTATCAATAGGGCTGATCCCACTGTCTCTTATGTTGCGAGGCGAAGGGCATTCGGGTTTTGCCTATTAGATGTGTATGTCCTTCAAGGGCATGTTGATGAGGATATGAGAGGTGACCCTCGTCTCTTGAGCTTAATTGAGCAAATGGAGCTGCGCAGGAGCCTAGCTTGTCTGTGTTTAGGAGAGATCCTATTGGGCTTGGATAACAGGAAAGCTAATCGCGACCTACCTTATCTGGGAAGTCCCATTATTTTTGCAGGAAAAAAGAACTTTTTTTTTCCGTTGATTCCTCCTTTTGGTAGGTCTGGCTTATGGAACGTCTTCGATTGATCGAGCCCCCAGCTAATGTTCCTGATTATCATGCTCGCTCAATTGCAATGAGGACCAGGCTTTACATGGTGGACTTCACTCGAGTTTGCAATTACTGGGAGAATAAATTGAAGAGCGAAGATTTCCCCTTAATCAGATGGATCGTACCATGGTGGCATCTTAAATCTGTCACTGGAGTATCTTCCCTAGATCCTACCCGATCCGTTCGCATTCCCGGCTTGGAGTTTGTGGTATGCATTTTCCCGGAGAGGCTGATGAGGCAGGTTGGATTGAAGCAGATGATTCCAAAGCTAGACACTGTCCCACAGACTGCTGTCGCGCTTACTACTGAGAGTCGAAGAGAACAGGCCATCAAATGGGCTCAAAGGAACATCTGGTTCTTGAATTCTTCTGTCAGTGCTCTATGGGTGTCAGATTCCTATATGCGGTGGAGGAAAGCTGCTACTCCGGAGGAGCGTGAGAGATTGAGGAAGCGTGAACCTGTCGACTACAAGGTTAGCGAGGTGGAAAAGGAGAAGGAGAAGCATCTGACTGAAGGAGAGGAAGAAGCCGGGTTTCGAGTTGTTCATCCTTCGAAGAAACCGAAGACTTCTCCTGCCGTCGAGATGGTGGTTGACAAGAACGGCAAAGCGAGACCACGAGAGAGACCATTGGTGATTAGGTCGGAAGTGACGCAAGAGCGTCCGGCTCGAGGTCGCGACAAGAAGTATGATAAAAATGACAAAGACAAAGGGAAAATGGAAGAGTAGCCTAAGTCTTTATTATTATTTATTATTATTATTATCGCAATAAGAAGGTGGGGTTTTTAGAATCCTAGCCTATTTATCTTTTATTATGATTTTATTATGTAACGTACTATTATTATTAATGAAATAAAAAAAGGTTAAATGGTTATGAAACCGTTGCGATTTTCTTTGCATTATTCTTGTCGAATTTCAAGTGCATTCGCAAATGTCTTTCTATTTACATTTAAAATGATGAAATGGGTTGTATCTCATGAAGGATTGCCTACGTATTCATTTAAAAAAATAAAACCAAACCCTTGCGCGTAGTTCGAGTAAATGTAAAAGAATAATTGTTCTAAGCAAGAGCTTGTAATGAACTTTAGAAAATAAGCATGAGCTTTACTTACTCCTAACATGCAATTTAGCTTATTTTGATGATATGAGAATGACAAATTTTCAAAGTGCAAGAGTAAGATGACATTAGCTCAATTCAGCTTGGCCAGGGGCCGTTTATTTCGTGCCACAAGAGCGACACGTGATGTCACGCGAGGCGCGTTTTTGCTCCTATTCTAGGCATAGTAACGTTTCAGTTGGTCAAGGTTTGTTGGGTTGGAAAATTCATTCTCGTCTAGGTCTGTGATCCTAACCGCACCCCCTGGAAGTATGGACTTGACTAGGAAAGTCCCGTCCCAATTGGGTTTGAATTTTCCTCGTGGATCGATAGGTAAAAGAGCCCTAATGGATTTGAGTACCAAGTATCCTTCCTTGATATTCCTTGGCTTAACCCTTTTGTTGAAGGCTCGTTTCATGCGCGCTTGGTATGTTTGCACATTATGTAATGCACGTAACCTTCGTTCATCCAGGAGGATGAGTTCTTCATATCTATCCCTCTTCCACTCGGCTTCTGGGATTTGACTTTCGTGTAGAATACACAAGGATGGTATTTCTAGCTCGACTGGTTGTACGGCTTCCATGCCGTAGGTTAAATAGAAAGGAGTAGCCCCAGTGGGCGTCCTAATGGATGTACGGTATCCCCATAAAGCAAAGGGTATCTTGCTTGGCCAATCTCTATAGTTGTCAATCATTTTCTTGAGGATCGTGACAACATTTTTGTTTGCTGCTTCTACCGCGCCATTGGTTTGTGGTCTATATGGCAATGAGTGGTGATGCTTAATTTTGTACTTGGCTAGCAATTGTTCAGTCTCAGCTTGGAAATGTGATCCATTGTCACTGATGTTCTCATGTGGGAAACCATATTGACAGATGATATTGGTTTGTATGAACTTTGCCACGTTCTTGGCCGTAAGACTGGTGTAGGAAGCCGCTTCTACCCATTTGGTGAAATAATCGATTATGGTGTAGGAAGCCGCTTCTGACCGTCGTTCGATGCATAAAGGCATTTCTACCATGCTATCCGGCATATTAATCAAAGATGCGAGTTTTGCAAGAGCATCGCAAATTGATTTTCTTCTTGAGGTAGATGTAAGTAGGTTACTTGATCGAAGAATTGGGCGACTTGGTCTATTCTGGCTTGATAAGGTGCCAGGCTTTCGCTTCGGATTTTACAAGATTCCGTAATTTGATTGATGATCAAAGAGGAATCCCCATGTACTCGAAGATTCTTGATGCCCTAAACTTACTGGCGCTTGCAATCCAATGAGACAGGCTTCGTATTCTGCAGCGTTATTTGTCACCTCGAAGTTGATTTTGACAGAGATTTGTGTATGCTCGCCTTCAGGAGAAATGAGCAACACTCCTATTCCAAATCCTCTTAAGTTCGATGCTCCATCAAAATAGAGGTCCCAGGAGTCTACATCCGTTTGGAGTATATCCTCATCCAGAAACGACCAGGTGTCTATCGTTTGTGTATCATTGATGGGATTTTCTACGAAGAATTCAACAGCGGCGCGCTTTTTTATGACTTTCAAAGGTACATACTTGAGATCGAACTCTCAGAGCATCAAGGTCCATCTCGTTAGACGTCCATTGAGAACGGGTTTCTCGAAGAGGTATTTGACAGGATCCATTTTGGAGAATATCTTGACGGAGTAGCTAAGCATGTAATGGCGTAGCTTCTTCGTTGCCCACACAAGAGCGAGGCATGTCTTCTCTAGTGGCGTGTATTTGCACTCCTATTCCAAGAACTTCTTACTAAGGTAATAGATGGCTCTTTCTTCTTTTTCTACAGTTTGAGCTAGCATGACGCCCATGGTCGTTTCAGTTACCGTGAGATATAAACCAAGAGGTTGATCTCGTTGGGGTAGCATGAGCACTGGCGGTTTGGCTAGTATTTTCTTGATTCGGTCGAAAGCCTTCTGACAATCATCATCCCACACGGTGTGATCTGTTTTCTTTAACTTCTTGAATATGGGTTCGCAGATCATGGTGAGCTTCGATATGAATCGACTTATGTATTGTACCTTGCCTAGGAATCCCCTAACTTCTTTCTCCGTTTGAGGTTGCGGCATTTCGATTAAAGCTTTGATCTTTGAAGGGTCTATTTCTATACCTCGTTGGCTAACGATGTATCCCAGGAGTTTGCCAAATGTTACTCCGAATGCGCATTTCTGAGGATTGAGCCTCATGTTATACTTCCGTAGCCTTGAGAAGAATTTGCGAAGGTTCGCAATATGTCCCTCTCTTTCCTTGGACTTGACAATCATGTCGTCTACGTATACCTCAACTTCTTTATGAATCATATCATGTAAGAGTGTAGTTGCGGTGCGTTGGTATGTAGCTCCGGTGTTGATTAACCTAAACGGCATGACCATGTAGCAATAGGTTCCCCATTGAGTGACAAAGGCGGTCTTATGCATGTCTTCTATGGTTATCTTGATCTGGTTATATCCCGCGTATCCGTCCATGAAGGATAGCAACGCGTGGTATGCCGTATTGTCTACCAATATGTCGATATGTGGTAGAGGAAAGTCATCTTTAGGACTTGCTTTGTTTAAGTCTCTGAAATCAACACAAACACGGATTCTCCCATCCTTTTTGGGTACGGGTACTATGTTAGCTACCCAGTCTGAGTACTCGAAAACTTTGATGAACCCGACTTTGAATTGTTTATCGACCTCTTCTTTGATCTTGAGAGCCCACTCTGTCCTCATTCAACGAAGCTTCTGTTTCACGGGTTTGAAACCTGGTTTAATTGGGATTCTATGCTCTGCAATGTCCCTGTCGATCCCTGGCATATCTTTGTAGGACCAAGCAAAAACGTCTTTGAACTCGTGTAGGAGTTCTATGAAACTGGCCCTTTCGATGGGGCTCAAGGTTGTCCCTATCCTAAGTTCTTGGGGTTCTAGTTCAGTTCCTACGTTGATGGGTTCAGTATTTTCTATCACTGGTCCTCCTTCCCCCTCTTGTAGTATTTCTTAGGCTATGTAGGGAGGTATTTCGATTGAGTCAGGGTCTGGGTCATTCTCATTATCATCGTAAACAGAATTGCATTCAAGATAACACGAAGAGTAAGCAGAACCTGATTTATTCATATTAAGACACTAGGCTAGGAGAAACGAGGGGAGTGGGAATGACGATAGGAGGAGACTCTCTAGGAACTTCTCTAGACTCCGACTCTGACTCTAACTCGAATTCATCATCTTCTGGTTCTCCTTTGAACATCTATCCATCTCCAGTAGTGAGCTTGAAGAGTCTTCCTTGATTGTTTGTCCACTTGATCGATTTTCTCCATCCTTTCTGCTGATTGGTGTTGGTTTATGTGTCCAGTGTGGTAATGATCTCATATATGATGCTTTCGGCGCTCTTTATTATGGGAAGATCCTGGAGGTAGACATCCTCCTCGTTATCCGTCCATATCCCGTTGATCACCTCTTCTTTTGGGGAGATAAGATGTGAGCAATCTAACATAGATTCATCACTTGTGATCATCAGAACTCCAAGAGGATTCTGAGTGTTGTTAGGCTTACCTCCAGGTGGTATTGGTAGGCGACCGTCTTCAATCATATCTTGAAGTACATTTTTCAGTTTGTAGCATTTTTCTGTATCATGTCCCTTACCTCTATGGTCTTCGCAGTATGAATTCTCATCCCAGAATTTGGATTTCTTTTCTGGTTCGGGTGTAGGGCCTATGGGTTGAAGTTTGCCTAGCTTCATCAACCTTTTCAGAGAGTTGGAATATGTGTCCCCTAGATTTGTGAATTTCCTTGGAGGGGTACTCTTCTTAGATGGCTCGAGGAGGTTAACTTCATCAGTTTTGCCAGTAGAGCCGTAAGAACGACTTTTTGAGCCTTGATATCCACGACCTATCGTTTTGGACAAGAGCCCTTTACGAATGTCATCTTAGATCCTTGTCCCTAGTACGGTCAAGTCTTTGAAATTTTTGATGTTTTGATACCTCAAATGATTTGCATAGATGGGCTTTAGGTTGTCCACGAATTTCTCCACGAGGGTGGCTTCATCCGGGCGTTCAACAAGTTGAGTACTAGTCTTCCTCCACCGACTTAGGAAATCGGTGAAACCTTCTTTGTCTTTTTGGGTAAGAACCTCTAATGTGCGCATGTTGACTTGGATTTCAGCATTATCCGCATATTGTTTAGCAAACTCGATTGCGGCATCGTCCCAAGTAGCGATTTTCTTGTGTTCTAGCGAATAGAACCATTGTTTTGGGATGGTGTCAAGAGATGAAGGAAAGATCCTTAAGAACATCTCGGGTTTAATGCCTTTGATAGACATGTAATCCATAAAGGCACGGATATGGTTCAAAGGGTTTTCGTGCCCCTTGAATTTCGGGATATCCGTCATGTTGAAGTTGGTTGGCAACTTGGAACTCACAACCTCATCTTTGCGATTGTTCTCCCTATAAATGTCATCCCCTTTGAGATACATCAATTGTTCCTCCAAGTATTGGAGTCATTTCTCAGCTGCAGTCATACCTATGGGAGGGTTTTCGTCACCGAATTTGTTCACGAAGTCATCGGCTATTTCACTTTCTCGAGGAGGCATCCTCGTTTCTACGACATATATTCGGCCCTCAATGGTGTCGAGGCGATGATACACCTGGTCTTGAGTAACTTGGATATGAGCTAGCGCGGCTAGGATTTGATCATTACCATTCTGGAGTTGGTTGAAGTTCGCGTCGCTTGTTTCAGGCATCTTGGAAACTGAATAAGAGATCGATGACGAATCAAAACACGATCGACCACTCTAGCACACTTACTTGAAAAGAAATGTTTTAACTTGTGAAGTGGGAGTGTGCCACTTGTGTCAGTGAGCTTTGAGGAAATGACAAAGTTTGAAAAATGTTGGTCCTAGTCAACTTTAGTGTAATTGTAGGAGTGGACTCGAAGTGAGGTTTTGAAATGGGTTTTGAGGCCCGAATTTTGACTTGACAATTGGACAGAGTTTCGGCTTGTTTTGCGCTAATGTTAGGCCCAATTTCAAAATTTTGTATTTTAAATAAGGATTTCGTTTTTACAAAAATCGTCATGGTTTCGTTTAGAAAATGGTGATCACATATGGTACAAACAATATGCAAGCATTATAAGGTATGCTGAGTGCATTTAGAAGGGTTTTGGTTTAAAGGGTGGGTTGCCATACCGAACAATCAAACCCGAAGTCTGCGGAGAGGTGTAGGAAATATCGGTATACTTCCTTTAAGATTATTAGGATTATAACGAAATTATGATTATGAATACTAGTCATAAATGAAATTGCATAAACAAAATAGTAGAGATTAAGAAACAACCTTTGGTCCTAGCAAAAATGGCCTAAGAACAATATCAAAATGATATTCGCCTAATCGTTGCACCCAAGATGCTCCGAGAAATGTCCCTCAAATTGCTAGAATGAGATCCCCAAATTCACTAATTAATTTTAGTGTTTTTGTGATTTTTGATGAGAGAATATTAGATCAAAATTAAAATGAGAAGAAATGATCTCCTCTTTTCCCTTTTGTAACCTGTATGAGAGTCCACAGGGAAGATTTTATTCTTCCTCTTTTCTCTCTTTATTTCGGTTTTCCACCTACCAAAATAAGGAGATTAAATCTTCTTATTTTGGTAGTTTTACATAATGTATATAAAGTGTATTATTTATAAATTGTCATTTATTTTATTCCGTATTAATAAGTCTACACACAACAGCTTGCAGTCGATTTATTAATGCCGGTCTCTAATAATTTATTATGACAATATCGTAGAATATATACTTTAATTATAAATATCGCATATTTATAATTAGCTAATTAAATATAACCGATTACGTTTAATTACGAATTAACATCTTAATTCGTTCAAGCTAACATTATATACATTAATTAAATATAACTGTTTATATTCAATTTACGAATTTGATAGTTAATTCGTCTCAGCTAATATTATTTAATTGTATTAAATAATCGTCTCATCATCACATTGACTAACTGTTTAGTCAAATACATGGACTAACCTTTTAGTCACGTAAGGCATCAATGTGATTACATTTCCATAATCACATCTCTCAAACACATCATTTAGGTGTGACTTTTAGGGACCAGTTGATCACCGCCATCAGTATGATAATAACGTCAAACTTTCTAGTAAGCCAACCAAGTAATCGTTAATCAACTGATGAAATACAAAGTATACCCTTGTGAACCTATAAGAGATTTATAAATGTTATCACATTAATTGTGGAGGACACAAGCTCCAACAATCTCCCACTTGTCCTCACAAGTGTATGTGCGATAACCGATTCTCATATCCTAAAATTTCTCCCACTCAATGTAAAACAATTTGCAAAATTCGTATTCACAAAGGTCGTATTTTACAAGTGATCAATATCAAGAGTGGTTTCCCCGACTAGAGAGTAACTTAACTGATAAACGAATCATCATTCGAGCATGGCCATGCAATTCAGTTACAACTCCTCGAGTGGCCCTGAGAAATAACTAAACCTGATAAAGGTTGGATATTTTCTTCAACTCGAATCCTGCAGATATAAGCACAGTATGAAATGACCTAGAAAAAATCTGCTTAGCCTCTTGTTACGGCATACCATGAGAAAGAAACCAAAGTCACCCAAAAACTTCCTTAATCTCAAGAGACAGTCGATAGTCAAAAGAATCGACTCTAGGAACACAATGGACGTCAAATCCACGACCTGGCACCGAATATTTTAAACATTTAGGACTCCATTACGTTGTTACAAAAACTGTCCTACGAGGTATCGTTATAACTCGTATCTGTGATCGATCAGCCAACCGTTTGACTTATGGCTCGTTGAACCCACCATCAATCGACTGCACAATATAATAGCCAGAGTTATCAGCTCATATAGGCGATTACGGACCAAAACAAATATAATGTAATTCAGTTAACTTTGTGGCGTTCAATGTTGTCAGTACAATCCACATGAAAAACAAAATATGAAATAAAACGATGAAGTTATAAATAGCATATGAAAAAGATAATGTATCGAATTCATAATCAACTAGTACAACTCAGGAACACGTTTAATTCCCATGGAAATAACGTGCCCTTCATGCTTATCATAATTTAACGGTTTAGTGAGAGGATCCGCGATGTTATAATCCGAAACTATCTTGTCAATCACTATCTCTTCTTGCTCCACGTAATCACGGATCAGGTGAGCTTTTCGATATACATGTCTAGACTTGTTGCTAGAATTTGGCTCCTTAGCCTGGAAGATGGCACCTCTATTGTCACAATAGATGGTGAACGGGTCATTCGAACTAGGAACTATCGTAAGTCCTTGTAAAAATTGACGCATCCATATAGCTTCCTTTGCTGCTTCCGAAGCAGCATAGTACTCGGATTCAGTAGTAGAATCTGCTACAACATCCTATTTGGAACTCTTCCAGCTGACCGCAACACCATTAAGAGTGAAGACGAACTCGGACTGAGATTTTAAATCATCTCGATCCGTTTGGAAGCTAGTATCTGCGTAACCGATTGCGCATAGCTTAGTATCTCCTCCATAAGTCAATACCCTATCCTTAGTCCTCCGTAGGTACTTAAGGATGTTTTTAACAGCTACCCAGTGTGTTTCACCTGGATTCTTTTGGTACCGACTCGTCATACTCAATGCATAAGCCACGTCTAGACGTGTGCATATTATGGCATACATGATTGATCCTATGGCTGATGCATAAGGAACACGACTCATGCGCTCAATCCCTTCAGGCATCGTGGTTGACTGAGACTTGCTCAAATACATCCCAAAAGTCATTGGAAGGTTCCCCTTCTTGGAGTTGCTCATGCTGAACCTTTCAAGAATCTTATCTAAATAAGACTTCTGACTCAATGATAACGTCCTTCGTGATCTATCTCGATAGATACGGATTCCCAATATGCATTGTGCCTCACCCAGATCTTTCATCTGGAAATGGCTCTTCAACCATCCTTTAACCGAAGATAAGAGAGGAATGTCATTCCCAATCAAGAGTATATCATCGACATACAATATCAAGAAAACAATCTTGCTCCCACTCGACTTTATATATAAGCATGGTTCCTCGACTGATCGAGTGAAACCATACTCTTTTATCACCTGGTCGAAACGATGATTCCTACTCCGAGAAGCTTGCTTAAGTCCATAAATGGAACGCTTAAGCTTGCACACTTTCTTAGGATTTTCAGGATCTATGAAACCTTCGGGTTGCACCATGTACAACTCCTCCTCCAAATAACCGTTTAAGAAGGCGGTTTTCACATCCATTTGCCAAATTTCATAGTCATGAAAAGCGGCAATCGCTAAGATAATCCGAATGGAACGCAACATAACTACAGGTGCAAAATTTTCATCATAACGCAATCCATGCACTTGAGTGAAACCTTTTGCCACTAGTCGTGCCTTATAGGTATCTGGTTGCCCGTCTACAGAAGGCTTTATTTTGTAAAGCCATTTGCACTGTAGAGGTTTTACCTTATTAGGTAAATCAATAAGCTCCCATACGTTATTCTCATACATGGAGTCCATCTCGGATTGCATTGCTTCAAGCCATAGCTTTGAGTCGGAACAGGTCATGGCACCTTTATAGGTAGCAGGTTCATTACTCTCTAGGAGCAAAATGTCATTCTCCTCGACCATACCAATGTATCTGTCCGGAGGATTAGAGACTCTACCCGACCTCCTAGGTTCCTGAGGAATGTTAACCGTATCATCAGTTGAAGGAACAACTTCCTCCATCTGTTCCTCGGTTGTTGGTTCTTGAACCTCCGGCAGCTCGATGGTTCTTTTACTTGACTTGTTCTCGAGAAATTCTTTCTCTAAGAAAGTCGCACTAGCCGCAACAAAAACTCGATGTTCGGTAGGCGATTAGAAGTTGTAACACCCCGTATTTTATTAAGTTGGATAAAATTCTTTTAATTGCTATTTTGAATTTAATTACATCATTTAACGATTTATATATATATATGCTTAGCTAATTAATTAATTTCATCATAATTCGATACGTTAATTTTAATAATCATTAATAAGTTTATTTAAAGTTAGTTCGAGTTTATTGAAGTTAGTTCGAGTTTATTTATTTAATAATTTCCGTTTCTTTACGAGTCCTTATGAAAGTTGTTTTAAGTGAACCCGAGATGGATTTTGGGAACAAAACCGTCCAATTAGCTATTTTGAGCTTATTTCACTAAATTAGCAATTTTTATTAATATCCGTTAGTTTTGTAAAAATCGCTAATAATTCCGATTCAAGCTGATATTGTATTATTTACGTTAACTAGCTGAGTTTATTTTATTTTCACTCATTAAATTTATTTATTATTGATTCCGTTTTATTACTGAAACTTTTACTAAAACCGATTTTATTAACTCGAGACGGTTTTAAAAACGAGCGAAATTACTTAACGATGAAGAAAGATACGTATAATAAATAGCTAGCAAGCAAGCACGTCACTTATTTCTACGTTGTTCCTCCATCTTCTTTCTTCTTCTTTCGTTCTTCTTCTTCTTTTTTTTCCCCTTTACAATTTCGCGTCTATAAACCCGTCCCGACGCTTCGTTTCTCAACCGTTTTCAACTATTTTTGTTCCATAGCGCTCCTCTCGTCGTTCCCGTCATTCCGATGTAAGTAACATTCATTTTCGTCATGTATTTTTACAAACCCAATTTATACTTTCAGCTTTATTTATTATAAGACGGTTGTAGATGCTGAGATAGGCGGTCTTGTAGAAGATTTGTTAGTCATAAATGATTAGTTCAATCGGAAAAAGGTAACAATGATAGGTTACTCGATATTACTTATAAAATATGTTTATTTCGAATGCTGGTTAGTCTGTTTTATAGTTGAGATGGTGTATAATTATATATAGGGATCATTATGGATGTTAATTAGTCCGTTGTATAGTTGAGACGGTGTATACTGACCTGTAGGGATCATTTGGGATGCTAGCTAGTAAGTGGTATATTTAAGACGGTGTATGCTGACATGTATGGATTGTTTTGGGATGCTATTTGGGATAAAGATGATTGTTTTAGAATAATAAAAGGAATTACGGATGGTTGCCATATTAGGTGTAACTAATTTATAAATGGAAGAGGAGGTGGGATATGTGAGACGAAAGAGATCATGATGGATATATAAAGCTTTATACGTTGAATTGCAGAGAGATATTCATAGCCCTTGTACCGTCAGTTGATTAATGGCTTTGAGGTTCAGATTTGGACTATGGATTTGGGGTATTGTATATTAAATTGTGTTCCTGGCTGTAGCTTGGCAGTGGCCTGGCCGTGGCCTAGGTAGTGGCCTAGCTAAGTCACGAGTTTGAGGCCATGTGTAGTTGGTGGTTAGGCTGAGTTTGAGGTTGTCATAATAACTTTTGAGCCGTGTCTATAAATTGTTTTGACGCTAGTTTGGTTTATTTAAAATATAATTAAATTAATTTCCGTCTCATATTTTATATAACGATAATTCGTTAATATCGTCCTTTCATATAATTATTTTAGGTGGCTCATATGTGGTTGAAGATGAAGAGTAATTTTGGGTTTTAGGAGCTTTCTCAAGGGTTATTTGCCTTTTTCTAGCTTAAGGTAACTATTCCGAGTTACTCGACGAATTAATGTCACATTAGTAGTTGATGTTGTGTTTGTTGTTTGATAAGTGTTTAGGTGATTGATAATGTTTTACTTTCGTTTTTCACATGATAGAAATTGGAAATAGCATGAGAATAATATTGCGATAAAATTTGTGATTTGGGCCAAAGTAGGCCAAGACTCGAAGTGGGGCAGTTATTGACCGAACGAGTTTGGTCAAACTAGGTTTAAACCGGTCACCTCGATTTGACCGATGACCCGTCGCGGACTCGGGTCGAGGGTTTGTCTTTGAGGTGAGATTGGTTGTTATTGGAGGTTTTATGTTATGCCTTGATATTTGTAATTATCATTTCACATGTTGGTTGTTGGATGCTTTGGATGCCTTATGCTTGAGTCTTGTTGCCTCTTTGCCATTTTAGCTTGTTCTCATGAATTATGAGATTAACGGTTAGCTGGAATTTGGATTATTATTGATATTGGAGATATTGTTGGATTGTCAGCTGAATATGCTCTTGCGTAGCCTTTCATATACTAGGGTGTGTATGATCATATGAGTGTGCAAGTTTGGACTCTTTGCCTCTCTTATGGTTAATTGGGTGTCCTACTTGTCTTGTGTGGTGTGGGCTAAAGTATTCAAGCTGGGACCTAGATTGGTTTTATTTAGGTCCTAGGTGAGTATTTCGGCCTTCGTCATAGATAGGCCATTATAGTCTTTGACGAGTATATGTCTGCGGCTTAATAGCCTTTGTGTTCCTGGCTTGGTGGGTTTATATCCAAGCTGGGGCATGACCTTTCTGCCTATTTTGTGAGGAGATGGTCAGCTTAAGTACTAGCCAACCCTTTGGTGGACTCCTTAGGGTACTCATGTGGTTTTATCATGAGTCTTGGGTGCGGTGGTTTTATCCGCATTTCTCTAGGTCTGCGCAGTCTAGGATTAGGGTTGAGTCGTATCTTGGCCATGTTTTATTCATATTAACCTCTGAGCCAAAATACTAGCTTCCCTACCTCGTGGTATAGACTCGAGTTACAAAGTGACTATTGACTGTACTAGTAACTTATGCCTGTCTCTAGATATATTGTCCTTTCTTGTTTGATGATTCTATGAATCATAGAAGGTGAGATGCAAGCCGGCTATGGTCGATAGAGTTTGGATTCCTGGATGTTATGTGATTCACATGATAATGTAGTATGAGTCGGTCTAGTATTCACAGGCTAGGACTATGTGTTGTTATATTGTTGTTCACATGATAAGCACGATTGTCTAACATCTATATGCTAAGGCTATGTGTTATTCATATTCATATTCTTATGTTTACATGTTATATTAATTATGACATTTCGTGGTCGGGAGAACTCGGAGTTACTCCCCACTGACTGTGGCTTTCGTATTTGTATAAAATGCGAATGACAGGTAGGTGATGTATATATGGGGTACATGGACGAGCTAGCGAGCAAAGTAACCTTGGAACCTAGATTGGCTTTATTTTTATTATGACCCTTAAACACTTTTTATGTCACATACATTTTAGGGACATATGTCTCCCTCTTTACATTTGGTTGTATAACTTTGCTATTCGCGACTTTAGCAATGGTTATGTTGCAAAACTTCTATTTAGACCTTGTATGTTTTGACACCTTCCAATTTGGATATCTTTATAACAGGTTCAGGTTTTTAAAAATTACAGGTTTTTACCCAAATGAACCTATTACAAACATATCCATGCTATTTTATTCTAGAATTACCGTGTGACTCATCATGGATCGAACCATATCAAGTAATGTTCGATTTCTCCGTTCGGACACACCATTTAATTGAGGTGTTTCAGGTGGAGTTAACTGTGAAACGATTCCACAGTCTTTAAGGTGTTGATAAAACTCATTTGAAAGATATTCGCCACCCCGATCTTAACGGAGTGCTTTAACCTTTCTTCCCAGTTGGTTCTCAACCTTGTTCTGGTATTCCTTGAATTTCTCAAAGGACTCACTTTTATGCTTCATTAAGTAGACATATCCATATCTACTCAAATCGTCCGTGAAAGTGATAAATTATCTATAGCCATCTCTAGCGGTAATTGATATAGGTCCACATACGTCAGTATGTATGAGTCCTAATAGGTCACTCGCGCGCATTCCAACACCTTGAAGGAAATTCGAGTCATTTTGCCGATGAGACATGATTCACACGTGCCAAATGTAGAAAAATCGAATGCGGGAATAGTCCCATTCTCGACGAGTTTCTTTACACGTTTTTCATTTATGTGTCTCATTCGACAATGCCATAGATAAGTTTCATCTTTGTCACCAACCTTTAATTTCTTATTATTCACGTGTAATATATCTGTGGTTTGATCTAAGATATAAATTTCATTCGTGGAAACTGCTTTGCCATAAATCATTTCATTGAAAGAGAAAATACAGCTATTATCCTTTATTGAAAATGAAAAACCGTCTTTATCAAGTACGGAAACAGAAATAATATTCTTAGACAAACTGGGTACATAGTAACAGTTATATAAATATAACTCAAAACCACTAGGGAGTTGGATTACGTATGTTCCCTTTGAGACTGCAGCAACTCTAGCTCCATTCCCGACTCGCAGGTCCACATCACCCTTTCCGAGAGGTGTGATGTTTTTTAGGCCCTGCAAATGATTACACAGACGAGAACCACAACCAGTATCAAGTACCTAAGTTCCAAAACTTGCATGGTTAATCTCAATCATATGAATATAAGATGACATACCAACATGAGTGACGCGGCCTGCTTTTATGTCCTCACGGTACACGGGACAGTTCCTCCTCCAATGTCCAGTCTTGTGACAATGGTGGCACTCAATGTCACCGCCCTTGCTCTTTGCCTTGCCTTGTGTACCACTAGTCTCACCAAGCCCACTCTTACCGTTTCCTGGCTTCTTAAACTTTGACTTTCCTACAGTTAGGTCGCCGGGAGCTTTGTCCTTACCCTTATTCTTGTTGGAAATCATGAGAACATCTTGCTCTATGCTCCCACTCAATTTCATATCCTTCTCGTTCTGTACGAGAAGTGAGTGTAGCTCATGAGGACTTTTCTTCATGTCATTCATGTAGTAATTTGCCCTGAAAAGGGCAAAACCAGCATGAAGTGAATGAAGCATACGGTCAATGGCTATGCTCTCACTGATTTTGCAATCAAGTGCCTCCAATTTCTCGACATTCTCAATCATGTTAAGAATGTGTGGGCTAACTGGTTGGCCCTTCTGGAGTCTCGCATCAAAGAAGCGACAGGTATGCTCATAAGTAACGATTCTCGGTGCTTTTGAGAACTCGTTAGTGAGCGTGGTGAAAATCTTGTTTGCACCTTGGGCAATGAAGCGTCTTTGCAAATTGGTTTCCATTTAAAAAATGAGTACGTTCTTTATCGCACCCGCTTCCATGACGAAGTCACTATAAGCAAGTGACTCGTTAACTCCTGCATTGGGGCCTGGGTTTACCGGTAATGGCTCAGTTAAGTACTTGAGCTTACCGTCAGCAATGGCAGCATTCCGCAATGATGCCTCCCAGTCCGCAAAGTTGGACCCGTCATTTTTCAGACGTGTGAACTGATTCATGTGGTCCATAAAAGCTTTTAGTCAGGACTCGCGTCCAAGTGTGGCACTTGGCATTGGGATTTCCTTATTTCCAGCCATTTATTGTAACTGTATTATCAAAATAAAACGTATTCTACACTGCGAAAAAGAAGAATAAAATATAATAAGCATACTCATCGTTGTGATTTAAGTCTAATGCAATACTGTTATAACGCGAAGACTCAAGCATTTATACAATTGACCTCCCTCAAGAATTATATAAATGATCCCAAGACTCAATTATCTGTAAATTGATAAGCCAACCTTTTGGCTAATTCTACTTTTTGAATTCTTGGTCGATAAATTTCTATAAATTCTATCTATAGTCCATCATAATCACGAGAAACTCTTCGGATTATAATGTTGAGGTAAACTAAGTCAACACAAACTACTTACCCAACGTAGAAGGGGTCATATGGAGAGTAAGGTCCTATATGCCTACCGACGAAGAAGGGATTCATAGCTGTTTGGCCTATAAAGACTAGTCTCAATTTCAGTTTTAGAGGAAGATCCCATCAACTTTATTTTAAATCATTTTAAGTGAACTAATATCTAGCATGCGAGAATGAATAAACTAAGGTGATGGCTTAAAAAGGTGTGACATCTGTATGTCTATGAACACTAACATTCAACCTATATGAGTCAATTTTCATGCATTTTAGTAGGTGGTTTGGTTTAGGCGGAATATGATGCACTAACTATCATGTGAGTGAAAAACAATAAGAAAGGTAAAACGTAAAACAAAATAAAGTCCTAGTGTGGCCTATCTACCAAAATGAACATAAATACAACTTTGGAATCCATCCTTGGACCCGAGAAGCTTGTCATGATGTTCCATCTTGGTCCATGTAGCGGGAGTGAGCAATCCAATCTCCATCTTTAGTCTTCTCAAAATTACAATTAAATAAATTACAAAAATAAACCTATTTACATTCTAATTTCAAAACCAATACTAAAGAAAATTAAAGAAGATTCGAGATCTCAAAATTACATTAAACATTATGTTTCCATCATTACGAAAACATAATTTAACTAGGGCCACACTAGGTATTACAAATTACAACCGATTGCAAAAAATACGTAAATAAACCATTCAACAAAACATCCAACTAAATAAAAATGCATCAACTAATAAATTAAACATTCAAGACATAATTTCTTAATTATGTAGAGTAATTTATCCAAACCACCTATTTAAATGATCAAATTATGTGACAATTCCTCAATTACTCACAATAATTTCAAACTAAATACATATTAAACTTGTAATATAAATTAATCCAACATTATTTTAAACCTCTTTAAAATAATTAGGTATCTAAAAATTGTGAACTTCTTCACAACAATTAATCATACATTATTAATTTAATGTATAATCAATATTGGCCAAAACAAAACAAACAAAAACAAAAAAAATCTTTTTTTTTTTATTTTGGTCTCGGCAAAACAGGAAAAAACAACGGTTTTTTTTTCTTTTTCCAGCTCTCGGCATAATGCCAAAAATAAACCCAAAACAGTTTTTTTTTTTTTTTGTGCTCTCGGCAAATTGCAAAAAAAAAAAGTCCCTTTTTTTTTTATTTCGGCAATTGCCACAAAACCAAAAACAGAAATTTTTTTCTTTTAACTGGACATAACAGGAAAAAAAAAAACAAAAAACATTTTCCCCTTTTTTTTTTCGGCATGATGTCCTAAAAAAACATTTAGATGAACAAATTCGTTTATAGTTGCTATTAGAACAAGATTGGCATAATCATGAACATATAAATTAATGAAACATGATTCTAAACAACGATTTAAAACCATATACGCCAAAAACTATATAGCAAAAACAAATTTAACATCATCAAACAAGACGATTTCCATTTACATTTTAATTTAATTTTCATTAAATCAAAACATCTACAAATTATGATATTATCATCTTAACCTATTAAAACAATAATATGAATAAATCAAAATGGAACAAATCATCAAAAAAATAGAAATCATTTCGGTTGAAAAAAATGATTCGGCAAATTTTTTTTTTTTTTTTAAAACGGCCGAAACCCTAATTTTTCCGAAACCCTTTTTTTTTGTTTACATCATTTATGAAAATCATCAAAAATAATTTCGTGGCCTTGGCTCTGATACCACTTGTAGGAAATATCGGTATACTTCCTTTAAGATTATTAGGATTATAACGAAATTATGATTATGAATACTAGTAATAAATGAAATTGCATAAACAAAATAGTAGAGATTAAGAAACAACCTTTGGTCCTAGCAAAAAGGGCCTAAGAACAATATCAAAATGATCTTCGCCTAATCGTTGCACCCAAGATGCTCCGAGAAATGCCCCTCAAATTACTAGAATGAGATCCCCAAATTCACTAATTAATTTTAGAGTTTTTGTGATTTTTGATGAGAGAATATTAGGTCAAAATTGGAATGAGAAGAAATTATCTCCTCTTTTCCCTTTTGTAACCGTGTATGAGAGTCCAAAGGGGAATATTTTATTCTTCCTCTTTCCTCTCTTTATTTCGGTTTTCTACCTACCAAAATAAGGAGATTAAATCTTCTTATTTTGGTAGTTTTACATAATGTATATAAAGTGTATTATTTATAAATTGTCATTTATTTTATTCCGTATTAATAAGTCTACACACAACAGCTTGCAGTACATTTATTAATGCCGGTCTATAATAATTTATTATGACAATATCGTATAATATATACTTTAACTATAAATATCGCATATTTATAATTAGCTAATTAAATATAACCGATTACGTTTAATTACGAATTAACATCTTAATTCGTTCAAGCTAACATTATATACATTAATTAAATATAACTGTTTATATTCAATTTACGAATTTGACAG
Source organism: Silene latifolia (assembly GCF_048544455.1). Lineage (NCBI taxonomy): Eukaryota > Viridiplantae > Streptophyta > Magnoliopsida > Caryophyllales > Caryophyllaceae > Silene > Silene latifolia. Next base: position 241,890,984 of record NC_133537.1, read on the forward strand.
TTAATTCGTCTCAGCTAATATTATTTAATTGTATTAAATAATCGTCTCATCATCACATTGACTAACTGTTTAGTCAAATACATGGACTAACCTTTTAGTCACGTAAGGCATCAATGTGATTACATTTCCATAATCACATCTCTCAAACACATCCTTTAGGTGTGACTTTTAGGGACCAGTTGATCACCGCCATCAGTATGATAATAACGTCAAACTTTCTAGTAAGCCAACCGTTATTAAGTAATCGTTAATCAACTGATAAAATACAAAGTATACCCTTGTGAACCTATAAGAGATTTATAAATGTTATCACACTAATTGTGGAGGACACAAGCTCCAACAAGAGGCTCGTACGAAACAAGGCTAAGGCCGATTCCTAGTCCATTTTCTCAAGTAGTGAAAGTCCTTGATACAAACAAGATTAAGTCCCATGGTATGGATGACGTCAATCGCTATCCATCCTTAGGCCCAAATAAGAATTAGGACCGTTTAGACGGGACGATTGGTCGAATCGGTTGGGTTGGGCCTAGGAAGGCCTGAATGAAACGATCTAGGAAGACCGAGTTATGAAAACCGACAATTGTCTTGTACAAACTATTCCCTAACCTTGTTTAAGTTTCACCCTTTTGGCTACACGTAAGTGTATTATCCCCAGCGGAGTCGCCAAACTGTGGACAATGGGGCCCACGGGGGCGCTTGTGGGAGAACAAGCGTTTGCATTTGTGGAGTCGCCACCAATTTATTGTGGAAAATTGGAAACCGTTCGAATACCTCGTGTCATGTCAAGACACAAAGTAGTGACATAGACACCAAGAACTCGTTACCCTTAGCATTCTATGTCTAGAATGACTATTGTGGATGCCAATGAACACGGATGTTCACAGAGATCTGGAGTAAGGGGTGAGGGTACGTATTAGGAAGCTCTTTTGATCGAACACCTAATCCCGCCCGCCTCGATAGCGGCCTCTACTAATGATTAGGGAAATTATCTATACTCGATATATTGTCGATTATATGCATGCAATGCAACATCCAACGTTTTAATCCTAACATGTGAGAATTAATGCTAAGTCGGTTATCACGTAATTTAACATGCATTTGGGTCAAAAATGAGATTTAGGATCGATTACATGTGAAAACATACAATACAATACAAGACAAGAAAAATAAATACAACAAATAAAATTATAATAATTACATTGGATTAAACGATTTATGTCGAAAATACTTCCAAAACGGATAATTTTGAGAAAAGAAAGAATAAACAAATTAACGAACATGAATTAAAGGCGATAATATGAATAGTAGTTAATTAATACGTAAGCTAAAACTAGGTTAAAGCAAGACGGGAGTTCAGAGACAGAAATCAACCAGGATCAGGCGCAGCAGAGCTGCGCCCTCTGGAAGAGGCGCAACAGTTGCTGCGTCTGTTCCTTGGCTCAGTTCTGGTTGTGAAGCCGGAATTGCAAATCGTTAATGTTCGTTGGTGATTTTAAGGCTTGATTATACTATTTGACTCGGATGAAAGTGATTAGCAGATTATTTACATGTGATTAATGGTCATGAAAGTAATAAACATGGATGAAACCGATTAGTACGAATTAATTACATGATTAAAAAAAAGGGTTAATTAACAAATTAAGGATTAAATGAAATAATTAGGTTAAATATGACGAATTAATGATGGACGCGATGATAAACATGTAAGAATATGTCAAAGGTCGAATTCCAGAAACTCAATATGAATGAATCGAATTTCTACAACCCGGGTTGACTTTAATGACGAAAACCCGCAAATATTGGTAATTTGGGATTTGAGTCGGGATTAATGATGAATTATATGTTAATGATGACGAACAATATGTCAAATTATCATGCGAATGAAATAAGAACAAATAAAGACGAAAGAAAACAAAGGGACTAAACCAACAGAAGACGAAGGAAGAAGAAGAGAAGCAAGAACGGCGGCAACCTCAGGAAGAGGCGCAGCAAGTGCTGCGTCCTTTCCAAGAGACGCAGTAATTGCTGCGTCCCTTCCGTAAAAAGGGTTTAAACAAAGGGTTTTAGAAACCGGTTTTAATTGTATTCTCGACATAAATCTTACAATATGATTACAACAATAAATAACAATAAATAAAAGAGAGATTTACACCCTCAGACTTACATGTTTGACGAAACGAGATGAACTAAGTTAACGTGTAGTGATGCTCGACTCGAATGTACGACGAAAGTGCCCTCTAGGAGGAAAACGAATAAAGTTGATTAAGTTGATTAGTGGAGTTGGTCAAATTGGTTGGTCATGCAAAACGAGGCTGGTACTCAGAAAGATCCGAGCTTACGTGGTCGAAAGTTCAAGCACGTAGATGCCTAAAAGTAAGAACGTGGTCTAGAATGCAAAGGGAGAAGAGAAGGGCGGACACTCGCGTGAGATATATGTGAGACCGAAGGTCTCTATTTATACTAATCACGTGGAGGAAGTAGGGTTTTCGGAGAAACTTTGGAAGTGAATCTCGAAAAGATATGAAAAGATACGAAAAATACGCAGAAAAGGACTTGGGAAGAGGCGCAGCAGACACTGCGTCTCTTGGAAGAGGCGCAGCACTTGCTGCGTCCTTTCCCAAGTGGTTTCCCCCTGCGGAAGAAAGATTTCCGTGTTTAGTTTATGGAATAACGGAATAATTTGGTTTTCCTTAATATTTTGTGTGAATATTACGGGAAATTGTTTGCTAAAGATTAAAAGATTGTAAAATATGGAATAGAAATATCCGGAACATTCAAGAACATTCTGACTAGGCATTTTAACGGTTAACAGAAAATGAAGACGGTTTTAGGCCCGGACTCCAAATATACTCTAATTACTGCCAAAACGACCGTATCGGCACGTATATGAAAATTAAGAGGTAGACATAAATGTTTGAGCGATCACTTGACGATAAACTTACGAACTGTCACAAATCGTTCCGCGTACCAAACATGCGGCCCAATCATCACCGAGTGGTTGGCGGGAGGTGCAGAAATGAGGTATCAACAACATGTTAGAAAAACCCTTAAAAGAAATTGTAATACCCGCCCTGTTTAAGGACCTCTTGACCGACTGGATGACCAGAGAAGACCCGTAGACAAGGATGGGAGAGAGAGTAGAAGATCTATGTACATGTTTACTCGACCTAGTAGGGGCTACTCAGCCAAGTAGTGGTAACACTCGACCGAGTAGAGCTTACTCGGCCGAGTATGAAAGTACTCGACCGAGTATCGCCGCTGTTGACGCGTTATTATATAAAACGCATGTTGGTAAACCTTATTTCATTTTCGACGGTTCCCTATCTTTCTAACCCTAACCTCTCTCTCACACACATTTATCACCCACCTCCCTACACTCTCTCATCTAGCCTATACACTAACCCAAGGAGGGGAAATGGTTCATGCTTGGAGTCATCGAGTCGGGATGTCATCGTTGTCGACTTGGGGTCCGCATCTCAAGATAAGTCGCTGTTCGTTGTTGTCTCTCAGTACGTTCTGGGGTAGTCTAGTGATAGAATGTGGTTGCTATTTATAGGATTCGTCTCGGAATCTTGCCTGGCTAGCTAGTTGTTGGACGCATTTTCATGGATTATCGATGAGGTAGGGTTTCTCTACTCGGTTTACTGATTAATTGATTTAAGATTGTGTTGTAATTGTTTGTACGATTGATATTGTGATTATCTGCTGTTGTTGGATTGGAGTTTTGTATTTGTGTTGTGATGGTTGTCGGTGATGTTCGCGAGGCGCGTGCTCGGCTGGGTGGAGTCACTTGCGGGAGTGGCTTCACGCCCTAGTTTCGCCCTCTGTGGAACCCGCCACAAGAGGGGATGTGCACATTAATGAACAGGGTTATTGCTCGTTGATGAGCGGGAATTTGGCGGGCAAGGCCGCGGTCCCCCACTGGCAGCGCTACACACTTTAGTGTGTAGTCAGTTACATGATGTAATTGGGAGTTGGAGGTAGATTGTGACAGCTGTTTACTTTTATCTTACTTGTCTTATTTTGTTATGCAGTAAACTGACCCCGTTGTTGTTTTGTAAAAACTATGGTGATCCATTCGGGGATGGTGAGAAGTTGGTTTAGCCGGTACAACTAGTCTTGATGCTTACAGGGCTTGGAAGGGAGTCGAGTCATCACGCTACGAAGTAGATGTGGCCGTTACTCACACTTAATAATTCTTGTAGTTGTCTACGTTGTATCTTTATTCCGTTGTGTAACTATGTAAAGTATAAAACCATTTAATATACGTTCTACTATTGTTCATTTGATCTACTTACCTCGGAAAATCGAGATGATAACACCTTCGTAAAATGGGGTGGTCCTTGGTAAGGCACCTTGGTGTACAAGGGTATTACAAAGTGGTATCAGAGCAACGATTTTGGAACCTGAACCAATGAACCAAATGAATATAGGGTGTTAAATTAAAATGAACTTGGTGTATGTATGTTGGGAGCCCCTTATGTTGGTTTTGGGTGAGAAGGCGCCCTAATCTCAGAACCCCGGCCCCAATCATGCTTAAGCCAGCCACCGTGGAAGGGTAGATGTATAGGAATGTTCTGTGTCAAGTGTGTGTGTCAAATTTGCATGTTTGTAGTAGCCTGTGTGGTAACGTGTGTTTAAAGCTATGGGTGTGGTACTTGTATATGGTGAATCTCGTGAATTTGTTGGATGAAATGATAAGAGGATTGCGTAATTTGAGCATGGTGATATATGATAAGGGATTGTGTAGTTGAATATGATAGACCTCGTGCATGACATGTACTTTTATGTGGTTTCCAAAAAGGGTAATGAGGTATCGAATATGTATAGAATTGCATGATAAGGTGCGTTGGCGTAAGTCTATAGCTCGATCCTATCTACTATATAGTCAAGATTGATTGTGTGTATTCGTTGTAGCATGAATTATTTACTACAGTTACGTGCATAGAAATATGTGTCGCTTCGTAACGAAGTTTTATGATTTGTGACGTGCCTTGTTGTGATAGAATTAGGGTCTAACGGTGACGAGCTCAGTTTTGTGGAACTCTGAACGTCGTTATTTGTTTTGCAGGAAAAACTCTTGATAATTTAAAATTCCTTTCCTGTTCTGTTGAACTCGACCGAGTAGAGTTTATACTCGACCGAGTAGGCCATACTCGGCCGAGTAAAGAGGCACTCGACCGAGTATTCAGACTGGCAGATTATGCGTGCTACTGATCTTTGCATACTCGACCGAGCAGACCAAATACTCGACCGAGTAAGCCATACCCGGCCGAGTAAACCCGATACTCGACCGAGTACCCGTTTATCGCGGCCCAGCTCGATTTATTTCGAAAACCCTATAACTCTTCTTTTCTCCTTATTTCCTTCTCATTACCTCCCAACCTCCTACTCTTCAAAATTCCTTCTCTCTCAAAACACTTGGGTGATTCTTGGTAGTGATTGCTCTTGGATTCCTTCTTGCTTGTTCAAAACCTCAATCAAGGTAAAGTACTCAATCAATTCCCTCAACTTTGTTTTCAATTTATGGTGAAATTTAGCCAAAATTTTGAACCTTTAACTCTTGTAATTCAAATTTATGTGCTCCTACTTTAATATTTTGGGTTCTAATTGCTCTTAAACACCGCCTATGAATACTCTAAAACGGTTTTATGCTTGAAATCGCCATCTTATGTTACAAAATTTTTCTAGGGTTTGCTTCAAGTTTGATTTTTGGCCCCTTAGGTTGCCTTAGGATGTTCCTTAAGAGTTAATTGATGATAAAAATGCTTCTTTTGGTTAGCGTGACTTGTATTTTAAGAGAAAAATCCGTCTTAAAACTCCATCTTAAAAGTGCATACTTCGAAAAACAGTCCTTTGTATGGAAAAATTTCTTTTGGAAAATTCCTTGTTGAATTCATCTTTTTGCAGCATGCCGAAAGCAAGAGCCCCAGCTAAGAAGCGGACTTGCGCCAATGTTCAATTGGAAACGGGTCAATCTAGCCGAGAAGCTGTTGTTCCTCCGGTGGAGGAATATCCATCGGTAATTTTCTCTGACTTTGATCAACGGGCTGCTTTTGTGGCCTTGATGGGTTGGACCATGAGGTCGACACGTTGTGTGAATCCTGACATCTTGGAGACCTTGGGGGTTAAAGGGGATATCGTGCACATATTTGAGATTTTGGGGATGGAGGGACTCTACCACCTACGCAAGAAATCCTACCCGTATCTGACCCTGGAGTTTTTGAGCTCCTTTGTGTATGATGTGAAGGGGAAAACCGTTTCTTTCCACCTCATGAACAAGGATAATGAACTGACCCTTGATGAGTTTGCCGGCCACCTTGGCCTAGAGACGGAGAAAGAGGGGTACATTAGTGATGTGGCGAAGAACAATGGGGCAGCCCACTACCTACCTTACCTAACTGGCCGACTCGTTCCTAGTGCGAGTGCCATGTTGATTAATGACATTTAGAATGTGTCCCTCCGTATGTTTCTTAGGATGATGACTTGTCTTTTATACGTGAGGGATGACGTGAGTAAGTTGAACTCTCATGAGGTCATGTTATTGATGTCCTATCTTAACCTTCGCCGGGGGGGAGCCTTTTTACGATAGTGCTCCCATGGTTGTATGCTCTAGTTTGGACCATATGGCACAGTCTTTGAACAGTCACATTTCTTATGGGGCCATAGTAACCCGCTTGGCTCAAAGGTTGACTGACTTTGAGGCTCCACCTTCGTCGAGTACTGGGATGTTTGAGTCCGTCCCTACGATGGATGAGAAGTATCGGTGTCATAACAGGTGGCTTAGGAGGTTGGAGGATGAGTCGTTTGCTTGGAGAGTAAAAGGGTCCATGTGGATGGTGCTTCCCGATCCCGAGCACCTACCCGTGATTGACAATTTGGCTGAGTATGACCAGGAGAGTGGTGAGCCTAGACCTGAGTTCCAGTTTTACTTGATCGACCCCACCATCGTCTTGGACCTATCCAAGCCTATCTCCATGATGGAGAAGTAACCGATCGCTCCCCCGCCACGTGAGCGCCGTAGAGGGAGAGCATCTAGGGTGGACAAGGTCGAGATCGAGCCTTCTTTCTCTACACCGAGCTTTTACCCATCACAGTACTCGCCCTACCCCACCGTCCACGACCCTAGGATGCAGGTTAGTGACCTGAGTGAGCGGATCTCCACTACCTTGGTGCTCCAGAACATGTATGAGATGGCCCACAACCAGGGTATAGGGACAGGGTTGGCACGGCCGGTTTGGTAGAGAGGACCCGGGAATGACACGGGGGTCTTCCATAGTTACGGAGTTGATCCCAGCTTTTGGAGACCGGCGAAGGAGACCGAGTTTGGCTACCACGCGGGACCATGGGGAGCCAACTATGGCAGTCTGCTATGCGGTGGAAGCTACTCAGCTGGAGCTTTTCAGGAAGCAGGAACATCTGGAGCAGGTACATCGGGCACCGGAGGTGGTGAGGAGATGGAGGAGGGTGTGGATATTTGATTTCTGTTGTATCTCTAGACTTGTTTCTCGGTTTGTTGTTGGATATTTGCTATACTTAGTAGTACTCTTTTTATTTTGGATGATTGTAACTGGCCATAAGGCCGCTACTTGTTTTCCGCACTACCTTTGAGTCTTTTGGACCAGAACTTTGAGTCGGTGGTGGAAATATCACTGCCTGCAATATGAACTTTGGTGTGTGTGTGTGTCTTTTAGATGTCAAATTCGCATTCTGCACTGGAATATTCGGTCGAGCATACCAATACTCTGCCGAGTGTCGCGTACTCAACCGAGTACTTCAGGATACTCAACTGAGTATCAAGATATTACGGTCTTGTTGTGTGGAATTTTTATAGAATTAATTGGGTAACTGTTTGGTATGTGCATGCTTCAATGCCTTAGTGACATGTTCGGGCTTCATGATATACACCTTGTTTGTATGCTAACGATATACTATTGAAAACTGAAATGTGACGGTAATAGTGATATAAGATCTGGTAGGTGTGTGTTGGCGGTAACTAGTGTTGATTAAACGACAATGGTATCATCATAATATTCGCATTTCTTTGCGTATGTTGCATGTCTGTCTTCCCAAATTGCACGAATAGAGTAGTTGGTCACATACATTATCGGCGTGTCATACTTGTCTTATCATAGGATATATGTTCCATGGTTGTTGTCTTTTGCGTACGTATAAGTTGGTGGATGGGTAAAATGAACTTCGGGGACGAAGTTTCTTTTAGAGGGGTAGATAATATCGCGGTAAAAGTTCTAACAAGTCGCCAAAGTTCTTCTATGCTTCATCCTTATTTTAACTTTCAAGTTCTGGGTCGTCATAGACGTATGTAACGCGTATCTTTGAATTTAACTTTGCTACGTAATTTATTAGATAGTTGTACGTAGTAAAGGTATAATGATACATAGTGGTCGTCGAAGCCTTGTCAAGGATGTTTAAAAACTTAACTTTATAGGTGTCTTATGTGTCTTAAACTTTGGGCAGTGTTCCTTGTTGTAAAGCGATAGGTCTTTTCTTAGGCGTGTGTCGTTGTGTTGGGAAGTATTGGATGAACTTCGGGGACGAAGTTCCTTTTAAGGGGGGAAGACTGTAATACCCGCCCGGTTTAAGGACCTCTTGACCGACCGGTTGACCAGAAAAGACCCGTAGGAAAGGATGGGAGAGAGAGAGTAGAGGATCTACGTACCTGTTTACTCGACCTAGTAGGGGCTACTCGGCCGAGTAGTGGTAATACTCGACCGAGTAGAACTTACTCGGCCGAGTATGAAAGTACTCGACCGAGTATCGCCACTATTGACGCGTTATTATAAAACGCAAGTTGGTAAATCTTGTTTCATTTTCGACGGTTCCCTATCTTTCTAACCTTAACCTCTCTCTCTCTCTCTCTCTCTCTCTCTCACATTTATCACCCATCTCCCTACACTCTCTCATCTAGCCTAGACACTAACCCAAGGAGGGGGAATGGTTTATGCTTGGAGTCCTCGAGTCGGGATGTCATCGTTGTCGACTTGGGTCCGCGTGTCAAGGTAAGTCGTTGTTCTTTGTTGTCTCTCAGTAGGTTTTGTGGTAGTCTAGTGATAGAATATAGTTGCTATTTGTAGGATTTGTCTCGGAATCTTGCCTGGCTAGTTGTTGGATGCATTTTCATGTATTAGCGATGATGTAGGGTTTCCCTACTCGATTTACTGTTTAATTGATTTAAGATTGTGTTGTAATTGTTTGTACGATTGATATTGTGATTATCTATTGTTGTTGGATTGGATTTTGGTGTTGGTGTTGTGATGATTGTTGGTGATGTTCCTGAGGCGCGTCCTCGGCTGAGTGGAGTCACTTGCGGGAGTGGCTTCACGCCCTAATTTCGCTCTATGTGGAACCCGCCACAGAAGGGGATGTGCACATTAATGAATAAGGTTATCGCTCATTGATGAGCGGGGATTTGGGGGTCAAGGTTGCGGTCCCCCACTAGCAGGGCTACACACTTTAGTGTGTAGTTAGTTTCATGATGTTATTGGGAGTTGGAGGTGGATTGTGACAGCTGTTTACTTTTATCGTACTTGTCTTATTTTGTTATGCAGTTAACTGACCCCGTTGTTGTTTTGTAAAAACTGTGGTGATCCATTCGGGACGGCGAGCAGTTGGTTTAGCAGGTACATCTAGTCTTGATGCTTGCGGAGCTTGGAAGGAAGTAGAGTCATTACGCTACCGAAGTAGATGTCGCCGTTACTCTCATTTAATAATTCTTGTAGTTGTCTGCGTTGTATCTTTATTCCGCTGTGTAACTATGTAAAGTATAAAACCATTTAATATACGTTCTACTATTGTTAATTTGATCTACTTATCTTGGAAAACCGAGATGGTAGCACCTTCGTACATTGGGGTGGTCCTTGGTAAGACACCTTGGTGTACGGGGATGTTACAGAAATAAGATAGAATATGAATAAACCTTTTTCATAAGAGAATAAAAAATGAGATAAGTATGTCAATATAATTGTATTAGGGCATTAGTTCCATAAGATATCAGAATATTGGGCCATAATTGTTTCTAAATAAAAGCTTCCACAATTGATCTACATCCAAAATATTGCAATATACGGAGTATATATTTCAGTTAGACTAAATCCTAACAAATTGAATTAAAATTGGAAAGGGGAGTGTTTTTGTGATTACGGTTACCAACGCTTCATATCCTATTTTATTCAATTTATATCATCCCCTAAATATTCTTGACCAAGGATTCTTGGAACTGATAAAATATTTTAATATTTTGAGTAAAAACGTAAACATGGTTATTTATTAATTGGCAGATATATGTGCATATTGCGCCCAAATTCTTTCGTTCTGAACATTTTATATATATATTGCTTTTAAAAAGTTGCTAATTTGAAGTTGATTTGTTAAAATATTATACCAAAAATCTCTCCAAAATTGCGCCTGAATCAACTTAAAATTACAACTTTCCTTTTTTTTAGGTTTATGTTTACGTGATTGCACATTTTTCCTTTTTTTTTTTAAAAAAAAGTTAGAGAGTATGACACGTGGCGATTGAATGTACTGTGACACGTGGCGTACAATGGAGGTAGCCAGTTGTTGCTTTAATATAATACATGATGATTAGGTAATAGTATGTTGATTTTCGCAATTGTTTAGAGCCTGTTTGGCTTAGTTTGCTAAAATTGAGTTTCCATTTTTTAAGCTTAATTTTTTAAAAGTAGTTTTCAAGAAACAGAAACATCAAATTGATGCTTCTATTTTTATGGGCAAAAACATGGTCTTTGAGGTTTTGAGAATCTACTATTAACTTTTAAATACAGTACATGATATGTTTGGCCAAAAAGTGTGTTTAAGTCCAAAAACACTTTGAAAAGTAAGGCCAAACACACACTTAATTTTACTCATTATAATACACGTTTTTCGAGTTAACCCCAAGATAAGGGACTAAACTTTACATTTTTTTCCATTAAGGACCTGAACTTTAATATTTTCCAGTTAAGGACCTCCTGTCCACAGTTGCCGTTAAAATAACAAATTCCAATTTCACAAGTAAATGTGGGATCTATTGAAGGAAAACTTGATTTATAATTTTTTTTTTTGAAGAAATATATTTATAAATTTTCTTGCCAACATTAATTCCTAAAAGTCTAGTTGAGAGTACTCAAATAACTAGACCTATTAGAAACTGACTTACCTATCAATCCGATTGCGTCTTTAAGGTTATGAATCCGTGATATCGACTCATGATGTAAAAAACGTCCAATTTAACTGTTAAGAATATAAAATCGAACTTGAGACTCCAACCATTAGCTTAACCTTTTGGTTGAAATAGTTTCATGACATTAACTATGACTAAAACCGCAAAGTACAATCTTCTTCTCTCTACAAAAATCCTCCTCCTTCTCTCTACAAAAAAAAACCCCAAAATTAAAACCTGACACCACCATCCTTCCCCTTCCTCTCACTGAACCTGGAGTACACTTGCTCGGGTTGCCGGAGATTGGGCCGTCATGTGGTCCATCTCCGGTGACCCCTTTTCCCAAATCCCACTTTAACCAATCATACATAGTTTTGTGTTTTAATCGCTCTTAATCTGGAAATTTCTGATTTTCTTCTTCATTCATTGACCGATTTTCTTGTTAAATTTTATTTGCGGTGTGAGCTTCGTGAACCTCCAACCACCGTGCAGGCACCTTGGGACGGTTCGTGTATGAAACTAGGGTGGTGATCCCCCCAGTTTCCCCATCACCCTAGGCTTCACGGTTGGCCTATTGAAGTCTGTTGTTGCTTTCTATGAGTCTGATCGTCTGTCAAGGAGGTGATCCTCCCCCCATTTCCACCACCTCCCTTGGTTTCGTGGTCGGACCGTGCTAAAGTCCGTTGTTGTTTTTTACGGGTCTGATTGTCCGATTAGGTGTTCCCCTCTCCCTCGTCCCTTCCCCCGCCTATCGGATCGTTGTTTCTTTGTTCTGTTGGGTTACGGAGTTTGTCTGTCTCCCGTTTTGGTGCATGCATGTATGTTGTCTGGTTGTTTTTGGTGTGTCACAGATCGTTTGGGGCTGTCTTTTGGCGGCTTCTGTTTATGACTCTCTTATCGCCTGATCTTTTGTTGGATTAAGGGTTTCTGTCGGATTTTCTCTGATAGGTCTTTTATTGTCGCTTTACTGGGTGTATTGTGTTTTTTTGGGAACTGGAATTTTATGAGCAGATGTATGATGGGATGTTTCGGTGTAGATGGTTGGATTGGAGGTGGTGGTCTTTTTCATTTACTTTATGCCGTCTCATTTACTTTTACTAGTTAGTTTGTTTTTTCTAATAATCTCCTCTTATAGGAGTTTATGTCGTTTTTGTCGAATAAATAGTTTTGTTGGGGTAACGAAGTAGTGCTACGACCGATTGTGGTTCCATGTGGATTTGGGTGAGAGGATGTCCTATTCCTCTTCCGTCACTGTCTGTAGCTGGGTGAATTTTATGCTGGGATTGGTTGTGGAGCTTCCTTCTTCCCAGCATGTTAGCTCACTCTTTGTCTTTGGTGTTTTGTCCGTTGACTGTAGTGATCGTTCTACGTGGTGCATGAGAGTCTTCTCCACCGGATGTAGGCCTTCGTGGCTTATCTTCCACTTTAAACTTCTACGCTATTGTGGCGTAATTGCACCTCGTTCTTGCCTCACGACATCTCAATTGATCAAATCTCTTGGGAGAAATGTTTGTCGTGCTAATGATTTAGGCGAAGATACTCGTGACAAGACCATTGTTCTCTATCATCAAGTTTCGGTTAGTATATGGGAATCGCTCCCTAGTTGTTGTTTTTTATTAGGGAACTATTACTCTTTGTTGTTTCCAATTCGGTTTTACATCGTAGTTCTTGAGTATGGCTTTGAGAGCCATACTACTGTAATATAAGACTTTTGCGCACTGTAAAAAAAACCCGCAAAATACAAAAACATGAATGACAATGATGAGTAAAAATAATAGATAAAAATTTTAGAAAGAAGGAAATTTGATAGAATTTGGGGAGTATAACGTAAAGTAAACGTGAAATAAGTAAAAAAAATCAAAACGTAATTTCCACCCTACCCATTTTATGATTCAAACCGTATAAATTCAATGGATGACTTTGGGTAATGTCGGAAAGGGGTTCGACTGGATTGCCCGGACACTGAAATTTTTATGTACATTAAAGTGAATAAAGTATCATTTCGGCCCCCTTAGATCAGTTGTTGCGTGTAAGTATTTACCTACGAGATTACATGTTCATGTCTTATACCGGGTAAAACTAACCCTCTACCCAATAAGTATTATTCGGGGTCTGACGTCAATTCACTAAAGAGATACAACGCCCAACATCACCTCTTTCTTCATACTTTTTTCAACTTACGCCAGATTGCTATGACGATAAGCGAAAACGTTGATAAGAGCATCGTGCCAACCAAGAGATTGCAACTCCAAAGTATTGAATGGAAGGCAAGCACTAAATCAATCTATCTTATTAGAGCATTACAGTGAAAAAGAAAATGACACCTAAATTCGGTTGGAGATGGTTGTTTGCAGGGGGGTCTTAAAGTAAATGAAGGCCCGGTACACCATAAAAAAATGAGGCCCTAAATATGAATGTTTAAGTGTACTACACGTCAAGGTTTGTATTGAATTTTATCAGTAACGCTTATAAATTCAGTGGTAAAAAATGGAGGCCCGGCTCCGCCGTCTGTGGTCGCCCGGGGTATTAGACGCTCCTGGTTGTTTGTGCCATGTTGGTAATGGTTGAGTTCATTGTACTTATAATATATGGATGATAGTGACGAATGGGATTTAACGGCAAACTTAACAGAGTTACTTATACAGGTCCTTACCTGGAAAATTTGGATGTTCGAGTCCTTAACTGAAAAAAAATGTAAAGTTGAGGTCCTTAAATTGGCCTTAACTCCACGTTTTTCCATGGGGGTGTTAGATAAACGACATATTGACCAATTTTTAGCATATTCGAGGGTTTTAACATGTTTGACCAATCAATATGTTAATTTTATTGTTTGGTAAACAACATATTGAAACAGCATATTTGGGGCCAATATGTTATTTTACAATATGCTGCTTACCTCAGCATATTGGTTAACATATTGTAAAATAGGAAATTTTGCTCCATTTTAATAAGAAAATAACAATCTACTAATCGTAATCTGCCAATTATCAAACACTCAAATTAATTCTGCTAATTATAATATGCTTATAATACCCTGTATTTTATAATTATATAAATAATATTGTATTGTATTTTATATGAATTATGTATGAGACGGAATAATAAAATAATAATAATAATAATAATAATAATAATAATAATAATAATAATAATAATAATAATAATAATAATAATAATAATAATAATAATAATAATAATAATAATAATAATAATAATAATAATAATAATAATAATAATAATAATAATAATAATAATAATAATAATAATAATAATAATAATAATAATAATAATAATAATAGGATGGTAATGATGATTATGATGATGATGATGATGATGATGATGATGATGATGATGATAATAATAATAATAATAATAATAATAATAATAATAATAATAATAATAATAATAATAATAATAATAATAATAATAATAATAATAGTAATAATAATAATAATAATAATAATAATAATAATAATAATAATACGCAATACGATGCATGTATACATATTCGTATACTACCTTATGTATATATACCCTCACCTTATATACTCCACCCTTATCTACCCAACCCTTATCCAAACACAATCTCACAACATCATATTTTACACCGCATAAAAGAGAGAAGATAGAAGAGAGAAAGAGAGGGAAATGAGATTCCGTCACCTCGCCTCGCGATCGTAAGGTAAGACCGTCTCACACTAGTTATATATTATTTTAATTGATCGCCTTGACCTGACTCACCCTAGACCTGCCGTTAACCACCCATTGACGGCCGTTGACCACTCATAATCGGGTTTGACCGAGTATATATAATGGGTTATAGCTGTTTTGTGGGACTGTCTTAAGATGGAGTTTTGACCCACCTTTCATAGTTGTTTTGGATTGATCTTGGGTGGGTTGTGTCAAGGGGAGTGAGGAGGTCATAGTGGTGGTCTTAGGTGGTGGTTAGGGTGGCTGTAGGTGTCGAAAATGGGTGGTAAACATGGGGTATGCGGGCTGTTTAGTTGTTGTGTAGTCTGTTTGTTGTTGCTTTTATTGCGGTTGTCGTCGTTGTTGGTGGTGGTTGCTAGTGGCGGCCAAGAGTGCGGGGTCGAGTTGTGACCATGGTGGTGGCGGTGGCCCACGGTGGTGGCTGTTGTGGTGGCTAATTTGGTGTTGTTTAAAAAGGGCGTGTAGATAGTGCGTGGTTGTTGTCGTTAGTCGTGGGTGTTGCAGCTGGTCATGGCCACCATGGCTGGTGGTGGTGGTGGTCCACGGTGGCAGCGGCAGGTTGTGGTCAGAGTATAGGGGGTAGTCGGGAGTTGTGAGTCAGATTTGAAATATGTTTGGCGGGATAATCGAGTCGGGTTTTAAATAACTTAAGACGAGTTTTATTTAATTAATTAATTACGTATTTAATTTAATTTGATTAATTAGTAATTACATTAGTTAGTAATTATATTTAATTATCGTAATTAGGTGCCGACTTTATAGAGGAGCATATTTGTATCCGGTTGCTTTATTGTTTAGCAGGATTTGCTAAAAGGTAGGTTAATCCTACTCAGTTTCAATATGTTTATATGGTCACGTGAGTCAACATTGATTAGTCATTTGCATTATAACATGTATCATGATGAGTCGGTAAATTGGCATATTGTATGGCATTTGCCATCTATTGTGTTTGTCATTTGTATTGGTGGACTTGACGGTTGTGTTTGATTATTTGTTGTTGTGGAGACGTAAGGCGGTTTGGAGACCATCATACACTTGAGTAGCCTCTTGGAGCTTCTCACTCCAAGAGGGATATGCACATTAATGGTTTGAGTTACGGAGGGAGTCGTGTGGTTGAGATACGACGTCTGGCAGGGGATCCGGTTGGCTTCCGGACCCGTTATGCCTGGGCGTGTCTCGGTACCTGTTTGTGGTTGTTTGTATGTCTGGGCGTGGCCGGTACCAGTGTGGTTTTCGGTATGTCTGGGCATATCCTGGTACCGTGGTGGTGGTTGTTTGATGGCGTGTCATTCATGTTATAGTCATGTTGCATACTCACACACTTTGAGTTGAGTCACACTCACTGACGTTGTGTGTGTGTGTGTGTGTAATTGTCACCTATATCCGGGGTGGCCTGTGTCGATCTATATGATATTTTCGATCATATGGGAGCAGGTTAAATACAGGTTTTTCTTGTTGACGTGATCGGGATTTGGGCCGCGCCTTGGACTCGGAGTCGAGTAGTGTAGCATGGTGTCATAGACAAGTTGTATTTCATTTATTCATTTGCTTACATTTTTGTAATCACTAAACTTGTTATTTATTTAATAAAGTTTCTTTATTGTAATTCCGATTTCACTGCCTCGGCAAAACCGAGATGGTAACATTTCCTAATTACCTTGGTGGTCGGATGTCGTCGAAAGTTACCTAGACCAAAACAATATTTATAACTTCACAAACTACTCTACTCTTAGTAAAGAGGTAAGTAAAGGTCGGATCCCAAGGGACGGGTATTGATGTAGGATTTTCGATTGCAAATGGTTGTGTCTAAGGGTGTCACAATTTGGGTTGAGGTAGGAGATCAACTAAACTAATCAACAATATAAAAGCAAAGCAATGAAAACAAGCAAGATGATTAAAACGAGTTGTAAACAATTGATTGAAAGCACTAGGGTGTCATGGGTTCATAGGGGATTCATGGGATTTGATCATACAAACATGTTTTCTACTAGATGCAAGCACTTACTGTTGTGATGGCGTCGATTTAGTGTACATCTTACAATCCCTAAGAAGGTTTGGGTTCCGGAGCCGAATCGATTAGATTGTACAACACCTACAAGTCGACTTAATCCTTCCTATCCAACTATATGTATGGTCTAATGAGACTCGAGTTGGTTTATATCTTACAAGTCTCATTGAAAAGGTAAGTGATGGGTAAAAAATGCAAGGATTCATAGGCTCGCATTTCATCAAACATAACATGTGCATAAGTTGGAATCATAACAAGCAAGCAAATTAATTATGAAAACATATTAGATTAAGCATGAATCAATCCACATGTTGGTTTCCCCTAATGTCCCATTAACCCTAGTTAAGGAAACTACTCACTCATTATCAAGTTTAACATGCTAACAAGGTTGTCAATCATACTAGCAAGGCAAAACATGATGAACAAATGAAGATGATTAACAATAATTAAAAAGGGATTAAGAGAGAATTATACCTATAAAGATGATTCCAAATAATAAAGCAAAGAATAATAGAAGTACTTGATGATTGATGGAAAGTTGTCAATTCTCCAAATAAACCCAAATAATCTTCTAATTACCCAAAATAAATGATGAACAATAGAGAAATTAAGGAAAGATTAAGAAATGAGATTTGTATTAATGCTAAATTAAGAATTGATTACTAGATTAAGAGAGTATTAAGACTTGATTAAGATAAGATTAAGATCCTATTAAGATGACCTGCCAATCTAGGTAGTACAATGGGGTATTTATACTAGAGATTAGGTACAAGAATTAGGGTTACCAAGGGCTTAAATGACTATTAAGACCCTTAAGAAAAGTTGAGAAAGTGCTCTTCTCCAAGGAGATGCTCATCTCCGTTTTGGTAGTCTTCAGGAAATCTGCGCGTCCCGAGCGTCTAGGCAGTAAGCACGGTGGGTTCTGCAAGGGAATCCGAGCGGATCAGGGGAGAGACGCTCGGATCTTTTGGCCTCAAGACGAGCGTCTTGGCATCGGGACGCTCGGATTGGTGGGCAGGGAGACGCTCGTCCTGGGTAGGGAGACGCTCGGATCGGGGGTCATCACTTTTCTTTTCTTCTTTCCTCAACAATCCTCGGCGATCTTGTTGGGGATGCAAGGATCCTTTCATCATTGCCCAATCTACTTTATTATCTACATAGGCCTTCTAGTATCATCTTCCCTTTGATGTTTGGTCATTGAATTTGATCAATTTAGCTCCATTTTGCCATGAAAATGCAAGGTTTGCACTCCTTTCCTACCAAAGGAACAAAACCTCAAAGAATATGTAAAACGGGAAACTAAAGATAGTAAATGACCCAATTATGCACTAAAAAGCATAGGAACGAGGCTAATTCGGGGACTAAATATGCTTAAATATGAGTCACATCAAATATCCCCAAACTGAACCTTTGCTCGTCCCCCGAGTAAAGAGGTGACAAAAACTAGGACCCTTATTCAAACTATCCTATTAATATAGCCGATGTGAGATAATTAGCGGGTCTCACTCCGCCTCTTCACCTCACAACATGACAACCATGAGGTAGGATGCCTTCTTGCAAGGCAAGGTAGGGCTTGCCAAAATGGCGACACATTCAAGCATTAAAGCACACAAAACAAGTAATCGATGCATCTATAAAAATGAATAGCCACTTTCCTCATCTAAGTGGCAGAAATTATCTACAAGGGAAGCAATCTAAGGGTACACATTCCATCATAGATACGGTTTCTTCAAACTACTAAGCCTAGAAGGATACCAATAAATCACCTCCAAGTTGTGTCAAGCTAGGGTACCTTTGTCCTCAATCGTTAAATGCTTTCGTCAAGAGTAGACTCCCTATGGTGTTAGAAACACTGGAGGATCGCGGAATTCCCCTTCTTGCCTAGACAAGAAGAAGGGTCGTCCCCTCTCTACCATGCACAAAAGTGGATACGATGGAAAAGGGATCAATAGAACTTGAGTTTCATATGGGAGTTTGCTTTGTTGTTGTTTTCCCCCCCAATTTCTTGTGGGATTAACATTTTGAGAACATTTCTTTTGCCATTTCTTTTAATGTTTGGCATTTTCAACACTTGACAACTTTTCAACTTTTTCTTGCATTTTCTTTCGAACATTTTCAAAGCTACCCCATTTGTAGTGAGGGTGCTTATTTTTGAAGCATAGGTGTTTTCATTTTGTTACTCCTCTTTTCTTTTGATGCAATTGCAAAATTTTTTACTTTCATTTCATTTCTTGAACTCAAATTTTGAACAATTTTTGTGCCCATTCCCTTTGATGACAAAACGTGGTAGAACATGGATGATGGTTGCATGGTTTCAAGGGTCACCTTGGAATAAACGGTAGCCAAGGAGTTATCACACCACAAGGTACTCTTAACTAGGCCTTAATCCATGGGTCAAAGGATACTAGCATGACACATCCTAGGGTGTTTTACCAGCATTCTAACAAGTAAAGTCTTAAGAAGAAAAAGTATCTACAAGGGCCTTATATACAATTGTCAAGCTTCCCAAATAGATGGTTTCACAAAATTTTTTCCTAACATGCAACTATATGCCCTGATGCAACTAACATATATACATCCTAATGCATATGCCTCTACCAACTAGTATGCCAAATAATCTAAATGCAATCCTATAATCACATTGTTTTTACCGCATCAATCAAAATAAAGCCACATAGTCATTAACATAAAGAGGAAAAAGGAGATTGGAAAGATCATACCATGCGGTTTTCAATATCCTCATGTCTCGGATGTGGCGTAGTCGATCAATGTGAAAAAGGATGAACAAACACAATATATACAAGACTTCACTATGAACATGTTTTTGGATTTTTGAATTTTTCAAATTTTTATGATTTTTATGATTTATGAAATAAAAAGACATGTTTTTGTATTTTTCAAAGTTTTTCAATTTTTATCATTTTTGTGTTTTTAGAGATCATGTTAGAATTTCCCATCCCCACACTAGTATGGGCATTGTCCTCAATGGCTAATACGATAGGAAATTATGCAATTTATATGAAAATGCATGATTTCTAAGCTAAATGCAAACTATATGACATATAAACAAGTGATGCAACTAAACTATACTATATGATGCATGAGTTTTTGTTTTGGTTGGAGAGCATAATTTAGATTAGCTCCCAATGCATATGCATAAACTTCCCCAAATCAAAATAGACACTATTTCTAATGTCAAAAAATGGGGGAGTTCATGCATAAAGATGCTATGCATGAAACTACAATTGTCATTTTGGATTTGGAAAAAGTGGGAACAATTAAATTAGCACCTTTAATGTTACCAAGGTGTGATAATAGTCCTTCAATTTTACAAGGACACCACAAAGATGGAACAATAAATTATGAAACAAGTTAACAAAACATGAAATTATTGTCATGAAGAAGAAGGAAATGAGGGGGAATAAGAGAAACTTCACTTTGGCCTTGATGGGTGCCTCGTGCCCGCTCCATCTAGCTTATGAAGTGTTCTTCAAAGGTCGTCATCATCCCCTCCCAAATCACTATCCCATGTTTCCCTCAATGCGTCACTTTCATGGAAATCCATAAACTCATCCTCTTCGCTATTTAGCTCCACCGTGTCTCTACCATTTGAGTTTTCAATCCCTACACCTCCTTGACCATGTGCTCCCTCATTAGCTTTTTCAGAATTTGGGAAAAGAATATGTATTTGAACCCAAGAGGGAAGCATTCCCTCTTCACTAATGATTCCTTACCGAGCCATTTGGTGAAATTGTGGATACCATGCATAATAATTATCCACATTGGCTTCAAATTGTCGGAGATGCATATCTTGAAGGATTCCCGTCACAAAATCATCCCTAGGGAGGATGAAAGGATTCAGGTGGTTGTAAGGTTGGTATTGAAAGGGGTAGGGTGGTATCACAATCTTTTCATTGTCATTCTTTTGTTGTTCATGTTGTTGATGTTGTGTTGGAGGTGGTGCTTGATTTGCTTGATTTGTACTTGTTGGGATGAGATATGATGGTATTGGAGAGAGAGGGCCTCGTCTTGGTGAAATTATTGATAATCCTATTGGTAGGTAAATGGGAGTGTTCCCCCTTAGTAAGCCATTTGGTCCTCTTTTCATATCCCTCATGGGTCATCCAATGGTGTTGCCTAAGGATTAGCTCTTCATTGATCCTTGTGTTGCCCGGAAGGGGTACATATTCATTGTTTTCATTGAACTTGGGGTTGAAAAACTTGGCAAGCCTTGTGATAAGTCCCCCATTGACAATATGTTTTACACCATCATCGTCCCCGTTTCGGAATTTAGCCCATTTCTCTAGAAGAATAAGAGGGGGGGGGGCGTTAAAATGGTACCCGCTCCTTCCTTGAATTTCGAGATTAGACTCTATGAATACAAGGTCAAGCTCATTCACTATTGCGGGATCTCGATGGGCAAGAAGAGTGCCGGCTAGAAATCGATATATGAGCCGAATGATATGATTTTGAATGTGAATAGCCAAGCATTCTTTGATGTAAGAAAAATCCCGACCCGTCATGCTCTCCAAAGGGGTGCCATGCTATACTTTCTTAGCTTTTATGTTCGGGTAGGTGAAACATCTAGCCCAAGCACATTAGCGAATTCAATAAGGGTCATCATCCTAGTGGTGTTTTATAATCTAAATTCAACACATATGGTCTTGTTCAAGGTAGTGAATTTCAAGAACCTCAAGAATTCAAGAACTAAGGATCGATAGGTACTCTCATGCATGTGAAATAAGGATGAAAGACCAAACAATTCAAAGAGAGCTTCGGTTTGATGAAAGACTCCAAGTTTCCTCAAAGTCTTATGGCACATAAATTTAGTGGGTAGAATGTTCTTACCAAGAAGACGATGGAAAACAAGCCTTTGGACATCATTAACAAACTCTATGTTGGAAAACTCATCAAGTTTTGTAAGATCAATTATCTCTTCATGTTCCCTCCTCAAATTATTAAGGTGAGACGTAGATGAGCTCCCCCTTACCCTTGGTCTTCTTCTCTCTCTCTATATATAATGATCCTCTTGGCCCCATTCTTGAATGTAGATCTAGAATCAGACTTGTTGAAATATGGGGATGTTGCTTGTGATTTAGATCTTCTTTTGAATCTTTTGAAACCCTAGATTTTGGGGGTTTTTTGTTTTTGAGGGGTAAATGAGTGCTTGAGATATGATTTGAGTTATATGAGAGGGGGTTTTATGTTTTAAAGTGGAAGGAAGGATGAGGTGTCACGAAATGTGTGGTGGGGAGGGATTTTAATTGGCGAGAGAATAGAAAACAAAAAGGATGGTAGGGCGACGAGCGGCTCGAGCATGGGACGCTCGGATCATACCTCTTGGAGACGAGCGGACTCTTTACGGGACGCTCGGATCTTCAGTCAGACAAAAATCCCAAATTTTGGAGTAGCCAGGACGAGCGGATTCTCGTCGGGACGAGCGTATTTCTGCATGGAGACGAGCTGATCCTTCTAAGGACGCTCGGATTCTCTGTCAGGATGCAATCGCAGAGATTGATACAATCAGGACGAGCGGATGCATGGTAAGGCGACCGTCTTGACTGAGACTAGCGGATTGTTTATGGAGACGCTCAGATCTTTAGTCAGACCAAAAATTTCTTTTCCAGCTCTTTCAGGACGAGCGTCCTTCTCCCAGGATGCTCGGATCTTCGTCTAGGTCGAGCGGATTCCTTACGGAACGCTCGAATTGATCCTATTTATTCTTCATTCCTCATTCGGTGAAAGTGCTTCCCCAGACATGAATTTCTAAATCCTTCATTCATCAAGAATGGTTAGCGACCCTCCCTCACTTACTCTCATGGCAAGAACCATACTTATGAAAAATGCAATAAAGTTAAAGATACAAGTAAGAAGAGTTAGTATATTTACAAGTGGTGGTTTGGAGAGGACTCTACCAAACTCTCTTTTTGATGATCTTCTCATGGGGGAGGAGGCCTGAGGTAGGTGACCTCGACCTCTCCAATGAATGCTCCTTCATAATATGGTTTCAATCTTTGGCCATTGACTTTAAATTTGCTCCCATCTTCCGACCTTATCTCGAAGTCTCCATATTTTTCTACCTCGGTGATCACATAGGGACCCATCCATCTAGAGTTCAATTTCCCGGGAAAGAGTCGGTATCGGGAGTTAAAAAGAAGGACTTTGTCTCCCTTGTGCAAGGCTTTTTGCTTGATTCTCTTGTCATGAAGCAACTTTGTCCTCTCTTTGTAGATTTTGGCAATCTCATAAGATTGTAGTCGGAATTCCTCCAAGTCTTGGATTTGCATCATTCTCTTTTGACCACTTAGTTTGAGATCAAGGTTGAGAGCTTTGATTGCCCAAAAAGCTTTAGATTCTAGCTTAATTGGCAAGTGGCATGCTTTCCCATAGACAAGTTTGTAAGGGGAGGCTCCTATGGGAGTCTTATAGGCCGTCCTATAAGACCAAAGAGCGTCATCAAGCTTCATGCTCCAATCCTTACGAGTCTTGTTGACAACCTTCTAAAGAATTTGCTTGATCTCTCTATTTGAAACTTTAAATTGACCGCTTGTTTGATGATGATATCCCAAGGCGGTTCTATGTTGAACACCATATTTGGTCAAAAGGGATGTGAGCTTCTTTTTATGAAAATGTGTACCTCCATCACTCATGATTGCTTTAGGGACTCCGAACCTTGGGAAGATTACTTTCTTGAAGAGTTTGGTGAGCGTTTTGGCATCATTGGCCACAAGAATGTATTTGTTTCCCTTAGATGTCATAAATGGTCCTTGGTAGTCGATACCCCAAACATCGAAGATTTCCACCTCCAATATTCCACGTCGAGGCATCTCATTCCTCCAAGAAATATTTCCCGTTCTTTGACAAGCATCACAATGGAGAATGAATTCCCTAGCATCTTGGAACATGGTAGGCCAAAAGAAGCCAATTGAAGGATCTTAGCAATAGTCATTCGTGCTCCATGGTGTCCACCATAAGGTGATGAGTGACATCATTCAAAAACACCATGAATCTCCCATTGGGGTATGCACCTCCGGTAAAGTCCATCACTACACTCTTTATAAAGATTGGGATCATCCCAAAAGTATCTCTTTATGTAGGAAATATCGGTATACTTCCTCTAAAAATTGGATTATAACAAAATTATAATTATGAAAAACTAGTCATAAACGAATTTACATAAACAAAAAGAGTAGAGATTTAGAATTAACCTTTGGTCCTAGCAAATATGGCCTAAGAACAAATATCGAATTGATATTCTCCTAATTGTTGCACCCAAGATGCTAAGACAAATGCCCCTCAAATTGCTAGAATGAGATCCCCAAAATTGATGATTAATTTTTAGGGTTTTGTGTGTTTTGTGATGAGAGAAAATTAGGTAAAAAAGAATTAGGAAAAATAAGCTTCCCTCACTCTTCATATAACCGAAATGAGGAGGCAAAATAGGAAGATATTTTTTTCTTTCTTTTTTTCCTCTAATTCGGTTTTGACCGAGTATCAAAAAATAAGGATAAAATCCTCTTATTTTTAGTTGTTATCTTAATGTATAAAAATGTGTATGTTTTATAAATTGTCATTTATGTCGACATGTATTAATAAGTCTACACACAACAACTTGCAGTCGATTTATTAATACCTGTCTGTAATAATTTATTATGACAATCTCGTATAATATATACTTTACTATAAATATCGCATATTTATAATTAGCTAATTAAATATAACCGATTACGTTTAATTACGAATTAACATCTTAATTCGTTCAAGCTAACATTATATACATTAATTAAATATAACAGTTTATATTCAATTTACGAATTGACAGTTAATTCGTCTCAGCTAATATTATTTAATTGTATTAAATAATCGTCTCATCATCACATTGACTAACTGTTTAGTCGAATACATGAACTAACCTTTTAGTCATATAAGGCATCAATGTGATTATATTTTCATACATTCACATCTCTCAAACACATCCTTTAGGTGTGACTTTTAGGGACCAGTTGATCACCGCCATCAGTATGATAATAACGTCAAACTTCTATCAAGCCAACCATTATTAAGTAAACGTTAATCAACTGATAAAATACTAAGTATACCCTTGTGAACCTATAAGAGATTTATATACGTTATCACACTAACTGTGGAGGACACAAGCTCCAACAATCTCCAACTTGTCCTCACAAGTGTATGTGCGATAACCGATTCCCATATCCTAAAATTCTCCCACTCAATGTAAAACAATTTGCAAAATCCATATTCACAAAGGTCGTATTTTACAAGTGATCAATATCAAGAGTGGTTTTCCCGACTAGAGAGTAGCTTAACTGATAAACGAATCATCATTCGAGCATGGCCATGCATTTTAGTTACAACTCCTCGAGTGGCCCTGAGAAATAACTAAACCTGATAAAGGTTGGATATTTTCTTCAACTCGAATCCTGCAGATATAAGCACAGTATAAAATGACCCAGTGACAATCTTCTTAGCCTCCTGTTATTGCAGACCATGAGAAAGAAACCAAAGTCACCCAAAAACTGCCTTAATCTCAAGAGACAATTGATAGTCAAAAGAATCGACTCTAGGAACACAATGGACGTCCAATCCACGACCTGGCATCAAATGTTTTTAAACATTTAGGACTCCATTACGTTGTCACAATTTTTGCCATACGAGGTATCGTTATAACTCGCATCTGTGATCGATCAGCCAACTGTTTGACTTATGGCTCGTTGAACCCACCATCAATCAACTTCACAAAATAATAGCCAGAGTTATCAGCTCATGTAGGCAATTACGGACCAAAACAAATATAATGTAATTCAGTTCACTTTGTGGCGTTCAATGTTGTCGTACAATCCACATGAAAAACAAAATACGAAATAAAACGATGAAGTTATAAATAGCATATGAAAAAGATAATGTATCGAATCCATAATCAACTAGTACAACTCAGGAACACGTTTAATTCCCATGGAAATAACGTGCCCTTCATGCTTATCATCTCTTAATGGTTTAGTGAGAGGGTCCGCGATGTTGTCATCTGAAGCAATCTTGTCAATCACTATCTCCTCTTGCTCCACGTAATCACGGATCAGGTGAGCCTTCCGATGTACATGTCTAGACTTGTTGCTAGACTTAGGCTCCTTAGCCTGGAACATGGCACCTCTATTGTCACAATAGATGGTGATCAGGTCATTCGAACTAGGAACTATCGTAAGTCCTTGTAATAATTGACGCATCCATATAGCTTCCTTTGCTGCTTCCGAAGCGGCATAGTACTCGGATTCAGTGGTAGAATCTGCTACAACATCCTGTTTGGAACTCTTCCAGCTGACCGCAACACCATTAAGAGTAAAGACGAACCCGGACTGATATTTTGAATCATCTCGATCCGTTTGGAAGCTAGCATCTGCGTAACCGATTGCGCATAGCTGAGTGTCTCCTCCATAAGTCAATGCCCAATCCTTAGTCCTCCGTAGGTACTTAAGGATATTTTTAACAGCTATCCAGTGTGTTTCACCTGGATTCTTTTGGTACCGACTCGTCATACTCAATGCATATGCCACGTCTGGACGTGTGCATATCATGGCATACATGATTGATCCTATAGCTGATGCATAAGGAACACGACTCATGCTTTCAACCCCTTCAGGCGTCGTGGGTGACTGAGACTTGCTCAGATGCATCCCAGACGTCATTGCAAGGTTCTCCTTCTTGGAGTTGGTCATGTTGAACCTTTCAAGAATCTTATCTAAATAAGACTCCTGACTCAGTGATAACATCCGTCGTGATCCATCTCGATAGATACGGATTCCCAATATGCGTTGTGCCTCACCCAGATCTTTCATCTGGAAATGGTTCTTCAACCATCCTTTAACCGAAGATAAGAGAGGAATGTCATTCCCAACCAAGAGTATGTCATCGACATACAATATCAGGAAAACAATCTTTCTCCCACTCGACTTGATATATAAGCATGGTTCCTCGACCGATCGAGTAAAACCATACTCTTTTATCACCTGGTCGAAACGATGATTCCAACTCCGGGAAGCTTGCATAAGTCCATAAATGGAACGCTTAAGCTTGCACACTTTCTTAGGATTTTCAGGATCTATGAAACCTTCGGGTTGCACCATGTACAACTCCTCCTCCAAATAACCGTTTAAGAAGGCAGTTTTCACATCCATTTGCCAAATTTCATAATCATTAAAAGCGGCAATCGCTAAGATTATCCGAATGGAACGCAGCATAACTACGGGTGCAAAAATTTCATCATAATGCAATCCGTGCACTTGAGTGAAACCTTTGCCACTAGTCGTGCCTTATAGGTATCTGGTTGCCCGTCTACAGAATGCTTTATTTTGTAAAGCCATTTGCACTGTAGAGGTTTTACCTTATTAGGTAAATCAACAAGATCCCATACGTCATTCTCATACATGGAGTCCATCTCGGATTGCATGGCTTCAAGCCATAGCTTTGAGTCGGAACAAATCATGGCACCTTTATAGGTAACGGGTTCATTACTCTCTAGGAGCAAAACGTCATTCTCCTCGACCATACCAATGTATCTATCTGGAGGATTAGAGACTCTACCCGACCTCCTAGGTTCCTGAGGAATATTAACCGTATCATCAGTTGAAGGAACAACTTCCTCCATCTGTTCCTCGGTTGTTGGTTCTTGAATCTCCGACAGCTCGAAGGTTCTATTACTTGACTTGTTCTCGAGAAATTCTTTGTCTAAGAACTTTGCACTAGCCGAAACAAAAACTCGATTTTCGGTAGGCGAATAGAAGTAATGACCAAACATTCCTTTTGGATAACCAATAAAGTATGTCTTGACCGATGGCGGGCCGAGCTTATCCTTGTGTCTCAACTTGACATAAGCCTCGCAGCCCCAAACCCGAATAAAGGACAAGTTAGGGACCATTCCCTACCACATTTCATATGGACTTTTGTCGACAGCTTTAGACGGACTTCGGTTAAGTATAAGAGCAGCTGACAAAAGAGCAAAACACCATAATGAATCAGGTACTACCGTGTGACTCATCATGGATCGAAACATATTAAGTAGTGTTTGATTTCTCCGTTCGGACACACCATTTAATTGAGGTGTTCCAGGTGGAGTTAACTGTAAAACTATTCCACAGTCTTTAAGGTGTTGATCAAACTCATTTGAAAGATATTCGCTACCCCGATCTGAACGGAGTGCTTTAACCTTTCTACCCAGTTGGTTCTCAACCTTATTCTGGTATTCCTTGAATTTCTCAAAGGACTAACTTTTATGCTTCATTAAGTAGAAATATCCGTATCTACTCAAATCGTCCGTGAAAGTGATAAAATATCTATAGCCATCTCTAGCGGTAATTGACATAGGTCCACATACATCAGTATGTATGAGACCTAATAGGTCACTAGCACGCATTCCAACACCTTTGAAGAAAATTCGAGTCATTTTGCCGATAAGACATGATTCACACGTGCCAAATGTAGAAAAATCGAATGCGGGAATAGTCCCATTCTCGACGAGTTTCTTTACACGTTTTTCATTTATGTGTCCCATTCGACAATGCCATAGATAAGTTTGATCTTTGTCACCAACCTTTAATTTCTTATTATTCACGTGTAATATATCTGTGGTTTGATCTAAGATGTAAATTCCATTCATGGAAACTGCTTTGCCATAAACCATTTCATTAAAAGAGAAAATACAGCTATTATCCTTTATTGAAAATGAAAAACCGTCTTTATCAAGTACGGAAACAGAAATTATGTTCTTAGATAAACTGGGTACATAGTAACAGTTATATAAATATAACTCAAAACCACTTGGGAGTTGGATTACGTATGTTCCCTTTGAGGCAGACAACTCTAGCTCCATTCCCGACTCGCAGTCCACATCACCCTTTGCGAGAGGTGTGATGTTTTTTAGGCCCCGCAAATGATTACACAGATGAGAACCACAACCAGTATCAAGTATCCAAGTTCCGAAACTTGCATGGTTAATCTCAATCATATGAATATAAGATGACATACCAACAGGAGTGACGCGGCCTGCTTTTATGTCCTCACGGTACACGGGACAGTTCCTCCTCCAATGTCTAGTCTTGTGACAATGGTGGCATTCAATGTCACCGCCCCTGCTCTTTGCCTTGCCTTGTGAGCCACTAGTCTCACCAGGCCCACTCTTACCATTTCCTGACTTTTTAAACTTCGGCTTTCCTACAGTTAGGTCACCGTGAGCCTTGCCCTTACCCTTGTTCTTGTTGGAAATCATGGAAACATCTTGCTTCATGCTCCCACTCAATTTCATATCCTTCTCGGTCTGTACGAGAAGTGAGTGTAGCTCATGAGGACTTTTCTTCATGTCATTCATGTAGTAATTTGCCCTGAAGAGGGCAAAACCATCATGAAGTGAATGAAGCATACGGTCAATGACTATGCTCTCACTGATTTTGCAATCAAGTGCCTCCAGTTTCTTGACATTCTCAATCATGTTATGAATGTGTGGACTAACCGGTTGGCCCTTCTGGAGTTTCGCATTAAAGAAGCGACATGTATGCTCATAAGTAACGATTCTCTGTGCTTTTGAGAACTCATTAGTGAGCGTGGTGAAAATCTTGTTTGCACCTTGGGCAATGAAGCGTCTTTGCAAATTGGTTTCCATTGCCAAAATAAGTACGTTCTTTATCGCACTCGCTTCCATAACGAAGTCACTATAAGCAATTGACTCGTTAGCTCTTGCATTGGGGCCTGGGTTTGGCGGTATTGGCTCAGTTAAGTACTTGAGCTTACCGTCAGCAATGGCAACATTCCGTAATGATGCCTCCCAGTCCGCAAAGTTTCATGTGGTCCATGAAAGCTTTTAGCCAGGACTCGCGTCCAAGTGTGGCACTTGGCATAGGGATTTTGTTGTTTCCAGCCATTTGTTGTAAGAGTATTATCAATATAAACGAATTCTACACTGCGAAAAGAAGAAAAATATAATAAGCATACTCATCGTTATGATTTAAGTCTAATGCAATACTGTTATAACGCGAAGACTCAAGCATTTATACAATTGACCTCCCTCAAGAATTATATAAATGATCCCAAGACTCAATTATCTGTAAATTGATAAGCCAACCTCTTGGCTAATTCTACTATTAGAATTTTTGGTCGATAAATTTCTGTAAATTCTAT